>NW_012112808.1:6066060-6076786 GCF_000951035.1 Colobus angolensis palliatus | reverse complement strand
GGACTTTTCATCAGGCAATATCAAGCCTTCTGTTGTTTCCTGGAACTTCAAGCTCATCAGAAGTGGTTGCATTCTGGGGAATCAGACAATGTCCCTGCTGTCTAGGGATGGATGCTTCAGGTCACCCAGGAGCTCCTTCCTCTTTCACTATATAAATCATAGATCTTGGACCTTGAGAACCTTTAGGCTGGACCTTAAGAAGCTTTTCCTCATTCTAAAGATGAAGAAGCCAAAACCCTGAAGGGCAAGTGACATATTCAAGGTCGTAGAGCTGGTCAGTGGTGGCTCTGTGACAGAATGACCCACCACCATTGAGCTATCATGGAAATCAACAAGTTGTTGCTACTGACATCCTCACCCATCCAGACTCTCCGTCCTTTAACCACTGAACCAGTTCCATCACCACCTTCCCCCAAAAGACAAAGAGAGAGAGGCCCTCGGCACTCAGTTGATTTCAAGACACTCAGAGTAGCACAGTGATTCTGTTGCTGCCCAGTGAGTATGGTTTCTCTATGTCGTGTTATTAGAGGGATCACAGTAGAAAACAAAAGTCTCTGCCCATGTCTTACAGTGCAGGAAACCCCTTTCCTTCCCCTTTCATGCTGTGTCTCCATGCCAACGCCATCACTGAATCAAATATATATGAATACATTCACAGAGACGCTTTTTACTTCCTTTTCAACATTCTTTTTTAAAAATAAATAAATAAATAAATAAATAAATAAATAAATAAATAAAGGTCAGCTGGTTTTATAAGGAATGACATAGTCAGTCCATCTCTTTAGTCATGCTGAGCCCTTTCTAGTTTGAACAAATTCCTCTCTGAGCTGACTCAGTCTATCTACTATACAGTCTACCTACTATAGGAAGGGAGACAAGAAGATTCAATTCTTGCCATTTTTGGTATAGAAAGGTCAGATTCATTTGCCAGCAGAGCAAAGAGTGGAATCAAATTTTCAGGTGGCAGGCTGTTGGTGAGGGTTCACACGCGAGCACAAACTGGGACGTGTATCACAAACGGCACAGGCAGCAGGGCGTAAGGTTAGAGTGATATCAAAAAAAGGGGCTGTACTCAGCCAGGTACCTAGGATGAGATGAGCCTGCATTATCTGACAAACAGGAGGAAGATCTGAGGCCCAAGTGCCATGAGGGTAGAGGGGAGGAGGGGATGAACTTGGAAAGATAGTTGGGACCAGATTGTGCAGTCTTGATCCTCATGTATGTTTCTAAAGTATCACATGGAATATGAATGTGAGGGTGAGATCCATCAGTGAGCTCTTGCCATGGGCAGTGGCCTGATCAAGGGCCATGCCTGTGGAGATGGAGAGAAGGAGATAGGATGGAGACCCAGGTTGAAAGTGGCCAGACCTCACTGATGGGTGGGGTTACAGAAAGAGAAATCAAAGTTGATTTCTAGGACTCCAGCATGTGCAGCTCAATGCATGGTGGTGACAATTATTGACATGGCACAGCTAAGAGATGAACAGGTTTGCAAGGAGAATGAAACAATCTTGTATTTTAAAACCTCATAGCTCCATTTCAAACTGCATTCAGACTCCATGTAAACCCAAGAAGTGTTGTATGGGTTGCCATGGGAGACACAAATTTATGTGTGTGTGTGTGTGTATACATATATACACACACATATATACACACATACATGTGTATGTCACGTGCATACAAATGTACATTTATTTATTCAGAATCACACTTTAAATAGCTGTGCCTAATATGTTAAAAATTAGTGTCTATTGTATTTTATGAAAGAGTTGGAGTACCATAAATATATATATTGTGTGTGTAATGCGTGCACTGAGATCTGAGCAAGGGGATACAAGTATCCTCCAGGGTTGGCCCTCTATAAAGAAGAGTAATGGGTCTTGCCCCAAACGAACTCTGAAAAACCAAAGGCACGAAGTCAAATGAATTTAGGCTTGTGTCCAGGAGAGAATGAGAGGCCCACAAACAGTCAACCTACTGGTCCCATGAAAGCTTCCGATGGCAAAAAGCATTACGCTAACTGCCAAAAATACCCCTCTGCCTAATTTCTGTGGTCCACAGTACAGAGGAAAAGACAGCTGGAACAAGTTCAATAAGGGGAAAAAATAAATCCTCAGGCTTCTACCTTGGTGCATAAAACAGTAGCAATCACAGTGCTAATGAAATAGCTGAAAAGGCAGGTTTCATGACTGCCTTTGGAATCCACTCACGGGCAAGCAGCAGGGAATCTTTCAGTATTCTCAGGATACATCATGAGAATCAGTAAAAAGCATCCAAACCAAAGTCCCAATAGTGAGGGCCACGTGTAGACCTAATTTTCCTACGTGCTTGGCGATTTCCAAGTAAAAGGACAGGTCATCAAAAAATCTATTTGCAAATAGCTTCTGGGATTCTTGGGAGAAATGGTGAAGCATCTTAGGAAATAAGGATGGGTTAAGGGCACCGAAGGTAAAGAGATGGGAAGATAAAGAGATGGGAAAATGGGCACCAACCTGTGTCCCCAGCTTATGGTGAGTGGGAGGGTTGATGGCTGACAGTTTATTACAAATGTTCCCTAAACCAGCACTTTGAGATCTGGTTCCAAATTCCTCAATAAGTTGTTCAAACTGAAAGGGCAAGTTATCTTTGGGACCCTTGAGTTTCTTTAAACTGTGAGAACAAAGAAGCACCAGAAATGGGAACAGCTTGGGAGAATTTTCAGGAGCCTTTAAAGAGGACAAAAAAGGATTTAGAATATCGAGGAAACAAAGGGGTCTTAAAGAGCTTGGACTCCTGGGTACTTACTAGGTGACATCTTGGAGCCGGGGACAAACAGGACTGCTTACTTTCTGGTAGCTGCCTCTCAGGCTGAATGGGGTTAGAAAACCAAAGTCACATTTACAAACCTCACTCCAGCCACCCTTGGTGACATGTTTGGGTACCTTTCATATGTGGGACAGTGAATTTGACTGCTGAAATAATATCTCAGTAGACAGAGACCAATCCTTTAGGGAAAGAATTTAATTCAATAAAAGTTGGAGAACATTGTGATCCTCAGTAATGATGATGTTTGTTTAGACACTCTGTCTTTGTGCAAACGTTCAGAAAGGGCTCTGAGTCACTGTTAAACTGTGAAATGCACATGTCTTTGCAGGGCAGGGTCTCTGCTGTCCCTGGATCTTTGCAATGCCCAAACTATCTGGACCTCTTGGAGAGAAAGGGCATGCTACCACCAGCATAAGAGACTTGTGTGTTCTTACTTCAACTTGCTCTCTCCTGCCTCATGAGCAGGCAGGGGTTTCCTGAGTATTTAACTTAGTCCACGTCTCTTAAGGAAGGTCTGGCCCCCTAAAGTTCATTTTATTATACTTAGGACTGATGAAACCCCCAGACCCTTATGAAACCACAGCTAAATCATTCACTTACCAGCTTAGTGGACAGACCCTATACTCAGCCACCAAGATCTTAAGCACACTTTATTCATTCATTCACCCTCACACTACACATTCAGTGAGTACTTCTTCCATACAAGGTGCCATGCTGGGCATGATGAGGACATAAAGATGACTAAGGCATGGTCCCAGGTCTCCAACATCATTCTGGGAAGAGGGAAAGGACATGGCACAGGAAAGCAACAAAGGAAAGTGGGAATTTAGAGTAGAGGGAGATCTGTGCTAGTGTAAAATCCCACTCTTCCTTATAGGACGTAAAAGAAAGCTTCAAGGAGGCAATAACTTCTAGCTGGACTTTGTAGTTGAATTTCAGGGAGACCAAAGGTTTTGGAGGCCTAGGCAGGAACTGGGAGCAGGAAGACCCTTGGATTTCTTGGTGGGTGGTGAATAATCAGTTTTTGCTAGACCATGATACATGGAGTTTATGAGAAGAGAAAAGCAAGACTGCAAAAATAGTCGTCACATGGATTATGGGCTTACTGAAATAACAATAACGACAATGGCCAACAATTACTGAGTCCTTACTAAATGCCCTGCTGTGCTCAAAGCATTTGGCATGGATTGATTAATTCTCATGCAGAGAGCCCTATGAAGTAGATACTGTCATTATCCTCATTTTATAGAAAAACCAAGATACAGAGAAGGAAAATAACTTATACTCTTACTTTAGGTAGTAAGTACCTAAAAAGTGGCGAGGCTGGGGTTTGAACCCAGGAAGTCTAACTCTAAAAACCCACTCTCCTCACCGTGCCATGTGGACCCTCTGATAGTGGGGGAGAAGGAGGAAGGGTAGTTCCGAGTAAAGTTGCGACCTGGACGTCGCTCTCAAGAGGTTGATCTGGTGTTGGTAGAGCTAAATTTTGATTGGAAGAGAACAGATTGAATCCAGGCAGGTCAATTAGATGGTCACTTTCTGGACAAAAAGTGACCATAGCCTGATCTAACATAGAAGAGATGAAAATAATATAAGAGCTAACATTTCCTTGTGCTTATTGCGAGTGGGGCACTAGATTAAACATGTTACACACTTCATCGTCTTTATCTCCATGAGGTAGGTGCTAGCCTCATCCATATACACAGATGGAGACATTGAGGTCCAGAATATTAGGGGTCACACAGGCAGTATGTGGCATAGCCAGGGCTTGCACTCTTGACTGCCACACTAATCCTGGGAAGTGGTGGGAGGGCCAACAGGACTTGTGAAGTCCAAAATCAGAGCCAGCACTGGCGGAAATGCACTGAAGAGAACAAGTGTGCTTTGGGACCAGTCAAGATGCTTGTTCTTCATGGCTCTGCGGGTAGGAAGGGAAACATGTGGGCTGAATAGAAAGAAAAGCTGTCGGGGAGAGGGGCAGCAGGGTGACACAGCACACCTACGGAGGGTGTGACCATTCCAGGTGGAATGTCGAAACTGGGTAGCTGGATGAGAGGCAGGGCATCCTCTCCCACTCCCCTACCTCCAAGTTTGCTCAGAAGAACTGCAGAAACTCAAGGAGAATCTGCCAGAGCCACCTGCCTCAGGAGACTCCCAGAGGACCCTCATGCAGCATCCAAATCCTCACTGCACAGCTGTGCCTGTGGGATGTGGGGTTGGGGAGAAGACTCAGGGGGAGTCTGCAGGCCGGGAGCTTCAGCTGAAGCCCAGAGGTGGGCACAGGTGCAAGTCTACCCCTCTTTTCGTGGCCCAGCTGGGTGGGACCTGGTGTGTGTTGTCACAGGCACTGTCGGTGCCCATCCTCGTCCTCAGCCACTCACTTTCTGAGTATGTTAACCCCATGACGTCCATTTGTGCAAGGGCGTTGGTGAGGCCAACTGGAAATGCTATGAGTCTGGGACCCGTAAGTAGCCCTGGACAGACGATAGACAGGAGCTGGTGGATAAATGCCCCTCCTCCCCTGCCCTGCTTGGGATCATCAGCTGTGGATGTTCTCCATGACCTGCCAGTTCCCCAGTGGGATGAAGCTCCAGCCTCCTTCTCCCCAGCGGTCGCTGGCTCTCCCACAGACCCTCGGGGCTGCCTTCCTTCTCTGCCTCACGCCCCATAGTGGGCTTCCTGGGACCATCCTCCAAACGAAGTCCCTGCCCTGGCCTCCTTGTCTGAGGGTTGGCTTCCTTGTCTGAGACAGCTGTCTTGGCTCCCATAGCTCTTCTGGTGTGGATCCTCAGGAGGAAGTGACTCCTCAAGACACTGACTACAGAACATACTGTCCCAGGTTCCTGGGACAGAGCAGCTTCTCTGCTGTAAGATCAGGGTTCTTGTTAAGCTTCAAACCCCTATCTGGAGTCTCTACTATATAAGGGGGGCTGGCTCGAGAGAGAAAGAGGAAGGATGGTATAAAAACAAAGCTCCCACTTTATTTATGCTGAAGTCTCAAGTCATGATAAGCAGCAGGTCTTGTTCTGCAGTTTTCCCAGGTACAAAATTGTCAGAAAACTATTGACAAAGAGACAAAACCATTGAACACCAACATGGAGCCTGTCCTGATAAATTAGAGCAATTGGTTGGCTATTTTTTCCAGATCGATTTGCTGAATATTTGCTAAGACCAGTTCTTTAAGCTATGACATATGATCATTCCAAATAGTAGTACCTCATTATTTACTTAGCTCTTGTACTTATGTTTTTCAGAGGAAAAAATACTCCTGTAAATTGTAGACATAGTCAACACATAACTGTTATGCAGATCTGTGACTGCTGCAACGTCAGCCCAGAAGAACAAATAAATAAAGCTTATTTACTGTAAAAATAAACATATAAAAAGGAAATACATGAAGTGGGGGACAGGTGGATCAAGTAATAAATAAGATGAAGAGGAGCATACAGCAAGCTGCATGTATCTAATCTCCACATGTAAACATTTGGTATCTAAACAATGTACATAAGCTGTCTATTGCAGGGCAGGGATGAGCTAAAACACAAAATTATGTTTCCCCTACCACCATTTGGCGCCACCATAAAATCAAATTGGAAGCTGTCTACTTCAAAGCTCATTCCCCAAACATCTTTCTATCTTGCCTAGGCTCAAGACATTAACCAAACTGGTTGCAAATCAACCAGGATTGTTGATATCTTGATTCTGTATGTCCTGAAGTCTTCGTGGGTTTTGCATAATAATAATGGTAGGTGACATCTATGGAGACTGTGCCTCAGAAGCAGCTCCATTTCAGTGCATGTCATTTAATTTGGATCCCAGGAAGTTCCAGGAGAGGAGCAGAGAAGTGAGTCAGGGCAGGAAGAGCAGCTAATAAAGGCGTGTTACCAAGTACACTGGGGCAGGCAGGGAGGGCTTATTCCTTTGGGGGTACTTTGGGGGGCAGGCTAGAACATGCGTTTCCATTAGCCCAGCTGAAGCAAGAGGGAACAGGCATTAATCCACCACCAATCCCCTGTCTGTCTGAGGCCTTCTACTCGAGGATGCTGATTTCCTGGCACTTCTTGCCTGTCCAATATTCAGGTAGAATAGGATACGGGGGTCCAGAAAATGCCCAGAGTTGCAGGGGCTAGAACTTGAAAGTTGGGTGGGCATGCACAGGTAGCAAGAACTAAGAGGGGGGACAGGTAGGGTATGGTCTACTAAGTGCCAGACACTCTGCCAAGAGCTTCATCCACCTGTTTTCACGTGTTCCTCAAGGCAGCCTGATGAGGGGGGTGTTGTGTTTATCTCCAGTGACAGATGAGGAAACTGAGGCTCAGGAAGGCAAAACAGCTTTCCCATGGCTACACGCTAAAGTGGAAAATTCAGGACTACAACTCAGATGGGTTTCACTGCAAGGGCATATGCTCTAAACCGTCATGCTTTATATCCAGCTCAGGTCCTAGGGTATCAACCCACCAGCAAGCCGTGGGGCCTGTGGGGCTGAATGATTAGACCCGGGCCTTCTGAATTAAGTCTCATGACCAAGGGGATGAGGCAGTGATTTAAATCACTGATGTATGGAAACATAATTTACTCTCTTTGTGCTAATCCTCTCTGGACACCAGTTTTAGCTTTGTGTTGACACTGACAAATTAAGGACATGCTCAGCACTTTTCCAAGAGTAAACAGCAAATTCCACAAGCTATTCTAATGATTTTTCTCTTCCAGAATAAAATCCCTTAACTAAACACGTCTGCCCTAAAAGTGAGTTGTTGCTGGGACCTTTCTGACCACATCATGTAGGTCTCTTGAAATTTTAAACCCCCCTGGTTTAAATGTACTCCTATTTTATTTTTAATGCCATGGTAAATGAATTTGTTTTCTTAATTTCTTTTGAAGATAGTTTGTTTTTAGTGTACAGAAATGCTACCGATTTTTGTATGTTGATTTTGTACCCTGCAACTTTATACTGAATTTGTTCATCAGTTCTAACAGTCTTTTGGTAGCGTTTTTAAGGGTTTACACATACAAGATCCTGTCATTAGTAGACAATTTCACTTCCCCTTTCCTATTTTATAGTTAATAATAAAATGTTTTTCAAAATATTTAAAAGAGATTTTAAATGTTTTCATCACAAGTAAATAAGAATGTGAGATGATAAATATATTAATTAGCCTGATTTGCTTATTCTACAATGTAATTGCAACATCACATTATACCCCCAAAATACATATGATTATTGTTTTTCAGTAAAAAACAAAAACAAACAAACAAACAAAACAAAACAAAACAAAAACACTGCAGGAGCAGCCTCTCCTGGAGCCCTAGGCAGGGCGGGAATACCAGTTGCAGAGAGGCCTCCTGCGCCACCACGTCCTGTTGCTCACAAGGAGGGCAACTGCATCTGAAAGGATTGGGCTCTGGCCCTGTGACAGGAGGTGCTTTGTGGTGGGGTTGGCAAGCACAGCTGAGCTGCCTTTGGTGGCATTTGCGGGGGAAGAGACGGTGAAGATCGAAAACCGAAACACTGCTGAGCACCTACCATGCGTTCTGACTTTACTGATGTGGATATTGAGGTCAGGAGAAGTTCTGGGACTTGTTCCAAAGCAGGAAGCTTGTTGGTCATATACATGTTTTTCTGACTCTTAAGTTGGGTGTCCTTCCTTCTTACCAGAACATTTCATCCTGCCCTTGTTTTGGTAAGCCCGGTGGCCTGGCAGTGCCTTCTATACATCCTGCTTGTTTGGATGGCTAAAGCCAGGCCAGCCCTTGAGAGGACTGAGTAAAGCAGCAGTGTCTCTTTGCTGACAACCTTTTCTCCAGCCACCTCTGCTTCTTGATTTCAAGTTGATGACATAAACGAGGAAGGGAAGCTGCTGAATTAGAATTCATCGCTAGGCCTTCTAGGGTGATTCCTAGCCACATGTGGCTATCTACACTTAGGTTAATCAAAAAAAAAGAGTTAGCTCCTCATTCACACTAGCCACATTTCAAGTGCTCAACAGCTCCTATGGCCAGTGGCTACCATGTTAGAAGCACAGATCTAGACTATTGGACAGCGGGGGAAGGTCTGATAGACAGCGATGGAAAAGTTGAGTCTTAGGGCCAAAAAAGTGAAAAGACATCCTTGAAAGACCAAAAAAAAAAAAAAAAAATACCCCGGGGAGTGAGGTGGAAAGTGAGCTTAAATATGCAAAATGGTGGAGGAGATGGGGGCTGGGGATGGGGCCTTCTGCACCTCCTGCTGGGACCCTGGTCTTCTGTCCCCTAAGAACTGGCTACTGCATCATTATTCTCTGGCTCTGAACAAAAGCAATCTGGGCCTGGGAAAGTGCATCTAGGGAAATCATTCTTTGAGATATTAAAATTAAACAGCAGAAATAACTGGAAAGACCTCAGACCCCAGGAAACGACATCCATTTGGTGAGGCTCCTTCCAGAAAGAAGAGCTTCCTCCCCCTCTCCTCCCCCAGGCCTGAAAGAGGAGCAGTCAGCTGAGCGGAAGAGGCCCCTTTCCACTTGGAACCTGGACTCTCCCAGGAGGTGTCCCAGCCTTAGACTCCTTCAATAACACATCCACATCAGTCTCCACTCTTGCTGAGGAGGGGAGGGTGGAGTTGTGGAGCTGAGACTCCTCTCCTTCCAGGCCTCCTAAGGAAACCTGTGTGATTCAGTCACACTGACTGGTTAGGACCTGAACCAGGGGGAGTCAACCCATAGGGGACGGTCACCCCATGGCCAGGCAGGAAAAGTATGAGCTGGGCCAATAATTAGAGACTTCTGGGGACTATAAATTAGGAAACTGACCAGTGCACGGAGGTACTGAAGAAGCAGGGCAGGTGCACAAAAGATGACACCAGCTAGAGCCAGGGCCAGAGTGGAGGCAGAGACACACTTCTTCTGAGAGAACAGGGATTGTGTGGGGAGGGAGGGAGGCAAGGAGGGAAGGAGGGAAGGAGAACATGGTCCAGGTCACCGAGGTACTCTGCTAGGCTAGGAATACCACAAAATCCACAAATAGACAATGGACCTGAAAACCACAAAGCCAGAGGGAGGAGAAGATGTGACTAGCCTCCCTCCTTCCCCAGTACTCCAATCACTTTCATCACTTCTGTACGAAAGGCCGCCCTCCAATGCTAATCAGCATCCTCTGCAGTTTTGGGGAGCAAGGAGGTCACCATGGGATCATGAGACAGAAAGCACATTCTTAAGTTTAAAAGCTGATCTAGGAATAAGAGAGAATTTGGATGTAAGTTCATAAGTGAGATTCCCCAATTTCCAGACCAGATAAAACTCCCTGGGTCCAGGGGCGGAAGAAAGAAGTGTGAACAGGTGTTGAGGTGGGGGACAGGGGAGACCACCAATCTTGAGATCATGCCCTGGACACCCTCACCATGGGGACACCAAAAGGAGTGATGTTAACGGTCCTCTTCCTCATTGTTGGAGAACCTCCACTTGTAGGGAGCGCCGGCTTGAGGGCTCAGCTCAGCACAAGAATCCTGCTTGGATTCTTGGATTCCGGAATGACCTGCGCTGTAGAGAGCCTATCTCCTTTAATACACATGAGCCCCTAATGGGCACTGGACACAGGAGTGTGAAGATGGAGATGTGCACAAGGGAGTCCCTACCACTAAACAGAAGGGGCCTAAGGCAGATGGCCAGGGACCTCCCACGTGGCCAGAACATCCCTTTTGCTGCTCTGAGCAGCCTGAGGAGGTCCAGATGGCAGCAACCCCAACAGCTGAGTGGAGGGAAAAGTCCCCTCTGCCTGAATTCCCAAGTTCCCTATGGGACATCTCAGGGCATGCCTAGGGTTTAGAAACTGAAGATGCACATCAAAAATACTCTCCTTGATATGTCTTTCCCCAGCACATCTATTGACAGGTCTGGGTTGCTGGACTAATTAGTAGCCCTCCTACCAAACAGACTCACTTAACAAG
>NW_012112808.1:6064466-6065595 GCF_000951035.1 Colobus angolensis palliatus | reverse complement strand
TAGAGAGCCTATCTCCTTTAATACACATGAGCCCCTAATGGGCACTGGACACAGGAGTGTGAAGGTGGAGATGTGCACAAGGGAGTCCCTACCACTAAACAGAAGGGGCCTAAGGCAGATGGCCAGGGACCTCCCACGTGTCCAGAACATCCCTTTTGCTGCTCTGAGCAGCCTGAGGAGGTCCAGATGGCAGCAACCCCAACAGCTCAGTGGAGGGAAAAGTCCCCTCTGCCTGAATTCCCAAGTTCCCTACGGGACATCTCAGGGCATGCCTAGGGTTTAGAAACTGAAGATGCACATCAAAAATATTCTCCTTGATATGTCTTTCCCCAGCACATCTATTGACAGGTCTGGGTTGCTGGACTAATTAGTAGCCCTCCTACCAAACAGACTCACTTAACAAGAGCTTGCCTTGGTATGGGATACAGAATCATTTTCAAATGTGTGACACCTTCTACTCTCATACACACAGGCATATAGAAATATCTGCCTGCCAGAAGAGAGGAATTACATTAAAAATCGGAAAGCAAGGCTCAAAGCTTAGGAAGAATACTTCTGAAAGCTGGCAGGGCATGCAGAGAGTATTTATTCCTGCTGTGGGGTTTGATCTCTTAAAAGATAGACAGCCACCCACACCAACTTCAAGAAAGAATTCCAAATATTGATTATTTAAAACCTCTTACTGGAAGAGAAATGTGTAGCTTGGCTTATAATCTCCAAGATTCAGCTATTTGTGTCATGGGGATAATGAGCAAAATTTCACAAGATCTTGATAAACCACAAACAAACTACAATTCTAGAAAATTATTCACAGCCTCCTTCTTTTACTTGGGGCAGGCTCAATGAATCTATAGGGTGCAAATTTCCTCACAGACAGGAAATCCTGCTTTTAGTGTTTCAATGTTATAAAAGATCAGATATAAAGCGAGTTCTAAGACAAGTGTTTTCTTGGGGCTATCTTTTGTTGAAAAAGTTGTCAAGATCATGAATTTCCCCACTAGTAAGGAAACCATACATGACAAACAGCCAGAAGGAACAGAAATCTTTTTTAAAAGTACACTCTCAGGCTCAGGATTTTTGAAATACACGAAACATGAAAGATCCAAGGGAACATTCAGAAAGTTGAACG
>NW_012112808.1:5988677-6063196 GCF_000951035.1 Colobus angolensis palliatus | reverse complement strand
GTGCCAATGCTGAGTGTGATCAGGTTTCAGATCAAATTGGAGCAGCAAGGACTAGGCCCTCTGGTCCAGATCCATGACAAAGAGCAGTGAACCCCAGGAAAAGACAGCCCTATGGCTTTCTCTCAGGGGAAGCCTGGGGTGGCAGGACACCCCGCGGGGACCCTCCAGCAGAAGGCCATCACTCCCCTGCCTGGATAAGGCAGTCCCAGCTCTTCAGGAGCCTAGAGACAGTCTCCTGGGGATGTTCTGTCCTCCACATTCCCTCCTGGATATTTCCCAGGGCCCCTGGGACTCTGGGATCACCTGCCCAAAAGGCCCTGAGCTTTTTTCTGTGTCCTGCCTGGGTCTTTCTCAACTGACTATAGGGCAGATGACTCTGGGTCACTTCTGGTGAAGCCTGAGCTAATGCACCACTAACCCTAGGCAAGGAGGGACGGTGAGGTCAAGAATCTCCCACCACTCCAACGCAGTAGCTAAATCACGTGTGGTGCCTCCCATGTGAGATTCCACTGGTCTCTCCACGCTACATTCGCTCACTCTCCACCACCCACACCCTTGGTTTCTGCTCTCTCTAGACTCCCTGACTCTCACCTCTCTGTGTCTCTGACCATGAGGCTTCCCATTCCTGTGTGGAGTCCCTTTTCTCCATGCTCCTTTGGAATCTGCCTGCCCACTCTTCAAGAACAGCATCACCCGACCTTGCTGACACTGAGGTGCCTCCTCTAAGCTCCCACAGCACAGCAGGCTGTATAGACCCTCGTCAGCATTTAGTGCATGGCAGGTGCTGATCATAAGTGGTTCTCTTCACAAGACAGCAGGTTCCTTCAGAGTGAGGCCATGTCCTAAGCATCTAGAAGGACTCAGCCCAGCACTACTCTGCAGGGGCTCAAGAAATGCTTTCTAGATGGCCAAGTGCAGGAAGTCTGTATTTCGCTTCTTGCAGCTTTGACCCGTGCATCCATCTGTTTCCTGCTGGCCAGTCAAATGCCAGATGTTACTCTTCCAGCAGTTCTCACATCCAGTGATGTTTGTTCAACAATTTCTGAGCATCCTAAATGTGCCGCACAACATGGAAGGTAAAGGGGATAGAAGGAATAATTTACTCTTGCCCTGAACAAAAAGTGACTGTGCAACTCCAGGCATTCAATGACTGGACACAGTACGAAGGGGCTTCTTTCTTGGGGCTTACATTCTGGTGGTGGGGGCTTATATTCTAGTGGATAGGATAACAAGATTTGGTCTTGGCCCTTGGGGATGGCACCAGCAGGTCCACCCTAACATTTGTCTCTGCCCTGCTGCTCTGCCCACTTGGCCTCACACTGGACTACAGTCATGTATGTTGTGTGTTGAAGCTTGCCCCACTTGGGTCTCTTCCCTCCAAGAGGTGGAGCCAGGGAGGAGACGTGCACAGGCCTTGGCAGCAGGCTCACGGCTATTTGGGTGGAGAATTCTGGGCTTCTGTGTGCTTGGAACATAATCTTGAAGGGGTGGGCACTGGTCTTGGTCCATGAACTCCTTGCCCTGTGGATTCTAAAGTGTAGAGCCCAGGACAGGGGCTAAGAGTGGCACTGGATTCCAGTGATTACAAAGTGCTAACCTGTAGGCTCATGCCCACTCTTAGGGAAGTGTTTAAAGAGGATAGTATGCATTTGTGCCCAAGTTGCCTTTATGCCAGCCTGGAAATGCACTACCACAGACAGCAGAAACCTTCCTGGGTATTCTGGGCTCACGAAGAGCAAGAAAAATGAACCCCCTCCGCCTCCAGTTGATGACTTAGTGAGTCCAGAGGGGAGATGGAGGTGGAGAGAAAGGGCCATGCAGCTGCAGGCGACAACATCTCTTCAGGAGGCCGAAAGCATGCAGTGTTTGGGTCCAGAGTGGAAATCTCATATCTCAGATGTCAAAGCATCAGGATGCTAATGTCTGCCAGGGAATTCCGGATCCAACTCAGTGCCTGGAGCTCCTCAGCCTTGTGACAAGGTAGCCTCCTTGGTGCCGAAGGTGACATCCATATTAATGGCTCAGTGCACGCAACTTCCCTGAAAGGCAGGGAGGGCTGGGGGGTTGCAAAGGCTCTCCTTACTCATTTGGTAATTTTAGAGAATGTCCTTGTAGAAAAGAGACTTTTCATGCTCCCTTTTTGGGGAGTGGGAGACCAGTTGAAGAGTTGATTGATTTTACCCAGAAAAGGAGTCAAGATCGAGGTGGCCTGTGAGTTAAGAGGTCAAGTGTCCTCCCGGAAGTGACACATAAAGCAAGGCCAGCAGAAGTGGGCTTCAAGCCCATGTCTGCTCTGACTCCAGAGCCCAGGCTGTGCCTGCTGACCTGCTCCAGCTGTGGGTTTAAAGCAAGGTCTCTGACCCCTCTATTGAATCACAGTGGGCTGTGACTGTAACGGTGGAAATTACACCATGGGACTTCAAGGTTCAGTCACCCTCCCTTTCTGAGCTCTCTGGACTGCCTGAGGCTGCCACACTGTAGAGGTCACTGTAGGTGTTCTTCTCAATAGCCACAGCTGAGCCAGTCCCTCAGCCATCCCACTCCATGTACCAGGCATGGGAGAGAGAAACCCTTTAGGACCAGTGGCCCAGCCACGGCCACGGGAGTCGGTCCATCTGAGGCCCTGGATTCCGTGGAGCAGCATTCCCACCCTGCTCCTTCTGAGCACTCACCACAAACAACCCAAAGCAAAACGACACAGTGACTGGGCATGCCACTACACATGGGGAGTTCGCGCCACAGCAGTAAATAACTAGAATGGAATTCAGGGGAGAGGGAATTCTGGGGGAGAGGGAACGCCACAGAGATGGGGGAGCAGTAATGTACCTAGTCCAGAACTTGGCTCAGAGATTTCTTGTTGGACAGCTGTCCACTCCTTAGACATTGTCACATGCATGCCTTCCCCCAAACCCTCCAAATGGGGACAAGGGGACCACAGACTTTAGAGCCACTGGCTCTGTGGCAGAAGATGCTAGGGCAGTGGTGGACAGTAAGAGGCCAGATGGGAAGGGAACAAGCTTTTCTTGTTCGCCTTCTGTGTGTGAGACATGGTGTCAGTTGACATTACATAGAATCCACTCAGTGAGCAAATGTTCTGTCCCTACCACATGCCAAGAAGGGGTCTGGGAATGAAGTCGTGTACAAAACCAAGTACCTGCTCTCAGGGGCTTACGTGTGAGTGAAGGTGAAAAGTTGAAAAACAAATAACTATGCAATGGCAGGTAGCATGGAGGAAAACAAAGCAGCGTAAGAGGAAATACGGCGGCATTTCAGAAAGGCTGGTTAGGAAAGGGCTCCCCCAAGAGGGTGGTGTTTGAGCAGAGAGTAGGGTTAAGTCATGGAGAGTGGGGCTGTTTGACTTTAGAGCCCACACTCTGGGCACTAACATGAAGGGAAAGTGCATAACAGATGGCTCCATCTTTGAAAGCTGCAGTCTTTTGTCTCCATTTGGTGATGGCCCCCTATAGGGCTCGGGGGACCCCCACCAGGCGTGTGAACAGGAGAGCAGAGAGACTCCAGTGGGGGCCTCAGGTGCCTCACCCCACACCCCTAGGCCTGGCCTATGGACCCTCCAGGCAGAGGCACAGAGGGGTACTTACACAGAGCACATGGAGGACCACCGCGCCTTGTCTTCTATCCTCGTTGGTGAAGATGTCATTGGGGAATTCATGCAGGGCTAAAGAACAGAGAAAGAAAATCGTCTCAGCACAGGTGACCACATTTTCAGTGCTGTAGATCTGGGACAGCATTACCAGCCCCTTTTTAGAGTCTTGGTTTTAACATGGGGTCCATGAACTTGGATGAGAAAAAAATCCTACATCTTTAAGTTCACAAAACCAACCAGAATTGAGTGTTTCCTTCAGATAAGAACGTGGGCAACCAACCACAGTAGTGTTAGCAGAACCTGGGACTCGGCCCCACAGATATTTTCATAACATGTCATACCATCATACTTGTGCAGCTCTCACCCACTGCTTCAATCTTATGGTGGTTGTGAGGTCACCACCTGCGATTTAAAAGTGTTAATGAGGAAGCACATGAACTACTATGATGAAAATTTGTTTTCTAACATTTTGACAGCTTCATTTCCACACAGTCAGTTTGCGTGTGTAACCTTATGTACTTTGCTGCATGCACGCACTGAAAACTGCTTTTCTGAGCAGGGGCTGTAGGTTTCATTGGATCATCAAAGGGGTCTGTGGCTCAGACAGATTTGAGGCCCCTGCTCTAAGTGGGTCTTCATTTTGCTCCTTTTCCACTTTGCCTGACCTGGCTTAGCATGTGGGCCCCGTGTGCTATTAGAACAACCCCCTCCCTGCTCCCTCCCACTGCTCCCCTTTCTAAGTTGACCTCAATTTGTGGCTGGACTGGCATGCCAACCACAGGGATGTTCATGCCTTCTCAATGTTCCAAAACCTCTCTGCCATGAGATGAAAACTGGAATCCGTGAACTGACCAAGAAGGTCCTCCACCACTAACCGGGCCTCCTGTCTCTCATAAAATCCAATCAACTTTCTGGGCTAGGTTCTCACATCTCCTCTCCTTTATGAAGCCTCCTGTGGTCCCTCCGATAGGAATCCATAGCTCCTTTGCTGGAGGATGTGCCCATCAGGCGCGGTAGGAGCAGCACACACTACCCCCACCCACAGCCCCACATGGGCAGACATCACTGGCTGTTGAAAGAAGTCTTTTCCTCTGAGCTTGATGAGGCCTCCAAGTCTTTCTCTAGTGAGTTCTTAGAGAAACCACCACCATTTGACGGGGGAGGATGTGCTAGATGATAGTTGCTGGCCTCTTGTCTTATTTTGGATTCCCCTAAAAGCAGACCCTCCGACAAGGATGTGGAGGTATGTGGTTTATCTGGGAGGTGACTCCAGGATGGACTGTGCAGGAGAGAGGCAGTGCAGCCAGGAAGGGGAGAAGAGACAAAGACAGTGCTGCTAAGGAGTGAGTGGAAAACCTCTGAGACACCCAGGACCAATTCTGCTGGCGACCCCTGGCTTGCCCAGAGGATTTGTGCAAGACACAAGCCATCGGTCACTGCTCGAAAAGGCTCTGCTCTCTGCATCCAAGGCAGCATTGCTTAAGGCATTATGCAGGTCTTAGGTTGGAGCCACATGAGGTGTTTGGGCCAAAGGGTACATTTAGTATATAAAGCAAGGCTCACCTTCCAATGTACAGCAAGTGGGGGAGAGTTAAAAATACTACATTATATACTTGAAACTTGCAAAGAGGGTGGATCTAAATCTTGTCACCACACACACACACACACACACACACAAACACACACACACATAAATGGTAACTATGTAGAGGTAATGGATATGTTAAGGAACTGAAATGCGGTTAACATTTCACAATGCATCTACATATCAAAAGCTCGAGTTGTATACCTTAAGCATATACAATTTTTATATGTCAGTAATATCTCAATAAAGTTGTTTTTTGTTTTTAGAAAGCAAGATCCACCTGTATGTCCAGCTAATCACACTCTCTAGTTTTGTATGGTCCTTTAAACATAAAAAAGGAGACAAGAAAAGATAGGAATGTCAAGATTATGCAAGGATTTTTCTAAGTTGAAGTTGCTCTAAACAGGCTGCACGGCGCCCCACTGACCAATGAATAAATAAACCGGGAGAAGCCTGGAGGAGTTTCCCTTGGGGACCAAAATGAAGCCACGATCTGGAAATTAATGTGAGGGGCAGAGGGATGACAACAGTGAGCATTTATTGAGCACCTGCTCCCAGCAAGCCCTGTACTTTGCACTTTGCCCCTGTGATCCCATCTTATCCTCACAAACAGGTTATTATTCCAATTCTGTAGCTGAGGAACCCAAGGGGAAGATAGATGGGACAACATGCTTGGGTTCCATGGCTGGGAAGTGGGAATAGGGCTGCACACTCAGCAAACCCAGGGCTGGGGACGCCCCTCACACATGCCACCCCACTTCTGCAAGGATCTGCAATTTCATTCTGTCCTTTGACCTCTTCCTTCCGTGACCTCCTCCCAAAAGAGGATTTGATCTGATCTACATTCAGCTGCCACACTCCTGGAGGGAAAGCAATGGGCTTTTTTTTTTCTTTGCATTTTTCAGTGTAGCTACCACAGGGTGTTTTGGCATTCGCTGGTCCTAGGGTTCAAAGGTCACCTCTCCTATTGTTCTCCCAGTCCCAGAGCTGGAAGCTAGAGATGGGATGCTGAGTTAATTTATCAATCACAACAGCCATCACCCACGGGAAACAAGCCAGTCATATGCCCTGGGGCAGTGCCAAGCAAAAGAATCACACGTGGACAGTATGGCCATTTT
Source organism: Colobus angolensis palliatus (assembly GCF_000951035.1). Taxonomy (NCBI): domain Eukaryota; kingdom Metazoa; phylum Chordata; class Mammalia; order Primates; family Cercopithecidae; genus Colobus; species Colobus angolensis. The sequence continues at coordinate 6,056,889 of NW_012112808.1, read as the reverse complement.
CACGATATTGATTCTTCCTATCCATGGGTGGGATTGTAAACTAGTTCAACCATTATGGAAAACAGTATGGCGATTCCTCAAGGATCTAGAACTAGATGTACCATATGACCCAGCCATCCCACTACTGGGTATATACCCAAAGGATTATAAATTACTCTACTACAAAGACACATGCACACGTATGTTTATTGCGGCACTATTCACAATAGCAAAGTCTTGGAATCAACCCAAATGTCCATCTGTGACAGACTGGATTAAGAAAATGTGGCACATATACACCATGGAATACTATGCAGCCATAAAAAAGGATGAGTTTGCGTCCTTTGTAGGGACATGGATGCAGCTGGAAACCATCATTCTTAGCAAACTATCACAAGAAGAGAAAACCAAACACCGCATGTTCTCACTCATAGGTGGGAACTGAACAATGAGATCACTTGGACTCGGGAAGGGAAACATCACACACTGGGCTTATCATGGGGAGGGGGGAGGGGGGAGGGATTGCATTGGGGAGTTATACCTGATATAAATGATGAATTGATGGGTGCTGACGAGTTGATGGGTGCAGCACACCAACATTGCACAAGTATACATATGTAACAAACCTGCACGTTATGCACATGTACCCTAGAACTTAAAGTATAATAAAAAAAAAAAAAAAAAAAAACTTAAAAAAAAAAAAAAAAAAAAAAAGAATCACACGTGGAAACCGCTTGAGGTCCCCAATCATCAATGAGGGGTAGAGGGGGTATAGGTATGTGGCATCCAGTTACCTCTTTACTTCCTGCCTCACAAGCTTCCTCCACGATCAATAACAAGGGACAGAGGGAGCACAGGAAGGGAGTGAAAGGCACCCCATGAGCATCATCTGCGTCTGCACTGGGTTCTCTCCAGCCCAGCTCCGTTCTCCTGCCTCACTGCCGCCCCATGCATGAGGCCACTGAGGGCCAGGGAGCGCACCTGTTCCACCAAGGGCACCACGTCAGTAAGTGACAGGCTCGGGTTCTGAATCCAGGCATTCTGATTTTCAGTTCTCCATAACATGAACATCAATTGGCTGAATGAAGCAACGCAGATACACGGATCCCACTGGGCCTGGCTCTCTGGTGGAGGTGGTTTCTTGTCAGGGGTCTCCATGCCAGCCCACATGGTGGCCCCAGCTGGGCCCCTGGGGAAGACACACTGGAGGCTTAGCCCTGGATGGGGCAGGACCCAAAGGGCCCCGTGCTGGCTCAGGGCAGTCCACCAAGAAGCTGCCCAAAGTTCTGGCCGGGCAGGGGTGAGTCAAGGAGAACCACAGGAGCTTCTTCAGGGTCCTCCTTCCTTGGAGGCTCAGCAACCCTCTCTTCCCTCCCTTCAGGGAGTGGGCAGCTTACCAGTGACCTGATCTTGGTCTGCTCTCCAGGGCCTGCTCTCTGATCCATGACTAGTTGGGAGCTTCTCTATCAAAAGTGCGCCCCCACCAACAACCCCCGTCAGCAGTCACAGCTGGCCATGAGGAAGTGTGTGAAAATTCTCCACGGGGCAATGAGAGCCTCCAGTCTGGCACAGTCAGTGGCAGAGCCTGCGAATGGAGCGGCCGGCACTGTGGGCCTCCTCACCAAGTTGAATGTGGGTGGAAGGTGGGAGCTCCAGGGTCAGGGTGGGGAAGGCAGAGGATAGTCAGTCTCAGGGTATTGAATCACCGTTCTTCAAGAACAACAAAAAGTCTTATTTGGTGGCCAATAACAACGTGGAAAGAACGACCAGGTTAAATACTCACCTAACAAACTTCACCTGACATTCAACCACTCTGACCACTTTTTCATTACAGCTCCTCTCAGGAAACACATATCAGGAAAATAACAAAATTGGAAAAATGGTTTCAAAGGACTCATTCATAACTTACGAAGAATACTACATGTATTTTATTTTCCCTTTTATACATGCATTACCGTTTGAAAAAAAAAGTCACAAGGAGAGATTTCATCTAAAAATTGAGCTAAGCCCTCTTCTCCTGCCCTGCAAGAAGTGTCTTCCTTCATAGGTTCCGAATGCCCATGCCTTAGACTGGGGCCCTCAAGAGCAGACCCTGAGAGAAAGATTTGAATGACAGCAGTATGTTTGGGAGGTGATCCTAGGAAGCATCGGGAGCAGGGTGGAGAGATGAGGCAGGGAGGGGGAGGGGCTGGCAGAGTGGCCTCAAGCTTGCTGGGAGACAGAGGAAAGCAGGTCTCAGAGTTGTCTACTGCCGGGTCAGCAGTAGGGTGGGGGGCTCTGTCCACTGATGCCTGCCTGTCACTGTTTAGGGCTGTCCCAAAGGCACTAACTCTTCAATACTTCTGCTGAGCCCTGCACTGGCCAAGCCAAGCATGCTTCCAGGGCTAGAGAAGGCCCTAGAAAGAGTCACAGGTGATATATCAAGAAACCATCCACATGTCTGGGTGTAGGAATGCCCGTGTCTGCCCTAGCCTGATACAACAGAATACCGTAGACTTGGGGGCTTAACCAACAGACATTTATCTCTCACAGCTCTGGAGGCTAGAAGTCTGAGATAAAGGTGCCAGCATGGTTGGGTTCTGGTGAGGGCTGTCTTCCGGCTGGCAGAGGCCACCTTTTTCTTTGCAGTATCTACATGTCATGGTACGAATAAGCTCTGGTCTCTTCCTTCTCTTATTTGGACACTAATCCCATCATCGGGGTCCCACCCTTATACCTTTATCTGACCCTAATGACCTCCCAAAGGTCCCATCTCCAAATACCATCATTTTGGGGGTTAGGGCTTCAACATATGAATCTGGGAAGTGGGAACAAACACTCAGTCCACAGCATCTCCCAAGCCTCCTTTGCTGAAGAGGAAAGAACTGAAGAGGAGATGCAAGGTATCTTATGTCCAGGAAAGGAGAAACCATAACTTATATATACATAATTAGCTTCAGCACACAGCAGTGGGGCATGGGGTGGAGGTGGCAGAAGGGAGTCCCTCTGCACAAGCATAAAATCAGGATAAACTCTCATTAAGACTTGCATTCTGAATCTAGCATGGTAGGACCCCAATGTTAAGACTTAGGGTTGTAACATGTTCTTATATTACACAACCAATTCCACCATGTTAGAAGCTTCTTTGACTAATCTGCAAAGGGCATTCATTGCCAGATGACCCTGTAGAACAGAATGTAAATCAGGAAGAATCCTATTCTAGAGACCCACTGGCAAAGCAGCTTCGTTTAGGGAGGCCATAAGACTTCTCATTGATCTCTGTCAGCTCCTATGTGTGTGTTATGTACACAGCCTACTATTAACATCGCTATTTCACTCAGTGTTGCCTTGCTGTGGTTCTAAAGTAATTTGGTGTTGCAGTGTTTAGTTTCCTAAGGAAGTGATCAGCCTGGAGTCAAGAAAAGTGTCCTCAATTGGGAATCTGGAAATCTGAGGCTCAATGCCACAATGCCCAAAGTGTGGCTTTGGTCACCTGTCATTTCATCTCTCTGGGCCTCAATTTGCCTTTTGACCATCTGAAAAAATGGCCTCTAAGGATCCTTCTTCCCATTCCCTCTGGTCCAAACACAGCATACTGCAGTGCATACAGCAGATGCCTGATAAGTCTCAGTGGGATGAAGAACTGAGAACAGACCTCGGGCATGGATGGGGTAAATCCACTCTGCCCAGTTGACCCAGTGGTTCAAGAAAAGAGCCGCAACAGCAGCTGTGCTTGCCTCCTGGAGACTGCAACAGCCCTCCAATTGGCGACCCACTCCAGTGCCTTGCAGGTGTGGGTGGGGCATGTGCTTTTCTGAATAGCTGCAGCTTTCCAAGAAAAGTATGCAGACAGTGTGGTGCACTGGACTGGAAGGCTCTGCCAAGTGCTTCTTGGCCTCAGTTGCTTCACTTCTAGAACAAGAGGTAAGACAATGTGGGACCTTTAGTGCCTCCCACAGCTGATGGCTGGTGCTGATGCCACCCTCTCCAGGTGTGTGTCCTTGCGCCAAATCCAAAAGTACTCAGCGCGTTTTTTAAAGATTGAGCTAGGATGCTTGTTGAATTTGGGAACTAACATTTTCCTTGGGTGATCAGTTAGATTTTGCATAAGATCCCAGAGTGGGGAATCAGACTCAGGTCCAGATCTCCTTCTGTGCCACACGGGGCCTCATTTCCTTCATTTGTAGATGGGTGTGTTGATGTCATCCCTGCAGGGTTGTTATGAAGAGTGCAGATAGTGAATGTGAAATACCTACCGCCGTGCTTCTTGGGGTCACATATCAATATTCTAAATTATAACAATGACATGCTGGCCTGGTGTGGGTAGAGGGCACATTCATCTCTGGCCTTGATGTTGAAATCTACATATGGCCAGTTCCTTCCTTCCTTGCATTGGCATCTGTTTCTCTGGATGGTGGTTAGTCCATGACAGCTGCATGTGCCTCTAGGTAGGTGCTTCCGGTACTCAGCCTGTTGGGGCCACGTGGCCCACGTGGCCTGTTAAGAGCAGCTACCTATGCAGGGAGAACGGAGCAGCCTCATCCAGCTGAGAGTCATTCCCCAAATACCTTCAAGGTCCTCAAAGTCTCTTTCTGCTCCTCTCTTTCATTCCCCAATTTTCCTTTCAGTGCATCCGGCCAGCCCTGGGGGCCTGCAGAAACAAGCAGTGCTGTTCCCATGGAAACCACAGGGACCTGAGTGGAGTGGATTCCCCTTACCAAGGCAACAGCAATCAGCTTCCCTGCTTCTCCCTCCTGGCTGCTTTCATGAGGCCAGAGTTTGATGAGTCTAAATGGAGGTTCGCAGAGGCAGAGAGTCTTTTCTCCTTTGCTTGAAAAAAATGCAGCAGGAACATTCATGCCATCTTTAGACATACTCATCACATGTTGATCAAATGGAGCAGCCCAAAATGAAGATTAACACATCCTAAAAAGCCTGGCTCCCTTAACATGTCTGAGCAAAAGGAACGTGGGCTGCTGCAGCCATCAGAACACCAGTCTGCCATCCCAGTGACCTTCTCTTGACAAAATACCCAATGCAGCTTGATGGATTAGTCTGTCAGGAATTGCACCAAAAAAATGGCGGTCTGGATGCTATCCAGCTTCCCCCTGCAGTGATGAGTGGCTTCAAGCTTCTGTTTCAGATGCTTTCATCTGTCTTAGTAAAGCCTGTTGCTCCCACTTTTCCTGGGGCATTGTAAAAACTTTGTTTGCCAGGTGCGGTACCTCCTCTGCCTCTCACAAAACCTTCCCTGCCTCTCTTTCTGTGGCCCCATCACATTGTCCCAGTGCTCATCAAATTATTTTCCAACCACACTGTAGGCATTTGCTTGTCCATGTGTACCATGGACTCAGTGGCACCATGAGCTCAGTTCCCTGAGGACAGGAGCCCTGTTGTTTCTCTCTCTGTCATCAGCACCCACCAGGCTGGGATACATGAAAGAGGACAACAAATACCAAGTGTGACTGAATGCAGAGGGCCTTTCTCTCAGGAGGTGGTTTTGTATAAACACAAGACAGACTTATTGGCTGAGAAATGGCTTTGGGAGGGACAGCTCAGTCAAACTCCCAACTACTAGATGCCAACTGGTGGCAATGAGGGCTGTTCACAAATACCCCATTTCTCATTGTTCCAGAGACCTAGGAGGAGTACTGCTACATCTCTTTCAAAGTTAGGTTAAGGCCATGCAGCTTGCTTTGATTAGTGAAATGTGAGCAAAATGATGTGGATTGCATGTGGCTTTTAAACCAGTGCCTGGCTCACCATTTTGCATTTTCTTGTCTCAGCATTTCTTGAAAAATACATCAGGATGCAATGTGCATCTCCCGTCAGCCTGGATTCCTAAGTGACTGATACCAGAATCCCCAACCCCCAATACACGCATTTTGTACATGCAGCATGAGTAAAAATAACATTGTTGTATTTGGTAGCCACTGATCTTTGGGGGCTGTTTGTTACCCAGCATATCCTAACTCCTTGTGAGAAATGCATATGGTCCTTGATCCTTGGCATCCCTACAGCCTTTTGCATGTCAGGTCTTGCCTTGCAGCAATTTTTGGTTGTTTTCTCTCTTCTCCAATAGACTGGAGGAGGGAGGTTAAGGTTGTAGGATATTTATTCTTCTCTGTAGCCCTGGTATCTAACAAAATATCTGGCACACAAATCACTTAATAAGTGTTGGTTGAGGCAATTAACACATCTGTCATAACTAAAAGGCCACTGAACAAAATTATCCACAGAAGAATCTGTGTGAAAGTACATAAATGCATAACTTAATTTTCTAAATATTTAGTCTTTGGAAATGTTTTGGAGACATTCAACGCATGCTTACATTCAACGAGGTCAAGCAAACCTCAGGCAGGCATGGGAGAAGGCATCTGGCAACAGGAGGTGCTGGGTGTTCCAGGGAACCAGTCTGTTCTAAGATCATCTTTTGAATTTTTGTCTGGTTCTAAAGACCATATCTTAATAACACTGGAAAATGTATTAAATCAATACTGTGCCAAAACATCACTACTTTCAGCCCTTACCATCTGCTGGATACCATACTCAACACTAGTTAAAGGTACACAGCCCTTATCACTGGGGAGTTAACAGTTGAGGTTAGCTTGAGAGCAGGGGGACTCTCTTTGAAATCATCCTAATACCTTAAGTACTCTGAATTTAAGAATGGAAATAACCTTTATCAAGTATTACAAATATATTTATTACTTTTTCATTGCTTCTATATGATAGGAAGCATTATCCCAATTTACAGAATGTACAGATAGGTAAGCTGAGGTCCAAAGAGGGCAAGTAATCAGCCCAAGTTTCAGACATTAGTGGAAGAGCTGAGATCAAACTAGGGTCCAACTTTCTAATATGTTAATTCCACTGTCCTAGAAAGAACAAACTACCCCGTTTTTTCTTAGTTTTTAAGGGCATAAGTCCTTCCGTTCAAAAACCAGAAACGTTCAGATTCAAATGGATTGACGTGTGAATGAAAACAAGGTCATGAGAAGCATCTCTGTGAAGGAAGATGCAACCACAAGTCATGGAAACAGATGGCCTAGAGGGATCATCAAACTGTCAATCAAAATGGTATTGCCAATCACATTTGCTAAGAAAAGCTGGATCAGCCAAATGCTTATGTGGTAACATTTGCTTACCACAGGCAACCAGCATTTTGCAAAAGCCTGAAGGCCTGGATTTGAATCCCTCCTTTACCACTCATAAGTTCTGTGGCTTTGGGAAAATTCTTTAACCTCTTTGAGTCTTAATTGTTAATGTGCAAAATGGGAGAATGAAAACAAGACTCATTTATGCGGTTATTATGAGGACTGATGGTGATGATGCTTATGAAATACGCGATATCTAAAATTGGGCAAGTACCTATCAAATGATAGCTCTGTTTGTTTCTAATTTATTAAAAAATGGAGAGGGAGAAATATAGATAGGGGCGTTTCCCAAGACATCAATACCAGGCCCACAGTCCTGGGGCTCTACCTCTTTTATACTAAGCACCTGCATCTCTTTACCTGAAAGCTTTCTCCAGAGCTGAGAAAGGATCTCCTGCCCAGGCACTGCAGGCTGGATATGCTGGAGAATTAATACCACTCTTTCTCTCAGGAGAAGCTGTCAACCAAAGTCTGATGAAAGGTGGGTGTATAAATACCCCAGCTCCCTCACTACCTGGATGAGATAATGCTGAGGTGTGTTCTACACTGTTACCAGCAAAATTAAGCTCTGGTTGCTCACAGTGGTAATATGCCTTTGATTGGTTGTCTATCTGTTATTGTCTCGCTGTCTCACTTCCCAACTCCTATACTTGGGATCATCTCAGAAACAAACAACTTGTACTTGCGTCTGTTTCTGTGACTACTTCTGGAAAACCCACATTTAGAAAAGGAGAGTTAGGAATTTTGCACTTTTTCCTCTCTCTATTTCAACAAAGATTTGTTTTTCCAGAAAAGAACTTAAACACATTTGGATGAATTTTTCCCTAAATCATGGCAATAGTCTGTATGGACAATTTGTGGTGGAGTTGCAATCTAGATAGCATTATGGAACTGCTCACTCCTGAATGCAGGTTGGGGAACTGACTTTGCTCCTTGTTCATGATGCTGAAGTTGATCCAACATCATGAGAAGCCCCTTGGTTCCCACTTAAGAGCTCTTTTTCTCATGTCCATATTGGCAGAAGATTTTAAACAATCAGCCCACAAACTTTTCTCCTGGAAGAGAACAGACATTCTTTGGAACTAAAGAACTCCAATCATTAGTTACATAGACTATTGGCCTAGCAGAGCACTGAAATGTAATTTGACAAACTAGAAACATATTTCTTTATCAATAATAAAAAACCATGGCATCAGTGCTGCTCATGTCTTTCAGCCAGCAGCTACTGTAGAAAATACAGCAATCTCATGAATAATGTAGTTTTCTCAGGCCACAAACATGGCAGCAGATAGGAGGTCTGTTTGCAAGGGCAAGAGCCTACGGCATGCATTTGTTGCTCACATGTGATTATCAAGGCTGTGTCACTAATGAATTCTCATTAAAGAAAGTGAAATATTTATGGTAAATTCCCTGTGGTGTTCAGAACTTGATGCTCTTCTTGGACTCCTTTGTTTCTCAAAGTGTCCCTTGGTGCCAACTTCAGAGACAGAATGTTTGAATGGATGACCTAGGGTCTGACCCAAGTGATGCATCTCTCATGTTATGTCTGCTGTTGATCCAGACGAACAGGCTGATGTACACAGGAACCCACTAAGTAGTTCCTCAATAGGACCCATGGAGGTTACAAGGAATGCCCATTCTTGTTCAGTGCCCTCAGAAAGGATGAGATTGCATGAAAAACACTTCTAGAAAAAAATGCACTTGAAGTAGTGCTTTTGGAAAGTAGTAATTCCCTACAGGAATCTACATGGAATGTTTTTAATCTTTAAGCATTTATTTTATAGAAGGTGAAGTGTGCATGCTAAATGGCTGGAGGTTTCAAAACCAGTGACATTTTTTAATGTTAACTCATCAAATTTCAGAGCTGGAAATAACCTTTATGGTTCTGTTGGTCTATAGATGGGAGGATAATAACAGAATTTCACGAAAAGCACAAAAGTTTCCCTCTGCTTCCCCTCTTAAAAACTGCTCATTTTCTTTCCTCCTGGTGTTGTTATTCCATGATTGCCAATTTTAAGGATAGAAGATTGGTCTCATTCATGTTCATTGCTTGACTGCTAATGATTGACTGATAGGCTGAGTCTTGGATGGGGCTCAGTGTGCCAGAGCATCTCCATCTATTAGCAAAGTCTATGATGGTTAGGGGAATGGGAACAGGGACACCTGTGCTCCTTATCTCCCTATACTGAAGCTTTGTTAACCAGGTCCTAAAATGAAAGAATAACTGGCACTCCTTGGTCCTGGTAATAGTGATTCCTGACATCATTTTGTTTGATCTGCACCTATTTTAGAATATAATCCATTTAAAAGGGGGAGAATTACTACTAATCCATCTGCTTGAATGTATTTGGTATCCTCAGGGAATTTATCGAGACACCTTTAATCTTTAGCTTGAATTCTAGTTTATGATAATGAAATAAATATCTAAGAATATGCGTAGCCGTTGTAGGAAGATGTAAATATGCACACAAAATATGGATTAGCTCAGCTGGAAAAAATACAAGCTGTGTTTACTGCTCAGTTTTGGTCTCGGCCACCTCTGGCCCCTCCGTAAGGGGAAAATACAGATGTTAACTGCAGGAAATCATTTTTCCTTTCATGTTACCATATATTCAATATTTTTTTTACCACTTACCTATAATTTTAGGTCAAAGCACTAAAGAATCTGCAAATTACACCTGAAACTCTTTTAAGGATAGATTTGAACTCAATAATTTTTTGTTAGATCGCTAAGTTTGTGCATCCAAAGTTTAGATTCCAAATATCAACGCTCCATCTCTTGGACAACATCTGCCTCTGAATATGAACAGAAATTAAGAAAAGAGCATAATTAATTCAAACCAAAAAAGTAATTCAGTTGTTCACTTTTCTCTATTTCCTTGAACTGTCACAGGGCTCTGGTGATGGCACATTATAGCTCTGAATGAAACATACTAAGTGCCTTTTGCTTCAACAATGTGCTTTGGTGTCCAGCTAGGATTTTGGGTTACAGATCAAGAACAGGAACTGATGACATGAGAGGTATCTTAGAAAGGGCACTGTGCTGCTTTGTAGATAGCAGAAGAAGACCCGTCAGAGTTTAGAAGCAAGATCAAAGCAAGAGAATTTAGAATCTACTTGATGTGTACCTAGTATTTTTTTTTTTTTTCTGAGACAGGGTATCACTCTGTTGCCAAGGCTGGAGAGCAGCAGCACTATCATGGCTCACTGCAGCCTCCAACTCCTGGGCTTAAGCAATCCTCCCACCTTAGCCTCCCAACAGGTGTGCATAAACATGCCCAGCTATTTTTCTTTTTCTTTTTGGTAGAGACAGGTCTTGCTATATCATGTAAGTTGGTCTCAAACTCCTAGCCTCAAGCTATCCTCCCACCTCAGCCTCCCAAAGTGCTGAGATTACAAGCATAAGCCACTGCACCCGGTCTTCTAAAAATATTTTTACTATATATTTGACTTCATGGATGATGGCTGAGGAGATTCTGGATTCTGTCATCTTCCTCTGAAAAGTGTTGAGTTTTGTTCTAATAGGAAGTTGAATTATTGGAGGATTGTAATTACTAGCCACAAAATCAGAGGTGGTTTTAGGTTTTAAGCTTTGATTGAATTACTGGAGGGTCATCATTTGTGGTAATTTTAGGCCTGTTTTAAGTGTGCCCTTAGTCCCGAGATGTGGTCCCTATAGGCTTTCAATGGAACATCTGAACTGTTTATCAAGCCCCTTTAACTTTAGAGGCTTGCACTTCTCAGTTTGTCTCCCCAGTGCCAGGCAGCAGCTGACATACCTGCTTTCAGCCTTTCAGCTGTTGTTTTCCCTGGGCCGCGTGGAGTCATCCCCAAGCATGTGAGGGTCAGCGGTCAGTCATGGACCTGAGGGAAATTTGTATGTCTATTATAGGGCTCTCCCTCTTTGACTCCTTTCTTTCTGAGATTTCCCCCAATTCTCAGCTGCTCTGGGATCCAAGCTCTAGTCTCTGATGCCTCAACTGAATAAGACTGCTGCTTCTGCCTGAGTTCTATCTCCCATATGCTGCACACCTGGGGCAGGTTTCAGAGGAGAAAAGCTAACTGCTACAGCCCACTGCCAGTGTAGTTTTCTTCTGAGCTTCATATCCTCTCCAGTCTCTGCTTGCTTTCTTCACTTTCCTCTGGAATATATTCTACATCATAAGCGGCTGCAAATCAAATTCACATTAAAGATTCCCCAAACTTGCCCTTAGCCACATTAAGTCCTTCATGGAACTTATGCTGCCTGGAGTCACGGTGTGGCCTGGTGGTAAATAACAGCCTAGGGAAAGTAAAGGTCGTTGGGATGGGCTGACAAGCTAGGATGGAAGGCCTGGGAGGTGACCTAATTGCATGCCAACTTACATGGATAAACCCCAAATCAGACAGAAAGAGCAATCAGAACAGTAGGAGATTACAGCAAGAGATGCTGCAGCCTTCCAAAGCTCTCAACTATAAATATTTCAAGGCCAAGTCATCCCAAACAAGCATCTGTGGCGGTTCTAATGTCTCTGACAGGTGATGCCCCAAGGCTCAGAGGCAAGAATAAGTATTCAAGGCAAAATGATATTGGAAACCAGTTACAGCCAAGAAGGTGAAATTGTGTTCTACTTTCCTTTAGAATCTGTGGGATCTCTTAGATGTTTCCTGTAAGTGTCAGATTTTGATGTCCCATGTGAAGTTGCCAAATTGAAATTCATGGCAGCAGCAAGGTAGGTGTTTAATAAATGCTTTTTGAGTCTAGAGAAACTTGTGAAGCATTATGAAGAGGAAAGAAAAGTGGGCAGAAAATAAAACTTTTGACCAAGTCTGGCCATTACATAAAGTACCTGAGTATCAACATTTACTTTCTTTATGGAAGAAAGTGAAAATTTGGCTTAGTTGTTGAGTTAGTTAAGACCAAAATGATAAATACCATAATTTATGTTCCAAGCAAGGAGGAAAAGTGGACACGAAGTAGGAGGAAAAGGTTTCACTTTGTTTTTATGTTAGAATGCCATCATATCACCCATCGTAAGTCAATTACTCCTTGCTCCCCCTCAGAACCTACAAGTTTGTGTCATCAGCACAAAGACTGTCATCTTTGTCTTTCCATGTACTTATATATGATTGCAGGGTTGGTTGGAGTTGAAAACAGATTAAAAGAGATCCACAAAATACAATTATTACAAGACAAAATAATGCAAGAGGTAGTGGTAGCAACATCCACTCTGTGATGTAATAACCTTGGTCATGATGTCACAGAGGCCTCATGCAAACATATACATTTACAGTCGTGAGCTAGGACAAATTTCAGGCCCACTTGAGTCAAAGGCTGATCAAAGATACCAACACCCACTCTCCAGCCTTCTCAGCTGAGGAGTGGTTTACCAGGTAGTTGAAGAAGCTGTGTTGCACCTCACCGGGCTGTTTGAGTTCTTGTAACGATGTTTGAGTTCATGTAGTGGGTGGGGTAAAATAACTTAGCAGAATTTTCAAGGATGGAAAGGAATTTAATATCATTACTTCCTTTGATCTTTTCTCCTGTATTATATAACTTTGAATTTCAGGGCATTTCATATAGATGTATGGAGGAAAATTTATTAAAATAAATTCTTTTAGAAAACGACCCTTTCAATGTTTGAGACAATTTTTTATCCAAATAATATTGTATTCGATGAGAGACTCCAATATTTAACTTTTCTTGCCTAGCTCACATAAAAATGATCAGACTGTCAATCCTAACTCATAAAATCTCTGATCTCCTAGGTAACGCTAAGATGAGGAGAGAAGCAAAAGAGCTGCTTTTGAATCTGAAGATGGAAGCGGCAAATCCCATGGGGATCCTGAACGAGGAGAGAAGGCCCTGCCTAATAACTTCCAAGGTGGTGGCCGAGTATCCACAGCTGGGAGACTGGTGAGAGCGGCATTTCCTTCCATTGAGTCTATGACACAGAAGCAAATCAAGTGACTTATTCTCAACAATTTCAGGTAAATGGTTCTTTCCAAGGATACAGGTTCCTCTGAGAAAGATTCAAGGACCAAAGTGACTCTGATCCCACTTGCATCATGTAATCAGCTTTTCAGGGACACAGGTGTGCACCACACATTTCCCCATCAATATAACTCAAGGGTTCAGGGCAGAGTTGCTACATCTACCACGTCGTTCTTCAGCTGGCAGAGGGTAACAGGGACTATTCAGCACAGTCTCGATCTCAGGAGTTTACAGCCCAGCTGGGAAGCCAGCTTCCAGCACACACACACACAAATGCACAAACTGGAGGATGATTGAAGAAATCAAGCTATATCCCTAAACATTTATGTATGTATGTATACATCCATGTGTATACATGTATGTAAATATAGATATACACGCATCTATGTGTGTGTGCATACGTACAAACATATGCATATGTAAGCATATAGGTGTATATGTGTAATGGACGGAATGCCCTCCTCCCCAAATTCACATGTTGAAATCCTAATCCCCAGTGAGATGGGGTGTTTGGGAGGGTGGAGCCCTCACCAATAAGGTTAGTATCCTTATAAAAGTCATGAAAAATTAGCTTGGCATAGTGGTATGCAGCTGTGTTCCCAGCTGCTCAGGAGGCTACGGTGGGAGGATAGAACCACTGCACTCCAGCCTGGGTGATGGAGCGAGACCTCGTCTCTAGAAGAGTCATGAGAGAGTTTGTCTCCCCTCTCTGCTCTCTGTCATGTGAGAATACAAGGAGAAGTCAGAGGTCTGTCACCCAGAAGAGGGCTCTTGCCAGAACTTAACCATGCTGCCACCCAGTTCTCAGACTCCCAGCTTCCAGAATTGTGTGAAATAAATTTCCGTGTTTATAAACCACCCAGTATGGTATTTTCTTAAAGCTGCCAGAACTAAGATAGTATGTACGTATATGCATCTGCATAATAACCATCCTAAGCATAATGGCTTAAGACAACTGTGACATTTTATTGTTATGTCTCACATTTTTAAGGGCTGACCGGCCTCAGGTAGGTGGTCCTTACAATTGCAATCATATGCTGGCTGGACCTGGAAACATGAACACTCAAACACTCACTGCCTGTCTGGCCTCTGGGCTAGGGGATCTCAAACACCTGGGAGCTGGAACAGCTGGGGCTCCCTGGCCTCTCCAAGTCTGTGGTCTTGCCATGTGGTCTTTTCAGCTTGGAGACTTCTCACATAGTGGCTCAGAGCTGCACGTGCACATGTCAAGAGAGTGCCAGGAGGAAATCATACAGCCTTTTATGATCTGGCATAGGAAATCATGCAGAACATTTCCACTGCCTTCTGCTGGTCACGGCAGTTACAAAGATCTAACCATTCTTAAAGGGAGGGGAAGTGGACCCTATCTCTTCATTTTTGGTGGGGGAGGACAAGATTCTAGAAGAGTATGTTGTCTTGGAGTTCTTGCTATGGTCATTTGGGAAGATGCAATCTGCCACTATTTCTCTCTACCTGAACTGATAACCATAGCTATAACCATATTGATAACAACTGATAGCTATTAATATGGATCAAATAGTGAGTGGGAAGTGAGGTCAGGAAGGAAGGTGTCAGCGTGAGCCAGCACAGTGAGTGAAGGCTGCATGGGGCAAGTCAGGCTTGAGTGGAACCTTAGAGAAGGACTGCAGGAGGCAGTCCAGGTGGACAGGGAAGCAGAGACAAGGTGTGCGGGTGGGGGAGGAGCAGAGCCATCCAGAGTTTGAACGAAGTGGTGGCTCTTTAATGCTGCGGTCCCCAACCTTTTTGGCATAGGGACCCGTTTTGTGGAAGACAATTTTTCCATGAACTGGTGGGGAGGGAGGGAGTTGGGGATGATTCAAGCACTTACATTTATTGTGTACTTAATTTCTATTATTATTACATTGTACTATATAATGAAATAATTATACAACTCACCTCTATGTAGAATCAGTGGGAGCCCTGAGCTGTTTTTCCTGCAACTAGACTGTCCCATCTAAGGGTGATGGGAGACAGTGACAGATCATCAGACATTAGAAATTCATGAGGAGTGTGCAAGCTAGATCCCTTGCATGTGCAGTTCACAATAGGGTTCATACTCTTATGAGACTCTAATGCCACCACTGATCTGACAGGAGGCACAGCTCAGGTGATAATGTGAGCCATGGGGAGTGGCTGTAAATACAGATGAAGCTTTGCTCGCTCGTCCACCACTCACCTCCTGCTGTGTGGCCCAGTTCCTAACAGACTAAGGATTAGTACTGGTCCATGGCCTGGGGAATGGGGACCTCTGCTTTAATGCATTTCTGCTTGAACAAACAGCCAAGTTCTCCAGCAGAAACAGTAGCATCTCTTAATATGTTAATATCGTTGTTCCCATTGCATGCTCTTTCCTGATCCTCATGAGAACTCAAGAGCTCTGTGTTTCACAGAGTGGGAAACCCAGTTCACAAAGTAAGAAGATCCACTTGATCTTCTGAGGCAAGTGTCCTTCCTTCTACACCACAGCAGCCTCTTCAGAATCAACATTAGACATGGTTTAGCTCACATTTCTCCCCAGGCTCAAAGGGGAAAAAATGCGCCTATGCAAACCCTAACTTTGTTTTTATCCAAAAGAAATGACTGCACCTTGCAAGCATCTGCAAGACCATGTGGAATTGCACTAAATTTCACAGTACATTAGAACCCAAAATGGGACCCAAGACTAAAATTGGCCAACTTCCTAATTAGCCTTTTACTAAGCCTCGGGCTGGAGAAACATGACCCTGGAGGACGTAGCATCTGGGATTCTGCTCCTCACTGTAGGCCTTGTGGTAAGTATCTTTCTCCAACTAGAGCTTCCTATTCAGATGAAATGGTCCTAGCCCCTTCTACCCAAAAAGGGACTGGTTTGGAGTTCTTGCCTTATTTAAGTGCTGGAAATGTCTGCTTGTGTCCCAACATTTGTCATGGGCTAAGAAGAGCTAGGAGCTGACTCAGATTCTCCTGTTGCCTGAGATACATCCTGATGGAAAGCATGTTGGCACCTTTTGTAGGGACTCTTTCTATGCCCCAGGGCCCCTTTTCCACATGTGTACATTTTAAGGCCATGGAGTAAATGACCGTACCCCATGGCTGGTACCCCAATGTCTGCTTGGTATGTTGGAACCCACAAGAAGGCAGAAAGAGTTGATACTGGGGCTTGCAAAAGAGCCCAACTTACAACAGAAAGAAGTTTAGACACTGGGGAAGAACAGGCCTGATGCTGTTATTGCTCCCATAAACTCCTCTGAAAGCTGCTATAATGGAACAGAAGCTGGCAGTCAGGGTTCTGTCCGCCTCGCTGGAAAGCCCTTTACCATTTTGCTAAGTCCAGCTCCCAGACTGCTTCCACACCCAGGAACCAGCAGCCAGGGCTCCGTTGTGCTGAAGTTCCCCTCTGCGGGATTCTGCTTGACACCATGCCCTTCTTGACCTCCTACCTTTTCCTGGTCACACTGTGTGCTCTCTCACCAGTTTTTCCAAGGAGCATTTCCAACACGGCTTTCACAGGAATGCTCATGCCAGGCTCAGCTTCTGGCAACCCAGGCTAACTCAGGAGCCACATAAATGCTGCTTCTTCCACAAACATTCTCTTGATCATTCCAAAGGAATCCTGCAATAAATTGCTGTAGAGATTGGGAATCCAACCATGTGAGTGCAGGCGGGAGGGTGGGCGATGGACGGCAACTTGTTCCCCACACCCCTGAGCTATGTGGGGATATGGCTTCATATGCTCCTTTAATGTGACAGGGTCCTGAGTGAACCACACATATAACTCCACAGACCGTCAGCTCCTGAGTGTCTGTTTTTGCTCAGTGGAAAAGCACATTTCCTGTTGAGACTCCAGCATGCCTATGGGGCCTTGCTGCATGGAGACCGGCTGGCTGGTGTTGAGGATGGATTGATGCTAGATTAGGCTTACTCTGGGAAATCATCAGTGAGAAGCGGGTGAGGCCAGGAGTAGAGAAGCCGCAGAAACAACCACCCGTGGCCAAAGTTTCCATTCCCTGTGCCAGCCAAAGGGAGCCGGGGTGTCCCGGAGGCATGTCTGACTCGTCTGCACTGAGAGGCGGCAGGGAGAGCGTCTTCTCAGTGTTTTCACTGGCTTGAACACGTTCCAGACATTTCTATGTTCTTCTGTCACATCATTTTTTTAAAAAATCTTGTTTTCACCGGAAGCTCAGATCCAAAGAGCCAAACAGAATCCACTGCGTGGCTATGTATTGGTGTGTTGGAAGGAGGCACAGACTCAGGTGACAACAGAATGCCCAGCCCAAAATCTGGAGTGCTGTGGAGGATGTGGATATTAGAACCACATGGTATGGAAGAAAATGGCAAGTTGGGTTTGAGAATGGAAAAGATTGTACTTTTTTGTGACCATTTCCAAATAACAGAAAGGGAAGTTCTAGAGAAAAGGCAAGAGGTGAAGTGAATGGTCAGGGCAAGATTGGGCACAGCCGAGGGAGTCAAGTCTTGCAAATATTATCCACTCGAAAGGTATGGACCACACACATTTTGGCCAACCTTGCCTTTCCTGGGGAAAGCTGTACTGCCATAAAACGAATGAAATCAGCTCTTTTTATGCTCTCATATTTTAACAAGCCTGGATGAATAGCTCAGTGGCTACATCCACAGCTGGCGATGCTCTACAGAGTGAGGCGCTCATGTCTGACCAGCTACATTCACTTATGTATCCACCCCTTCCCCTACTTTTACAAAACATGTCTACAAGCTGAGAGGGAAAGGGCTGGAATGGAAAGTGAGTTCTCATAGACAGATGAATGATGTCTCCTTGTAAAAGTGACAAGAACTTGTACATCTAGCCCAATGTGAAGTACAGGCAGGACAACCACATGACTATGTCTGGTAGATGCTGTTGGTGCCCGCTCAGAAACCCTTTCTGGGGCTGATGCATTTACCTCCTGATAACGGCTAAGAGTAACTTCTCCAGAGTTACACTTGGCCGGTGCATGCAACCTCACCCAGAAATGCCTAGAAGATTAAGTCCTCAGTCCAAGATGGGTGGTAGACACTAGGGCCCAAAGGCCAGCTCCTGCCTCAAGGCAGGACAGCTCTGTGGTGCCATTCACACTCCATGGTCTCCTGGGATCCGCCTAAGGCTGATCTGCAGCCAAGACCACTCCTTTGCTGTCTCCTTTCCTGCCTGATCCTGTTTCTCTCGCTCCCCTTCTCTGGAGATCTCTCCAGCGAGAAATGACTTGCACAAGAATCTTTGTCTCGGGAACCCAACCCGAGATAACCTCTTCAGCTGGCTATTGTTCTAAGTCTCCAAAGGAATGGGGCATCTCTTTGAATTGTAAAATGCATCAGAGGTGAGTCCTCTAGCCTTTTAGGGATGGCCAGAGCAAACTTTGCCTCTTAATCCCTGTAAGTCACTGCAGCCCAGAGCTGGATGACTGGGTCTAGCTCTTTCTGTCCCAAATTCCAGGTCCAGCAAAACCCTAGTCCAGGCTGTGCACCCTGGAAACTGACCTACAGCACAGAACCAAATTTGGATTAGACACCAAAAAACAATATGCACCCCCAAACTCCCACCCCAAACATCCTTGCAATCATTAAGATGGGGTAGTATTTCCTTCCCCAAAATCTCCCTTTGAAGCCTGAAGAGGGATTCTGGAAGGGTTTTATATTTTAATAAGTTTGTTTCCCGGATGATTTCATCATTTGGAAGGCAATGAGTCTGGACAGAACCAAGCATCCTCATTGAGATGCTCTAAAGATTCGTGTTTGCAAAGTTTCTCTCCACTAATTTTGTAGCTCTGCTAGATGGAGCCAGTTTACTGCAAGAGTACTTCTCTGTTGAAGCATTTTCAATTCTAGAGAAAGATTTTGCTCTCCTTCATCACAAGGACTAAAACTGTCTAAAAAGTTTTCCACAGGCATGATTTATTTGGGTGGGTATGGGCTACAGATGGGCAAACCCAGGGTCTAAGTACTCAGATAACACAGGCAGCGTGTCTGCTGGGGACATGGGGGCCTGGGGGCCGAGGCTGAGCCTCACAGAGAGATACCCATCAAAAGAAGGATCTCCAGTCACAGACCCTCTCACCCTCCATGCAGATCTATGCACCCCAGGCCCTGGGGAGCTGCCCGGAAAGAGCCTGAGCTATTTTGACTTGGAATGCGGCAAGCTAGGCCAAGGAAGTTGGAGCCAAGAGATACAGTGTCCAGCAAGCACACCCGAGAGAGAGCATTTCCCTCCAAACCAGGTCCGTGAGGAGCCAAAGAGGCAAGCAGCATAGTGGACCATCTGCAGCATGACCCTAGAAAATCTGCCTCATTGCAGTGTTTCTGGAGTGTGGAGGGCTGAGCCATTCTCTCAGGGCAGGGGATGAGCGGGCCATTGGCTTGAGAAGTGTTTCCCTGACTTGCCCTTAGCCTAACTGATCCCCCCAACTAAGATTCTTACCCTCCAGCTCCAGTGTTCCCATTTTATGATCCATCCTCTTTCCCTAAGAAAGCACCCAGATTCTCTCCTCTTACCCACCCTCTGACATCCCATGATTGCTTCACATTTTCAGGCTATTCTACCCTTTTATCCTCAGCCTGGTCCTAAGAATGCAGAAAATAGTCAATAAAAGGTGGTTGAAGAAGCATACATATGATTATTATATAGTATGGTGTTAGCACTTGGTTTATTCATTCACTTAATTAAAATTTTGGAGTACCAACTCTATAACAGGTGTTGTGTTCATCAGTAAATAAACAGACAATGTTCACCCGGTTTGCTTATCTTTCTTACTCTTTTAAAAACACATCACTGAATTGTGTGTATTTTCCAAGGTAGGCATTCTAGATCAACTTCTAAGGTCTTCAGGCCCTCCCACCGGCTATGTCAGAGATAAGATCTGAGATGGTGACTGCTCATGTGACCAATTCAAGGGGATGGAAATGACAGTCGGTGAGATAACTGACAAAGAAATGGCCCACACCTGCGATGCTTCCCCATCCAGCTGGTCACCTGGTCGGCTTGTGCTGATTCCTGTCACCATGGCAATGAGGCCAGGCCAACCATTTAATTCAGAGAGCTACACACCAGCCTCACCAGCAACCTCAGGGTCCAGAAATAATTCCATGCCCAGAGTCAGATATCGGCAGTCAGACATATAAAACATTATTGGAAAGATTAGAAATACCATACTCTGAACTGCTTCTAAACCCCTAGGGATGTTGAAATCCCATTGCTGTGGCTGGATAGCTCTTAAGGTATGAGAAGTACACACAGGATGACTGGAAGCTGCTTGGTGTGCTTCCAGGGATGTGTAGATGAGGATAGGCCATATGAGAACAAACTTTGTAAATGTCAATAGTTATATAATGATCATTTTAATATTATTATAAAAATATCCATACTTATTTATGAAACAGATATAATAAAATTAGCTTTAAAAAGAAATATAGTTTTTGAAAGTGAGTTCAAGGAAAGCATAAAGGAAATAAAAATTCTCCAGGGAGTATGTGGATATGGTGAATATGTAAATATGAGACGCAGGCAACTAAAGCACCAGATCGCTGGCCTCAGGAGTAAAGGGCTAAATATCCATAGTGAGTGGGATCCTACCACAGTATTAACTTCCCAGAATCCTCTGCTTCTAGGATGGGAAAAATGAATAACTGTAAGAACTCCCACGAACTGAGCAGGTGTGGTGGGCTGGACGCTGGTGCCAATGCTATGCAAGCATTGTCCCAAATGGCCCTTGGAACACACTGGCAGCTAAGTGGAGTTGTCACCATTGTACATATGTGAAGATTTGATTCAGAAAGGAAAATAATCTGCCCAAGGCCACAAGACTCAAGTGGCAGAGACAAATCTAAAACCCAGTTTTCTTGGACTCCAGAGCCCAGGCTTTTAACCACAATGTTATCCTGATTACTATAAAGCAAGCATGTGGCCTAGAGGATAAAGAAGAATATGCACGACCTTGTCAAAGCCAGAAGGCTCTGTCTGAAATACTTGCAAAGTTTCCTATCAAAAGGTAGATAACATTCAGATCTAGTGTGCAGTGAACAATCTGGGTATCTGCCCACACCACTGGTTTTCATCTGCACCCCGCTTCAGTGTGCCTCCAGTTTGTAACAGCCAGCACCTGTGCCTTATCTTTTAAGAGGGGTGAAGAGGAGGGCCCTTGAGTACTTCTGGAAGAGCCTGGGCAATAATGACACTGCTGCCCTGCCCAGGTCCCTTAACTAATCACTGATGGAGGAAGGTGTTTGCAAGCCCAGCTCCCTCGCCCAGTGTTGGGACATCCTGGAGGGAGAATTCACACTGAGTACCTGTGGGGTTAAGATGAAGCCTTCCTGGGCAGGGTTTTGACTGGTGTGACACCCTCAATTTGGTTCCTCCTCTTCTTCTTTCCTCTCCCACTCCTTTACCAGCATGTCCTTAGTGATTTGCATACAAGTCCTCCACTTGAGAGCACTTTTGGGGAGCCCATCCTCATTGGGAACAGAGGAAGGGCAGGGGTGTCTGACACATGAGCAGGAGGGTAGAGGAGGTGTGGGGGGTGCCAGAATGTGATGGCAGTGCCACTCAGTGCCTGGGGTGACAGGGCCTGGAAAGGCCTAAGCCAGGGTGACTGGAAGCTCAGGCCACCTTTGTCCGAGGACAAGGGTTGGTCATTTCTGCCCTGAGGTCATTGTGCTAAGGAGCATGGAAGACAGATGACACTTCTGTTCAATCAACTCAGGAACACAGCAGACAACACAGATAGGTACTGGGGAACCAAGCATGTCGAAAGAACCATCTTTGAAGAGGTTAGTTACAGACTAGACAGCTAACAAGGAAGGAGGATTCAATGTGCAGGAAACACAATGACCAGGAGGAACCGGAATGAAAAGCATACTCAGAGGACAGGGAGGGGTGCACAGTCCTTCCCCTCTCTGGACAACTCCTACGAGCTCAGGTGAGGGACCTGGGGAAAGAAGGTTGGTGTTGCTATCCCTGGCATCTAAATGCAAGGACGGCAGTGAGGACCCCTCCCCTCTAAGGAATGAAAGGTGGGAAAGAAGGAAAAGGCAAAGTTGAGTTTTGTGACTGTTCCATATTTTAAAATATGAATAAATTACTTTCTGCTCGCTGAGAAGAAACAGAGAAACAATCAGGGATTAGAAAGTGGCAGTGGTACAGATTGCCATGACGGAGGAGCAGGGAGAAAGAATTGTTTGCTGCAAGCCAGTCATTCATTCCATGCAAGGGCTACAGATGCATATTTTTAAAACCTTCAAGGGATGGCAAAGAGCAAGGATGGGGGATATAAGTCCCCATTTGCCCCCTAGGCAGTTCTCCAGGATTTTGTATGTGTGTACCAAGAGCACATGAAATCCCACATCCCTCAGGAAGGTGGGTCTGAGGTGTGGAACTACCAAACTGAGGAGTGGTGTTCATTTTTAACACTAGAGTGTCTTTGGCAAAATCTTCACCCTAACATCCCAATCTTAATAATAGCTCTAACTGTATCAATTACTGAGTCATAATTATTGTCTTTTAGCAGACATCCAGGTCAGGATTTTTCAGTAGTTCAAATACCACTGCACCTAAAGCTGCTATTTAAGGTGGTTAATGATACACATGGTAACTTGGGAGACTCCTGGGCATCCCTCTCTCCAGAAAGTCAGGGGATTCGGTAACAAAGGAGGCTAGTGGAACTCTTGGGTGCCGCCTGCCTCTCTCAGCTTTCTGGATGAAGTGTATGGCAGGAGACATTTTTCAACTGCCAGATTTCTCACGAGCCTGAGAGAATTTCTGTTTTGGGAAAGTAAACCAGGAGCCATTTTTTCAATTCCTTAGGGGGCATGGGCTGTGCATTGGAGGGATGCTACCCCTGGGCTCAAGATTGGTTTCCATCTCATTGCCATCCAGAGTGAGAGATGGGAGGACATGTGGCCTTGGATCAAAAGGACAATCTGAATGAACTGGCAACAGTTCTGATGGCCAATCTGGCCAACAACGAGTGACAAGGAAGATCTGTGGGATCCAGGGGAGTATTTGGAAGTTTACAAACATAGAGACAGGTGAGCAGTTCAGGATCTCCCCAACCACATACACAAAGGACACAAACTTTCCACATTTCCAAAGACAGTTTCTATTTCCTCCCACCCAGAGCCTCTAAATCTAGTGCTGGATTCAGAAAGAAAATGCGGCAACATTCAACTCCAGAACAGTGAAGGATGGCACATTCCAGAGGGAGAGGCACCCACCATATGTTAACATATGGGCCATCAATTAAAAAGGCCACTTGCTATACTGTACACTTAGTGCTCACTTTTTCCTGAACATATATAATTTGTCTTTGATGTTCTAAAGACAATTCAGGACCCACAGATCCTCAGGGCCACTAAGAAGCTCTCAGCGATGGTTAAAATTCTCCTGATCAGCCCCTCTGTGCCCCCGAATTGTAGTTCCTGGCTGGTCATATACCGGAATGTCCCAAAGGCCCTTGAGCTCATTTGAGAAAGTAAATTGGGAAACAAATCCATAAAAGAGATAAATATGAAAATGTTTAGAATAGTGTTTATCAAATTGCAGGCATTTAGTAAATGTAATTTGTGAACCCAGAACAAATGATTCATCGACTATAAACAAAGCCTACTTCAAATATATTATTACTATGATGTTTATATTTCTGAGTCATGTGCTGCTTTAACCTGCAATGTTAATTAAAATAAAATAACACACAATAAAATGAGATGCTTGCCATTAAAACCTGTGATCTGAACTCAGGATTCTAAGACATGAAAACCCACATACACCGAGAATATAAAAACCTCATATAGCCAATGAGTCAATCATACCTACAAGGGGTTTGAGATAATCCCTGTGATAGAGATTGAGAGTCTAGTAATTCCCTGTATTATCATGGGACAAAGCCCTCTTCTCTTGAGAAATTATAGGCAGTAGGAGTTTTGAATGCATAGACTGAATTAGGCTAGGTGACTTCCCCAGAAATTCCAAGGGCGGCTTTCTTTTCCTGAGTGCATTAAAGAAAAAAAGCAAAGAAGATGTATGCGGGTTTCTGCTCTGTGACTGATCTCAGTAAATACAATTCAAATAATCCACAGGTTGAACATCCCTAATCCGAAAATCCCAAATCCCACCTGCTCCAAAATCTGACTTTGGAGCAGTGACATAATGCCACATTGGTGGGCTGAGATAGGGAAACTTTTGTTTGCTCATTGTTCAACATACACTAACTTTATTTCATGTGCAAAATTATTAAAATATTGTATAAAATTACCCTCAGGGCCAGTGTATAAGGTGTATATAAAATGTAATTAAATTTTGTATTTAGATTGGGTCCCACCCCCAAGATATCTCATTATGTATACGCAAATATTTCAAAAATAAAAAAAAAATCTGAAACACTTCTGGTCCCACGTATTTCAGATAAGAGATGCTCAACCTGTACTTGTGCCCACCGTTAACTAGGTTGAAATGTAATTTGGCCAATTTTCCAACTGAAGCATCTCCTGGTGGTAACAGTAATGGAGAGTCGAGAGTCCCGGCGTGTTTTATCCTTCTAGAAGGTTGTTAGGCTGGATGGAGGTGGGCTCTCATTCTCATTTCTTTCTAGAAAGCAATTCCTAGATCTCAGTCTGAGGGAGAACAGAACCTCACACATAAGGCTCTATAATGAAGCATTGCCCTGATCTTGTTTTGTTTTCCAGTATGAAGGATTCCCATCCTAACTTGTCAGTCCAGGTTATGAAGTAGTAAGTCAGGCAGGAGGAGGTGCAATCCTGATGTGCTCAGCGGGCAAGCAGAGCTGGGATGAGAGGGCCAAGTCCCTGCTCCAAAGCACCTGCCCTCTGGTCTCTGCCTAGCACTGCTGAGGGGACTGAGAACTGCCTGAGGGCCCATGATTATAGCTGCAATGGGGGGAAAATGCCAGAGTCAGTAACAACAGTCATGCTACCCAGTGCATGCCAATTCTCTTCTTGTTTGGTATGAGAGAGTCTCTCCGGACCAGCCCCATCAGTTTTCTGCGGAAGGAGGTCCATAAGGGTCTATCTGGGATGTGGTGACATCAACATGCAGAGATGGTCATTGATACATCTTTCAGTTTGGCCACACATTGAAGAAGAAAACAACCCACATATATTGGTTCATCAGGACAAAACAAACAAAACAAAACTCTGTAGGAATTTTGACAATAAAATGGAAGCAGCAGCTAATCATAAAGAAGCCTCATTTTAAGAAGACTTGGAATAAAGCTTCATGACCTCCAAGTGGCATCAGTATCTTGGGGATCAGCAAATATTTCTAGAATCGGGTAGCTATGGCTTGCTCTGTAAATTCACTGGGATGTTAGCATGGCATACAGACCTTTGTCTTCACCTCAGCTCACAGTGACTGACTAGGTGTAGTGGCTGTGATTGAGTCAAGATGGAATTTCTTGATATCATCTAGTACTGATATTATTGTGCAATAAGCTGGGATTCAGTTCTTCAGATAGCTTTGGGTCCACCAAATATGTATTAGCTTGGGGACCACAGATGTGTCATGTGCCTCCTCTGAACCCTGGTTTCCTACCAAATCAGGCAAAAGGCATTTTGCTATGGAAATCTGTATGGTGCTGTTGTTGTTGTTATTATTATTATTTAGAAGCACTGATCTGGTACAGGAAAAGGCAATCAGATTTAGTTAAGGTACAGGGAGGAAAATGGAATAGTATATGTGAAAACAATGAAATATGAAGGGAAAAAGAGAATGAAGGTGGTAAGAAAACAGAGAAGTCTCTTTGTGCTCCCGAAAGGAAACAAAGAGTCCTAATGCATGGGGTCTCCCCCCTCTGAGTCCTTCCTTATCATGTTATAGGGCATTTAATTCAATTCAAGAGGCATCAATTTGGCATCTCCTGTGTTCTGAGCACTCAGCTCTACGGGAGATGCTAAAGAAGGGTCATAAGTGTACAGTTGATGCTCCACATTCACCTAACAGATCTTCCAAACTCTCTCATGAAGATATGATTATCCCCACTTTATAGACAGACAAACTGAGGTTTAGGACATTCAAATAACTGTGTTCAAGGACTTGGAGCCAGAACTCAATCCCAGGTTTGATGGGCCCCAGTGTCTGTACCTCTAACTGTCCTCCAGAGAAGCGGGGCTCCATGGCAAACAGGGAACTTGACCACGGTTGTGTCCAAGCCCATGGGAGCAGTATCTGATGCATTTAATTCCCAGGCTTCCTATGCAGTAGCACGTCTTTATTGATTCTGCAGGGCCTGGGCGCCTGGCAGAATATAAGTGGAATCCACTTCCTTCCACTTCAGCCACAACACGAGACATACCTCATCACCTCTTTCCTTAGATACTTATAGTCCCCATGATTAAGCCATTGAGTTGACGAGGCATACAAGGATAAAACAGGAGACAAGAATAACCCTCGTGAAGTGGAGGTCAGTGCTGTTGATGGAGTTGGGTATGCAGACAGGAGATAAATGAGAACCACAAACTTTTGTTCCTGAAGTTGAGCTTGTGGGTTGGGTGTGGGGCCATGGCCCCCAAATGGCGGGTTGTGACCCTGAGCTGACACTAGTCACATGACAACAGTTATTTTCCTTATTTATCTCACCAGCAGATACTTTCTTTTGGAAATTTTCATTTACTTTTTAGATACATACATTCAATAAATTTCACCACTTTTGGTGCACAGTTCTAGGAGTTTTGACAAAGATACAGAGCAGTTCCATCACCCCGTAATTCTCTGGTAGTCAACTCCTAATCCTTGGCAAACACTGATCAGTTTTTCTGTTCTTACAATTTAGGAACAGAATTTACTATGGTAATACTTATTTCTAGTCTTTACAAATTCTGCTTCCCTACTTAGTGCCATGGACTAGAAGGGATACTTTTCTCCCCTGGGTCAGCAAGGACTTGCTAAGCTAAGCCTAGGGACATGGTGGGGGCATGCATGGTGGTGAGTGGGCCCGAGGCAGGGCTGTGAGATGGAGCTGCAACTCCCTCTACCTACCCTCCAGCCCACTTACCTCCCACACCCCCACACTGCAGCAGACCCTGCACCTGCCTACACCAGAGCCCCTGCAGGTAAAGTGCCCACTGATGGCCTCCTCCAAGACCCTCAATGGACCACCTAGGCTAACCCCAGAAATGGAAGGCAGTCAGGTTTTCAGGACAACAGAATGACAGACAACGGGTAATTGTTCCTGCTGCCTAGAGGGGGATCTCTTTCTCCCATGGGGCGGCACTTTCTTTCTGTTGAGATTCTGGCAATGTGAGTTAGATCCTTGGAGTAGGTGGGTTTTGGGAGTGGGTGAATCTTGGTGGTTTGGTCCTTAGGAGCTGTGGATCAGAGGCCTTGCAAGGAGCTGTGAGGTCAGTACGACTGGGACCTTCATCATCACGGCCAACTCTAAAAAAGTGTACATATGTTTGAATAAATATATTACATATGCACGTGTTTATTACAAATAAGTAACACATGCTTTCAAAAAGTAGCCATCAAAGGGATAAGAAGGAATGAAGCCCCCAGTCACTCAGCTCCTGGCCCAGATACAACCAGTATACTCAGTCTCTCGAGGCCCTAGCAGGTGTTTTCCTATGAGAATTGTGCACTTAGGCATAAATACAGCCTCCTTTGTTTTTACACAAATGGTAGCTAATTACACACAATGGTATGTATACTGCAATTTTCACTTAACATGTCTTGGAAATCTTTCCATGTGGACTCATCAGCCCAGCTGCCTCATACACTGACTGGATGTCAAGGAATGACTCCCTTCCCCAGGGCCCCGTGACAGACATCAAGGCCACTGCCAGTGTTGGCAAACTGGGCTACAGCATCATCCTATGCACACTTCTTTGGGTTTCTGGACAAGAATATTTAGAAGATAAATTCCTAGAAGGGAAATTGATGGGTAAAAGTGCTGCACATTTAAAAAAATTTTGACAGAAATAAAATACTATCCAAAGGGCTTACACCAGTTTCACACTCACCAGTCATGCATGAGAGTGAGTGCCTGAGTCCCATGCTATTGCCAACACATTTAATTATGTAACTTTTTGATCCTCTGCCACTATGGCCCAAGAAAAATGCTGTCCATGGTAGCTCTAATTTGCACTTTTGCTTATAACAGAGGAGACTGAGTGTCTTTCAGTCTCCTGAAAAAAATACATACCTATTTTTAAAGTTAGTTTTAATTTTTTCTTTTTAATTGTGGTAAAAATGTACACAACATAAAATTTTTCATCATAACCCTTTTTAAATGAACAGCTCAGTAGTGTAAAGTATATTGATGTTTTTTTGTGCAGCCACTAGGCAGAACATTTTCGTCCTGGAAGATTGAAACTCTTAACCTCTTGATCAACAACTCTCCATTCCCACCACCCCCAAGACCCTGACAATCCTACTCTACTTTCTGTCTCTATGCATTTGACTACTCTAGAGACCTCACCCAAGTAGACTCTTATAGCATTTGCCTTTTTGTGACTGGTTTATTTCACTTAGCATAATGTCTTCAAGGCTCATCCGTTGTGTAACATACGTCAGAATTTCCTTCCTTTTTAAGGCCGAGTAATACTCCTTGTACAGATACAGAAGTTGAGCATCCTTAATACAAAAATCTGAAATGTGAAATGCTTCCAAATCTGAAATTTTTTATGTCAACATGATGTCACAAGTGGAAAATCTCACACCTGACCTCCTGTGACAGGTCACAGTCAAAATGCAATCAAAATTTTGTTTCATGCTCAAAATTATTAAAAATTTGTATAAAATAATCTTTAGTCTATGTGTATAAGGTGCATATAAAATGTAAATGAATTTTGTGTTTAGCATCGGGACCCATCTTTAAGATATCTCATTATGCATATGCAAATATTCCCAAATTTGAAAAAATCCAAAATTCAGAACACTTCTGGTCCTAAGCATTTGGGAAAAGGCATACTCAACCCTTACCACATTTTATTTATCCATTTATCTTTTGGTGGACATTTGAGCCCACCTCTTAGCTAGTGTGACTAATGCTGCCATTCACATAGGTGTGCAAATATCTCTTCAAGACCCTGCTTTTGGATATATACATTCTTTTGGATATATACCTCAAAGTGGAATTGCTGGGTAATTCTATTTTGATTTTTTTCAATAAGTTTTAATGCCATTTTATTTCCAGCTAACCCTTAAACACCAGCCAGACCTCAGTTCCTGGAAGTCTCTTTCGTGGATACTCAAGCCCATCACAGAATTTGTTTGTAGGTTCCTCAGCTCTCTTTGGTACTCTGGGATTTTGACTTCCAGTGTGACCCATGAAGAAAGCCAGAAACCAGAAGCATGGACCCAACCTGGCCCCATAGTTGCAAGAAGCTGGGCTCTTAGCACAGTAACTCCACACAGGCTTAGTCCTCAGGACCCTTAGCTGAGCCTCCTTGGCCATGTAGATCCAGCAGCCTTTTTCCTGTTCACAGTTGCCCTGACTCTGTTATCCACAGCAAATGAAGCACCTTCATTTAGAACATCAGTAAACCTCAGGGCAAGAAAAGCAGCTGACACAGCTGGTAAAAATGCCACCTACCCTTAAGAACTTGCCAAATATTCTAAACTCTGAATTTAGTTTTAGTTAACACATACACACACAATTCCTCCACAACCCCACAATCCACTGAAATGTGATAGCCAAATTCTGTGTCCAGTGTCCTAGGCTGGCTGCTGTGAAAATGTATTTTCCATTTATTTCAATTGCAGATAACTTTTCTCAAAAGGGATGCCACTTGTTTGGAAAGCCAAGCTCCGTAAAAATTCTGCCAAGAAGTTATTGTTTGTTAAATAGCAACTTCCCCAGGGATAGGGTGGGTAGGAGGAAAACTATTGGTGACCAAGTGCAGCTGCCTTCTGGAGTCCATGGACAGTGGGACAGTCTGATCAATGAATCAGGACTGATCATTGCCCCTGATGTGCCTGGCCTTAGCAGCCATTAATTACAAGCAAACAAGCTAATCATTAGTAGGTTACTTATTGCCGTCAAGCCTATATCCCTGCAGTGGAGCTAGAAAGTGTGTTGGCACGTAAGCAAAGCCAGCAAAACTACATCATGCGCTGAGAGGGAAAGACCACAGCAGCACCATGGGCCATTTCTGTGATTCACCACCTTCTCATCTGCTAAGCTGGTCTTCACACTGAATCATAAACCCTGCAATTGAATTCAGTGCACACAGGTGCAGAGCCTCCTATTGACTGAACCATGTGCTTGTGGTGCCCTCAAACTATCTCCAAGAGTTCTTCTCTGAGATCCCACCAAGTGAGGAGTTAAAGGAAAATCTCAGCAGAAGGGCTCTCACTGTCCAGAATATTTCAGCAAAGTATAGGTTCTGTCCTCATAGAAGCAAGAACAGTCCTCCAATGGGAAAGGAAATGAGGCCATCTCAGGCTTGCTCCATTTATTTCATCATTCACTCATTCATTCAAATAATGTTTCCTGAGCACCTGTTATATGCCTGCCAATGGCTGGACACTGGGGACACAGAGAGATTACCGTGCAGTAGGAAAGCAAGTGGCGATTTAATTTCACAAATGAATGCAAAGTTTCAACTTGATAAGCACCAGGAAGATGCCCCCAGAGAGTCTAAGACCTGTGCAAGGATGGCTGTGATTCCCCCGGCCTACATGGCAGAGGGGCAAGAAGATTTGGAGTAAAGTAGGGAGATGTGGAGGACCACTGTTCCAGGAAGAGGAAAAGCCCAGAGAAGCCTGGGGGAGGGAGAACAACATGGTGTTGACACAGCTGAAGAAGGAGAATGAGGCTTGAGGAAAGAGAACAAGGAATGAGGGTGAGAAGGTGCGGCGCAGAGGGTGCCAGACAATGCAGGCCAGGTGGGCCAGGTGGGCTGAGAGGGTCAGGTTGAAGTGTTGGTCTTCACCCTTAGAGCAACGGGAAGCCATTTGCATTTCTAAAAAGGGGGTGCACAACCAGGTTGAATTTCTTGAAGGATCATTCTGGCTGTCATGTGTAGAGAGTATTGGAGGCAAATGAAGCAACATGGGCCATGGCGGAGTCCAGGTGAGAGGAAGAAGTGCTTGGCTCTACAGTGGAGGTGTGTGCACAGAGAGTGGGAACCTGGGAGGAAGACTGGGTCTGGGAGATGGGTCTAGAGGTCAGTTGGACATGTAGCGTTTGAAAAGCCTATGGCTTTTCCAGAAGGAGGTGTCCGCTGGTTCTAGAGCCTGAGATTATGGAGCTAGAGGTCAAAGGAGAACCCTAAGGGGAGGGGCCAAACAGAGGAAGCCCTTGCACTCACTCCATAGAAAAGGGTCCTCTGTAGGAAGGTCACTCGGGGAGCACTCCCCGGGCTCTCTGTAGGGGAATGAAATGCTGATCTGGCTTTCCTGACTTCCTCAGGGAATCCCCCTGGACAATCTCCCAAGCTGTCCTGCCAACATCAAACTCTGCTTATCCCAAATCAGACTCACTCTGCTCTCCCCCAGCTTGGAGACCCACTACTCCTTTCGTAGACTTGTGGGACCACCCTTTCTCCAGGCACCAGCTGGAGTCAGAGTCATTGTGAATTTTCCTGAATCTCTGCCAGATTCTTCTGCTATTCATGGGATGGAATTTCTGCTGGGTCTAAAGCCAGCCTCCCAGATTTCCACTGTGACTCCACCACTTACCAGCTGGACAACCTTAGACCAAATATGCCTCAATTTCCTCTTCTAAGACGGTGGCTGTGGCCTCATACACTTCACAGGACCATATAAACTAAGCACTAGTACATGTGAAGTGCTAAAATGGGTGTCCAGCACACAGTCACTGCTCAATACTTATTATTATTACCACTTTAATATTTTCTTCAACATACTTTGTGCACACTGACAACCAGGACATAGGAATGTAGCACCTTCTCTTTAGAGTGTTGCCTATGCTATCTATTTCTTCCTCTGGACTGGAAACTCGTTGTGGGCAGAGGCTGTTTCTCATTACTGTTTGGTTTCCAAGTTCCTGTCACAATGCCCTGAATGTGCTCCATAATGACCACTACTTCCATGAATGTGGAGCCACAACAAATTTTATAAGTCCAAGCATGTAGTGGGCAGTGAGAAAAACAAGCATTAATAATGTTCCCGTCAAGAACCCAAAGTATTTTTAGAGGTTTTATATCAAATAGGGTAGTCGATATGTATTTGTTGAATGCTATTGGATTTTTCTTGGCTTACTAGACTCGGTTCTGCTGTTTCAGCCTTTCAGGAGGACAATAAAACCAGTAAGGGTCGGTGTCCCAGGACCTAAATATTCATGAACAATAAACCCAGCTCTTAGATTGAGTCCACTGGCCAAGGGAACTCAGATAAGCCAATTAGTCTTTGGGGGACTTCCCCCTTTCTGGAAGATCAGCACACAGAGTTGCTCTCCCAACCAGAGAAGAAGGGACATGGAGTCTACAGAACGCTCTGGTCTCCTCTGTGAGCAGGGTTCCAGGAACTGAATGGGCTAGTTGTCAGACAAAGGCATAGAACCAAGTCCAGGGCAGAGGATGCCACCGCATGTCAGGTAGGCAACATGGTGGGCAAGACCCCAACTAGTTTCTGCAGTAGTGCACCTCAAATTGGACACAACTTTTTAACTCCCAATTCGGTCAGCTGTGTGTCTAATGATGTAACATAGTCCCAAAGGCAGGATGGCTCATCTGGGTAAGAGTGGGTTTGGGAAGCCAAGATAACAATGTAGAATATGATATTTATATGTAAGAGTGACCATTTCACAGAATCATCAATGATCAGAGCGTCTCCTGTGGTCCAAAGGAGAAAACAGCCCCAGGGAGGTGAAATTACTTCTCTTAGCTCACTCATCTTAAGACCAGACACCCAAGTGCTCTGTCTTCTAGGAACTGCAACTTTCTGCTGCATGTAGCAGACACCTCATCACACCATACTGAACACACTTCAGTCCAAAAGAGGTAGGAAAAAACGAGTATGATTATAACGCTGTTAATGAATCTAATGTCTTTGTGCTTTCTTAGCCAGGCCAGCACTAGGCACCTCATGTTCATTTCCTGGATTTTGCAACCACTATATGAAATATGCATCATAACAGTCCCTTTTGATGAGGGAAGGACTGAGTCTCACTGAGTTTCAGCAGCTTGTTCAAGTCCCTG
This sequence comes from Colobus angolensis palliatus, assembly GCF_000951035.1. NCBI lineage: Eukaryota > Metazoa > Chordata > Mammalia > Primates > Cercopithecidae > Colobus > Colobus angolensis. Next base: position 6,023,679 of record NW_012112808.1, on the reverse strand, counting down.
GAATGAGCGGGTATTGAGGTCAAACCCCTTTAATATTTTCTTTCAAGGTTCTCAAAACCTGAGTGTAGCTGGGGCTGTCAGTGTCCCAACCACGTGCCTTGAACATTGATGTTCCTCACGCAAGTGTCGAGGTCCTTTCCTCACCCAATATGTGGGACAATGGGACAGACCAGAGCTAGGGGTTAATGCCCCTGATGCAGCTCCAGCCAATGACTGATGGGAGATGGAGGGTAAAACCCACAGCCTTCCCCTCCCCTACTGTCTCCCGGAGCTCTCCAGCTGGAGAGAGCTTTGGTTGCCCACAAAAGCAATCGCTCACTCACTCACACAACTAATCTTATTCCCTTCCCTCTCTTGTCTCTCTTCCCCACTCACACACCAAACTTTCTGGGATCACCTCCCAAATAAACCACTGACACTTGAATCTTCACTCAGGGGTTTGCTCCTTGGGGAAGCCATTCCAAGCCAGCATGAGTAAAGAGGACAGTTTCCATTCTGTACCTGTGAGAAGGGAGAAGAGAAGATCTGTATGAAACACTTACAGGAGATGTCAGGAAAGCCAGTCTAGAGGTGCAAGCTTCGCTCGTAAATACAGATGTGGAGCAATTACAAAGCCAAGAAGAACTGTGTGCAAAACAGGCAAAGTAGAAGATGGGCAATGAGTAATTAACCTGTGGCTTGCCCACAGTCGGATATTCCTGGTGAAGGTGCTGAAACTAAGTGGGCACTGGCAGGAAGGAAGCATATGGAGATGTCTTAGCCATGAAAGACTAAGACAACTGGTACTCTATGACTCTCTGGATGCACTGATCTTTCAACTTAGGGGTAGTCAGTCACCGAGCATGGCATGGGCCTGTCAGAAGACTGGGAGAATCCCACACCATCCTCAGGGACCTGCAACATGCTAAGGGACAGCAGAGCAGCTTTTTGTGGAGAAGGAAAGAGAAAGTTCCACAGTCCATGCATGAACAATGCTTTGCTTTTGAAGGAGACCTGCCGATGACAAGCAAGACCATCTATTGGTTTGTTCTGTCAACAGGAGTTGATTGACACTGGGGTGACTGCCAGACATTTGGCTTTATTTTGGAGATGCAGATGAACTTGAGACAACTCCTGTCCTCAAAGTGCACTTGGTTTGTAGTTCCTCATCATATAACATGATTGAGATGGGCAGAGTTTGAATGGCCTGGTGAGACTAGACTTATCTACTGGACACAGAAGGCATGCAGGGTTCTTTTACAGCATAAAAGCTCTCGAGTGAGGCCGTGGGCCTAGACTCCTCCTGCTGGTGGAAATGCTCACCCTTCCCCCATAAGGGGCTGAGAAACACTGCTGGTGGCTGGGAAGACAGCCACACATGGGCACACTGTAGCTTTGTAAGCTGGACTAGTCAAGCCACAATGGATGGTGGGCTGTGGTTCTTTCATTCCACTTTTAACAACTGTCTTTGAGGTTATACCTCAGAAAAGCTCCCCTCAAAAGAAGGAGATGTACCTAAAGCCCAAGGAGATACTCCATGTCAAACATAAGAAAAAACCATAGCATAAAAGATCATGCTGAGAACAACAGCAGCAAACATTTTATCAGCTCATTTACAGACCTGATCGGGTCAGATGGCCACTTCGGAAATAAAAATAGAGCCCTAAAGATCCATCAGTTGTTATGGGAAATCAATAAGGCCCTGAGCCTGCACTTCATTTCTCCCAGAGAGTAGAGGGAGGGGGATGCCAGTTATCAATTTCAGGAAGGCTGAGACAGGACCAGAACCAGGGACACAAGGTCATCTCCTGGCTCCTGACTTTGATGGACAATCTCTGGATTCAGATCACTAAATGAAATCCCTGCAAATAACCAACGTGACAGATGGCAATAAATGAGAATGACTGAGGACCTCTTGCTAGCAGCAAGGATGGGATTCCTGATGGCTTTCCAAAGGGGGAATTGATGTCCAGGGATCTGGTCATTCTACTTCTTGATAGTTTCCTATCCTCCGGTATAGACTATACTTTGTGAAAATGAGAACCACATTCTTTTATTCACTTCTAATACCTAAGTCGTTTTGTTCCTTTTTGGATCAATTCTTAATGGTTTTATATCACACACAGTAGAGGCGGTAGGTACAGTGTATACTATATTTATGTGTAAAGCTGGCAAATGGGAGAAATTGTCAGAGAAGCAAGACCATAATCAAGCCATTTGCCTTAATTGGGATGTCACTGACACTTTAGGTACATGGCACGAGGCACCCTCATGCCAAGATAGCACTGCCAGGAGGAGCCAGAGTTGAACCAAAAGCCAAAAACACTCTGCCTGTCCAAGGACTGTGGTGTCTGTGATGCTTAACTCTGGAGGAAGCACTGATCTCTCTTTGTTGAGTTCCTTCCACGCACATATACTGTGGAAGAGAAATTTTGTAGCTCAAAAATACTTCTGGGTAATGACTTTATCTGCTATTAAAATCTCACCTTTTTTGGACTTAGCTTGCCTCCAAATAAATTGGTGACCTACTCCCTGCAGGATCTACCAGCTGCAAACACCTGCCTTTCTCCTGGATTTGTTATTCCTGTAAATGTTAGTGGCATCCACACAAGCTCAGAACAGAGGATCTGGAATCTCTTGGCCTCCTCAGCCTTGACCCAGCCCAGGGTCCAGCCAGTTTCCAAATTTGGAGGCCCATCTCCTGCTGGCTTCGGCAGCACCTCCACTCTTCCTCACCTCATTGCCATCTCCAGGTCCTAGGAAGTCCACCTGCTGGATCCATTATAAAGAAGGAGTACTTCCTTTCCCAGTCTCTTCTGCCTGGGTAACAGTCCTGTGTCAGCTCAGCTGTCAGCAGAGTGAGGACCACAGTCCTTACTATGGCTGGGCACCAGTTCTTATCTTGCCTTTATCCCACCCCAGCTCAGCTGACACCCTTAGGATTTACCCACAGGAAGGAAAATGAGCCCTTAGCTTCTTTGCATTATTATTTGTGTCTAAGTCGTTCAAATGCCCTTATAGTACCCAGAAGAGACAGGAAGGCAAAAGAGTCAGAGGAAGAGAGGATTAATGAGCAAGCAGACATTGCTATGCTATCATTCCTCCTCTGGTGGATGCCTCTGGAATTTTTTGTGCTTTGGGAGAGGAGCCCTCTCTGGGTTCCCGTAACTATGGACACTGACATCCTTGCTAGGGAAGGTCCCATACTTTCAACTGGGTTTCCCTCCTTTCTGAAGCAACCATCTTCAAGCATTCACCTAACTCTCTCCAACAATATCTTGTATAGTTTTACATATTTCGAATGCTAGTCCTTTATCAGATATGTACTTTGCAAAGACTTTTTTCCTAGTCTGTGGCATGTCTTTTTATTTTCTGCATGGTATCTTTCACAGAGCAGAGGTTTTGAATTTCAATGAAAGCCAGCTTAATAAATTTTCCCTTCATGGATCATGTTTTTGCTATTGATCTAAAAAGTTATCACCAAACCCAAAGTCACCTAATTTTCTCCTATGTTATCTTCCAGGAATTTTATGGTTTTGCATTTTACACTGAGGCCTACATTTAATACTGCACGGCAGGAAGAAAAGTCATTTGCTAACCAGTAAGAACACCAGGGATGCCCTTCCTTCTGTTTTTCATCAAGTCCAGGATTTGCACCTGAGGCAAGCTCAGACTTATTACTTTTAACCACAACAGCTCAGATTAATATCAATTGCTCATCAAAATGAATCTCTGGAGGCATTTATATAACCAGCTGCAAGACCAGCAAGGAAAAGGGTGGGCAGGCAGAGGACTCAAGCTCTCCAGCCTGGGAGTGGATCGCATGGGTCTGACAGAGGAGGATGTTACATACACGGTGAGTTTTCTGAAGTCATTTGCCTATTTTCCCACATGCTTTGCTAAACTGTTCTTCTGTCTGACTTGGCCAAGGTTACTTCCCTTGTTATGGATTAGGCTCAAGTCCTAATGTCAGTTCTGGGCTATCTCCTCCACACCACTCATTGGTCTGGTTTAATGTTGTAGTTTTAATAAAACACAAAACACATTTCCCAGTATAGAGTAGGAAGAAAATATTTCTTTATTGCTCTCCATCAAAATATTTTCAGGTCTTTAGGTAAATCTAAAAATAAATCTTTGGGATTTTTAAATTAAACTGAAAAAATCATTTAAAAATAAGTTTCCATCTTTCATCAAACCAAGAACACGTACTAATTAAAATAGTTTTCTTTATGTAGGTTATGCAAGATTAAAGTCAATTCCTATTTTATTATTTCTCTTCTTGTTATTATAATCCAAATAAAAGATTTAGTGTATCTTCTAATGGTCACATCCAGTCATTGGAAGAACTATTGGTTTCTGCATATTTATCTTGTGTTCAATCATTTAAAACTTGCTTATTAATTTTAAGAGATTATCACTAGATTCTCATGATTTTCTGTGTCTATCATATTATCTGCAAATAATAGCAGTTACCTTTGTATTTACAATAGCCATCTATTGGACCCTTTAAAATGTTACATAGAAATGAGAATGGTGGCCATTCTCTGCCTTGGATGTGATTTTTTTTTTTTTTTTTTTTGAGACAGAGTCTCGCTCTGTGGCCTAGGCTGGAGTGCAGTGGTGCGATCTCCACTCATTGCAAGCTCTGCCTCCCAGGTCCATGCCATTCTCCTGCCTCAGCCTCCCGAGTAGCTGGAACTAATTTTTTCACCACGCTCGGCTAATTTTTTTGTATTTTTAGTAGAGATGGGGTTTCACCATGTTATCCAGGATGGTCTCCATCTCCTGACCTTGTGACCCACCTGCCTCGGCCTCCCAAAGTGCTGGGATTACAGGCATGAGCCCTTGTGCCTGGCCTGGAAGTAATTTTTATGGGGTGTGTGTATTTCCTGGTCACCTCTATAGTGAACTGTTAGTGTCAGAGAGCCTTTTTCATATCAGGAGATACCCATTCTTTCCACATCAAACAATTTTTCAAAAGTTGAATTCACAGAAGCAGAGAATAGAACAGTTACCAGGGGTTGGGGGAGAGAGAAATGGGTAGCGCAATGTTGGTCAAAGGGTAGTTTCAGTTAAGAGGAATATGTTCTAAAGATCTGTTGTAGAGCATGGTAGTAATGAAGTTCTGTACACTTGAAAATTGTTAAGAGAGTAGATTTTAAATGTTCTCACCACACACACACACACAAATTCCAACATGAGGTGATGAATATGTTAATTAGCTTGATTTAATCATTCCCCTAATATACACATATATCAAAACATCATGTTGCACCCCCTACATACATACAATACAGAAAAAATAAAAATGTTCCTAAAATATTTTTCTTTCACATAGTGTTTTTCTCCACGGAGAACCAGCTCTATGATGGATGGCACTGGTAGATATTCTATCATTAATCAGTCTTGGTATCACTGGGATAAACCCCTAACTGCCCATGAGAGATGATTCTTTTAACGTACTGCCAAATGTAGTCAGTATTTTCCTTAACAATTCTGAATTTTTAATAATTTTCTTTTTGGGTGCTCGCTATCAGATTTTAAAATCTGAGTTGTGCAGTCTTCTTGTGTTGGGAATTAAAAGCCTCCCTCAACCATTCTCTGGATACCAGGCACAGGGAAGTGGCGGAGCCCCGGGGGACACAGGGCCTTCTTGATCACCTGAAATCATGTAACATGCACACTGTCCTGCTGTGCCTTGCTTCAGGCTGGTGCCGCTGGAGACCAGACCGGGAATTTTAGAAGTAGCTGACACCGAATCCATCCTGACTTCAAAAGAAAAGCTAGACTGGAATTGCCACTGTGGCTGACAGCCTTTATGAAGCGAGCTCCCTCAGGGGCCCGTGTTGAGTAAGACAAGTAGAAAATCTCCTCCGACAGTTTAATTAAGTTGAGTGACTTTCACTGTTCTGGAAAATAAACCAAACCATTTTCTCTATTAGCAAAAATGACAATTCAGCATCCAGACAGATTGCTGAATTAATAAAAGTTCATTAGAAAACCCATCTTTTAATTAGAAGTGTCTGCAGACCAAACCACAGAATTAAGGACTGATCTGATTGTAAAGGACAGTGAGAGGTCACTGGGGCAAGGGCCTGGGCCAGCCCAGTCTCACCTACACGGCCTTGAAGGAGTGCTTACTGGAGACCTTCGTCAGCCTCTGCATAGCAGTGGCCAGACCCTCTGCAGACAGCATTGTCCCTAAGAGAGTCTGGCATGAACTACACAGACCATACTGGGAGGTGGTTCATGAAGCCAGAGAGAGCTCAGAGGTTGGAATTCAGCTTCTGGGGTTCAGATCCTGGCTCCCCAATTCCCCAGTTACATGACCTCAGAAATGGTAATACAGTACTTAATTATGTCACAGATTGTTGTAGGATGAAAAAAAGAAAGTCACGGAAAGGGCTTAACATAGTTCCAGTAAGTGCTCAAGGAGGGTTACCTGCCATTGCTGTTGTTATTACCACCGCCACCACCACTACTGCTATTTCATCATTGTTATTATCTCTCCTGGGCAGGCAGTGTGGTGGATTGTGAGTTAGAAATCTCGAGTTCTGATCTCAGCCAATTCCATAAACCCCAAGCCTCTGTTTTCTTACCTTTATAATGTAAATAAATAATCTCTATCTTGTTTTACAGAGTTCTAAAGAATATGTGCTTTAAAATCCTGAAGAGCCACACAGATACAAGCTTCATGTTCTGCTGAATGGATAACAACAGGAAACATGTAAAAGAACCCTAAGCCTCCGAGTCTCAGGAGCAAAGTCTTTGACTTTGGAAGTGGCAACGCTAGGGTACTGCGGGTTCAGGAAGGAGGGGAGAGGCCAGAAATACTGGTATCAGATGCATAGCGGCCTCTGTATGTCTGATCCAGCTTTGATCAGTGGCCCCCAAACCCCAGCTAGCAACCACAGTGCCCAGTGGCCAGCAAGGGTGCTGTTCAATGGGTTAAACGCCCCTTGTTCCCTTCTCAGCCTCGTTCTTACAAGCAGCTCCCACCACTGCTGATGCTGGCCCTGTACAGACGTATGCAGCCGCAGGGGAACCCAGGAAGAGGCCCGGGAAGTCTGCATGCCCAAGGGTGTGAACGTGGATGATTGAAAATGGGGTGGTTTTTCTTCCTACCCACTCACCGTAGCACACCCCTGTATTTCAGGCAATGGTAGTGGGGACGTCCACAATCCCGTTCATCCAACAGAAAATCCTGCAGTTCCCAGGAAACCCAGTGTAGGAGGCCCTGGCTCCCCTAGTTAGCCGGGAGATTTAGATAAACTATTCCAGAGTCCCCAGGAAGGTCTGGTGAAGGAAACGGGTACGACCCCAGAGATTCATAGATGAAAATGAGCCAGAGCGTCCTCTTGGCTGGAGGAGGGAAGTAATACACTTGGTTTCTGGGTGGGTTTCCTTCCCCACACGTGTGAAGCTGAAGTGTCCTCATCAATGGCATTGTCATCATCAAAAATCTGTGGCAGAGGCTTGCTAGCAAAGCCCAAATCCTACCCGCCATCCCAGGGCAAGCCCAGTTTCTCTGGAATGTAAAGAAGGCCATTACATAGACTAAATCTGTACCAACTTTAAATGTGCCTTCAGTTTTAAAACATCTCGCTGGACCCCTAGAGCTGGCCACCCATGCATTTTTTATGTGCATAACACAGGGCCCCAGGCAGGTGACATAGGTCATTACCTTTTAAGTGAGGGATCTATTTAAAAATATGTTGAAAGCTACCCACCGTTTCCATAGGGAAAGCACAAGTGCACCACTTCACAGCGTTCACCAGGTTCCTAAACTCCCACCCCAAGGAATCCTTCCAGGGATCCACGGACCCCAAATTAAGAACTTCTACTCTACACAAGAGGAATTTTAAAAGAAACAGTACGTTAAATATTTGTAAAATTGAATAATTTTAAAACCCCAGGAGAACTTGGGATTTAAAGAACTACATGGCAAATTCTTTTGTAAAGCAATAATCTCTCTGTCATGCAGAGATTTGCAGACTATTCCTTTCATATTTTCGATTTTCAAATGTTGCTCTTTCTTAAAGGAACAGTTCGAAATCTGGGTGTAGGGAGATAAATTGGCTGCATCCATTCGGTTAAAACTTTTTCTTTTTAATTAAAAAAGCAACTAATTATAGACGACGCTGCAGGGGACATCAGGGTGTGGAGGGAAGGAAACTTTGCCACCTCTATCTACTGCACACTTTCCTTTCTTCATCCCCACTCTTCCCCTACACGGTGATGGCTGAGCCACCCTGAACCAGCTTCTGAGGGCCAAGTAGAAACATGCAGGGATGTTACGGGCTAGTTGTTACATGTCCTTGTCTTGACATTGGCCATTATGAGAGTATTTATACCACAGAAAAAGGGACTTCTCCCACCCAGCCACTTTATCTGGACACCCCTGCCCCCACTCCCTTGAACACACATGCAGTCAACATTTAGAAATATTCACAGAGATGGCATCTGGCTTTCCAGCTTCCAGTGCCAAAAGAGAAATGCATTAGCAATGAACCCTAAGGAAGAAATCGGTGCCACATTGATCTTCATAGTATATTCATTAAGGTTGAAATCCTTCAGGACCATGTTCATGGACTGACCAAAACAGCAGTTGAGAGTGAAGACTGGGCAAATCTGGGGATCTCTCATGGACCAGAGCTGCACAGCAACGCCAGACACTGAAGGGGCTCTTCCACTAGCTCATCACTCACAGCCCCAGCATGGGGGCTCCCCTCTTACTCCGCTTCTTCTTCAAGCCCTCAACACATCTCTACCCAGAAACATCAAAATACTACACAGCGACCTGAGAACGCCAGACGTGCTCTCCAAGCCCCTGACACCCCCTCTGCTGGGGACTTGTCCTTTCCCAGTCTCTGCTGGCTTGAATCTTAGATGCTTAACCTTGTGCCATCTCCCTCTGAGGCCTTCCTGATGCCTTCTAGGAGAAATCTATCCTGCTCTGAACCCCCACGGTGTTCTGTTGCCATCTCTCTTATGTCATTTACCACACTTGTGTTACAGCTATTGTGTGTGTTTTGTACCTCAGCTAGACTGCACCTCCCTAAATGTCTGGGTCTATGTGAGTTTCATATCACTAACGTGAGTGGGGATGAACTGACAGGTATGAACTGACATGCATGCGTATGTGATCTACTTGGTGCCAAATCCTGTGTTATGCACAGACAACACAGAAATGAGCGGGTCAAAGTCTTTTTCCGTGTCTAATTTCTGGCATTTTGCATTGTTAATGTCAGCACATTAGCCAATAGTAGTCATGTCTATGTGTGTATGTGCGTGTACATACACGTGTGCACATGTACCTGAGTGTACGTGCAAAGGAGGGGGAGAAGTTCAGTGTACAGACTTAATGCTGTGCATCTGAGTGACCATTCCCCAGACTCTGATGTCATCCATATCTTAAGGTCGGAGCAAACCATACTTGGGAGAGAGAAGAACACTCTCTTGATACTCAGGCAGCACAGCCTGGCCTCCCAGTTTCAGCTCTCCCCCGTTTCAGAGAAGAAAAGTTCACCCTAAAATCCTACACCTGGAGTTGCTGAGATAACAGCCCTGCTCAGGGACCTGTGCAGCCTCCCGTCTCTAATTTGGGCATTGTCATCTCTGAGCCACATTTGAGGCTGTTTCACTGTTGGGAACCAGACACACTGGGTAGTTGTACAGCAGATGGAAAAGAAAGGATATTTGCACGAACATTTGTGGGTAGGACTTTGGTCTCTAGTGTGAATCTCTAACTGGCTGACAAGACAGGTAGAGCTGAACTGGCCAAGGAACTGATCAGGAACATTGGTGACAGGGCATCTTCACACACTCGTGTACAGTTCTAAAACTGTGGGAATGACCTGAGCTTGCCGGTGGTTCTCAAGCAAGGGTCCCTGGCTGGCCCTAGAGCACCTGTAAGTTTGCAAGAAGGAGGTCTACGTGGGCAGACCCCCTACCTTAGTATGAACATGGGTGTCACTCTTGCCTGGCAATAATTTTAGGCTTGAAGAGTTGAGGTTGGCAAGGTGACATGCTTGAATGGGCATGTGACCACAGCCATTTCCTTTGCCAAGATTCTTAAAGTGATGGTGTGCTTGCTAGTTTTTCCCAAGGCTTGATGGAGAGAGACCTCAGGCCACTTTTCCCCGACCCAGACATGAAACATCCTGGAAGACTAGCCCAAAGGGGCACCAGCAGAGCTGGACGATCAGATCACAATGTCTTAGTATGTTTGCTCCCTGCTCTTAGAGGTGACAGCTTCATGCTTTCTTCTCTCATCTTGAGTGTGCCATCTCCATCGACTCAGGATTATATCTGGAAGAAAACAGGAGTGACGAGATTTTCATCTTCTCCACCAAATCTCCCAGCCTCCTGGTCTCTATACCCATACTCTCTCCCGCTTGCCGTTAAAATGGAAATGTCCCTGCTGCTTTAGAAAACGGATTGGTGAACTAGAATTCTGAGGCCAGTCCCCCCTTGGATTTTTGACAGCTTTACTCTGACAGCTCTCTCATCCTTGCCACATCGGCATCTCCCTTTCTACTCCATCATTTCCACCAGCAAACAAATATGCTACGGAATCTCTATTCAAAAATATCACTTCTCTTACAAACAGATCCCTTTCTTGTTCAGTATCCACTATCTAGCTACCATCCTATATCTGTGCTCTAGTTTTCAAAGACAAAATTGAAAAAGCATAACTCTACTTGCTCATTACAGTCACTCTTGACTCATCCAATCCATTTTCCACTCTAAAACTTCCCTCTAAGACTGCTCTTGTCTGCTCCATGGTGCTGAACATCGCAACGATGCTTCTCCAACCTCATGCTCCCTGGTGACCACTCCTTCCTATGGAAACTCTCTCTCCTCCTGGTTTCTAGGACATACCTCACTGGCTGCTCCATCTTGGTTACCTCTGCTCCTGGATGCTGCAGGGTGAAGAATCAGACGGTTTTTTCCTTTTTTTTTTTTTTTTTTTTTGAGACAGGGTCCCACTCTGTCACCCAGGCTGGAGTGCAGTGGCATGATCTCGGCTCACTGCAACCTCCACCTCCCAGGTTCAAGCTATTCTCGTGTCTCAGCTTCCCAAGTAGCTGGGTTTACAGGTGTGCACCACCACACCCAGCTAATTTTTGTATTTTTAGTGGAGATGGGGTTTCACCATGTTGGCCAGGCTGGTCTCTAACTCACCTCAGGTGACCCACCCTCCTCGGGCTCCCAAAGTGCTGGGATTACAGGCATAAGCCACCACGTCTGGGCTCAAAGGGGTCATTTTCTAACTGAGTTGTCTTTCCAGGTCAGCTCTAGCTTTCAGTACCACTTACAAGCTTATGTCTCCAAAGTGAGTATCTCTAGGCTTGACCTCTAGCCAGACTCTAGGCATATCTACACTTAGATAACAGCCATACTTGGATAATTTAGATGATTGTACACTTGAAATTTTCCCCAAACCTATTCCTCATACATACAACCCAGTCTTCTCTGTCTCAGGAAATGTTATCACAATCCACCAAGTGGTTAAGCCACCCATTTGGAGTTTTTCTTGCTTCTTTTCTTTCTGCTATTCTGTCCCAATCACCAGCACATTCTCTTTTACTCTCAAATATATGTAGAAACATCTGCTCTCTTCTCTCTGTCTCTATCACCACCACCATCTCTTCCTTGGGCCACTCAATGGCTTCTTAATTGATGTCCTGGCTTTTGCTTTTGTCCCCCTACAATCCATTTTTCCCATCCAAGAGCTAGAGTGATTTTTCAAAATGCAAATAAGTTCATGTCACTGCTGTGCTTAAACGATGTCCAATTGCCTTGCTTATTCTTTTCATAGCAATTACCCTGGATGGTCATTACCTTGATTATTTGTTTTCTTATCTAGTGCCTGTATCCAATAACTACAATGCAAGCTCAGAGGTCAGGGACCCTCTCTTATTCCTCAGTGTGCCCAAAATAAGCCCTGATATGTAGGGGATGATCCAGACCATATTTTTAAATAAATTAATAAACACTTTCTGAGTGGGAGGTCTTTTCATCTAATTTCAGGCCCGAGAAAGTTTCTTGTTGTCAGCAGAATCTCTGTACATTAGAAAGACGAGAGGTGCTTTAAATAGACACCGGTCCTGGCAGAAGCCAGTGTGCTAGGAGAATAGCATCTCTGCAGACCTTTTATCACCCTCAGAAACTGAAAGCCCCTAAATATAGGTCAGCCATTAAAGATTCATGAGATCCTGCGGCGACTTATCAGAGCCATGGAAATCGGACACTTCCATCATGGTGGACGCTTTGACATTTGTTCCTAATCAGTGAATGCACATATTTTATTACCCTTTCAGGGAAGTATGGGGCACAATTCCAGAAGCATAAGAGGCTTCCCTTAGCACTGGGATTACGCTTTGCTCTCCAATCCAAACATGGAACACCCACGAGCCACTTCCACTGCACATTGGCTGCAAAAAGAGGTGGCTCAGACCTGACTCCCTTTCCAGTGTTGCTTCAGGCATCTTAGTTGCTCACTGTCCTCATTTATTTGGTGCATTTCACTTAATCACCACTCAGGAGAGGTCTGCAGCATCCTTTCATGTGGCAACCAGACAGTGTGGCTGAACGAACTATTGCAGAGAACAGGTATGGGTGGAATCCACCTGAAATAATGACATTATTTGACACTTTACAGAAACTCTATTCAGATTTATTATTTAGACTCCTACATTCAAGAAATGCCAAGCTTCTATATATAGTGAAAATACATTTGTACTTTGTCTAATAAACACAATATAGAATTTTATTTAAGGTTTATCCCAGTCTACTTCTCAATGGACCTTTGGGGAATTCACAAGGAAATCAAATACAAAATAAGACAGCTGGGGAGACAAGGAGAAAGGCTACCTAAAGAGGATTGGCTCGCCCTGGATACACAGAAGAAGCTCCTGGAGAGCTTTAAAAGATGTCATTTCTCAGGCTGCATGCAGAGATTCTGGTTTAATTATCCTCGGATGAGGCCTGGGTTTCACTGTGTTATTTGGAAAGCTCTCCAGTGATTCTAATGTGCTTCCAGTGGTAGAAGCACAAGCCCAGAGAAAGTAGGGTGAGATTCTATTACATCACAGAGAGGAACTGCTGAGTGCAACTGGGCAGCGACTTTGCCTGTACATTTTCTGACATCTATGACAAAGGGGAACCTGCTGAGCCACATCAATTTCGTCTGCTAAGAGGAGACCACAGTTGGTCTGCAGAGATAAGATATCTTGTTTTCCTGGAAGCCCCTAGACTCATGTATGAATTGATCACATGGATCCTGTTCTATAGAATCAATAATATAATGGCACATCATCAACACTGGTTTTTGCAGGAAGCATCTTAAATAAATTTCATTGTTCATTGGCTGGATTGCAGCAAACAAATGTGCATTCTAGCAAACCATGTGAAAGAACATTAGTAAAAACTCTCTTGTGTTTTTGTGTTTTGATTAAAAAAAAAAAATCCCCCAACCCTGCTGGGGAGACGCTTCCAAATGGGAAGTTTCTCTCAGAGGACTGGGCACTGTGTCCACTTCCTTGGCTGTCAATGATGCCCTCAGACCCCTGGGCCTCCCAGGAGTTCCCAGCCCTCCATGACCCCAACTTGCTGCTCTGATGGCATCTCCAATGTAAACGAGCCGAGGAGAGCTGGCTATCGCTCCGTGAACTCTGCCCTGGTAAGGACTTTTTTCTTCTCATGCGTTCTGCCTGTGGTCTGTCCAATGTGGTAGCCACTGGCCACCTGCGGCTACCTAAATTTAAATGAGTTAAAGTAAAATTTAAACATAAAGCCTCCAGTTGCACCAACCACATTTCGAGTGCTCCACAGCCACACACATGGCAAGTGCTACCACACTGGACGGTACAGGCACAGAGTGCTTTTATCATTCCAGAAAGATCCACTGGACAGTGCTGCTCTCAGCCTGCAGTATCCTGCCAACTGATGCTAGACAATACTGACTAGGGCTGGAGACACGAAGGAAAATCAAATGCCTAAGTGTACCCATGATCATACTCTGGGGAAAGGGGGAATCATGGTGCATTTATAGACCTCAGTTTCTTAACCTGTATAATGGGCATACTCATTCCTTTTTTCTCTTGACCTCAATATACTTAAAGGCTTGCTAAAAAGGGAGTTTAAATTGCTGAGACAAATGTACTCGGTATGTAGGTTGTGCTATGATTGTTGCTAATTTCAACATTAAGTATTAACAAACAGCCCCCAGACAACAGGTCCAGGAAGAAAAAAATCACTGAGAGTAAATGAGTGAGAATACGAAGAGTTCACTATTTGGTGATCTAAACCAGAGAGAGTTTTATGTGATCACTCCTTTCCCAACTGACTCTAGCTCTCTCTTCGGTCCTGGCTTTGTGAGCACGCACGTGAATGAGCTCAAATCCACAATCCCTCTTACTGGCTTTGTGTGTGTGTGTGCATGTATGTGTGTGTATGCACGTGTGCACATGCATGTGTGTGGTATGAACACATTAATATGCACACATGTGCTCTTGAACTGAGAGCCTCAGGAGTCCTGAGGGGCAGTCACAAAGGAAGGCAAGGAAGTCATGAACCAGAACCCAGAAGTCAAAGAGCCGGAGCTGTGTGGCAGGAGTGGCTGAGCCAGACACTGGTCCAGCCCTAAGAAGACACAGGAAAGCCATTTCTGGCAGCCAGTGTTGGCCAGAAGGCTGGGCAGGGCCTGACAGCCCCTGTGATGAAGAGCCTTTCATGACACCTTTCTCCAGGTTCTACTGATCTTTTCACTGGTGAGGAAAAACTACTAACTTCCCAATGGCCTAGGTGGCAGTGCACTGTGATTTCGTTCTTGGTGTTTTACAAGTGTTCAGGTCTGGGCTGCTCTGTATGAAAGGCCTTTTATTTTCAACAGGGCTTTAAGAGTAGGCAGAGAAAGCACCAGGGCCACTTCCCACACACTACCAGGGCTGCCCCCCAGCAATCTTGGGAAAGCCCTGTAGGTGACAAGGAGAGTGCAACCTGTGCTGAACCCTTCCCAAGAGGCCTCAGCGTAGCCAGGGGGAGCCCCTTACATTCTGTCCCTGCTTTCCCAGCTCTGATCCCATTTTCTGGCCACCTCCGCAAGTCAGGTTTTCCCCTGAATTTCTCAGTCTGCACATGTGGCCCTGGAGAGTGCTCCTGTGTGCACATCCTGGCTCTTCAGCGGGGCGGTCAGAGCTGCAAGGACTCTCCGCCCTTGAGTCCTGGCCAGCCCACCACAGTTCCCAGTGTGACTGACTGACGGCCCAGGCTCCAACTGTATCCACATCCTGAGACAACCTCGAATTCATGCTCTGCATTCACTCGGGGACCTGTCTTGAAACAAGTCATGGAAAAGACGTCGAAACCCTCCTGTGCCTCGATACTTGCTAATAGAAAAACACAGTGGTGAGGAATAAGTGCTTCAGTGGAGGGATTCTGGGAACCTGTGACATTATTTCACCAAGACTGAAATGTTAACGGATCGAGAGACTGGTGGGCACCTGCGCCCTTGAGTACCTCTCTAGGGAAATACTGTCATTAATGGACCCACTGAATACACTCCCAGGAATCTGTTATAAGGAAAGATGAATGTACAAGGATGCAGTGTGTTTACAATACAGAGAAAACAGGAGTCACCTGAGCGCCTCGTAAGAGAAGTCTAAGTAAACAAAGCTGAAGGGTCCACACAGGTAAATGTCACACCGTTACTGAAAGCTATGGAATATTTCTCTTTATTTACAAGAAAAGAGGTTAATAATATGCTGCTAACTGAACAAAGAAACTTACATGGAAGTCCTTGGGAAACTTGAAAGAGGGGGCGGGACCAGACCCCGGGCAGTGAAGAGATGGGAGGTGGATAAGACACAATTTCTGAAGGCTGGGTGAGTCAGGCACTTAGAAACAGAATCTCAAACTATGACCTGTGAAAATGTGATACATTTGAATTCAAATTCCAAACTGCCAGGGATAGATAGTCCAGCCCCACCTTTTCTAAGTGGGAAAGCATTGCTAGGGATGTGGAAGGCAGGGCTGGGGTCTATAGTGCTCCCTCCAGGCTAATGCATTTCCATCTGCACTCACCACCTTCCAGCTCTGGTCTCATTGACTTCATGGTGATGGCAATGAGAAGCCTCAGTGGTGTCCTGGGCCTCTCTCTGGCTGGACAGAAGCCCAAAGCTCCACTCAGGATGGACTCCCAGGTGATCACCAAGCCAGCAGTGCACAAGCACATGTGACCAGAGACAAAGGGACGCCTCTCCCAGGCTCATCCCAGTGGGGACTCAAGTCTCACCATGTCTGCTAAGTTGCTTAATGAGTTTTGGGGCCTTCTCCCAAGTTTGGATTGTGTCCAGGGCAGTGGTTCTCAAGTGTGTGTCCTGCCCCACCTCCATGCAGCAGCAGCCCCTGGGAGCCCGTTAGAAAGCCAGCTGCCGTCCGCCTCCCCATACCCACTGAATCAGAAGCTCTGAGGACAGCAGTCCAGTCATCTGGGTTTCACAGTCCCTCCAGGGGGCTCTGAGGGGAACTACAGTTTGAGAACTACTGCTTTAATGGTTAAGATTTAAGACACGAGATAATGTGTACACCAAACTCCTGCAACATGCACTTATCCATGTAACAAACCTGCACATGTACTGCCTGAACCTAGAATAAAAGTTGGAAAGAAAAAAATGATTTAAGACCCTGGAGTCAGAATGCCTGAATTTAAATCCTTAACCAACCATTGAATATTTGTTTAACCTGAGATACTTTACTTAACCTCTTATAAATGGGGAAAAATGCTTGTACTTTCCCTTAAGATTGCTTCTAGGCATAAACAAAACAGGTAGATAAGGTACTTGGAGGCCAGGTACGATGACTCACTCCTGTAACTTCAGCACTTAGGGAGACAGAAGCAGGCAGATGGCTTGAGGTCAGGAGTTTGAGACTAGCCTGGCCAACATGGTGAAACCCCGTCTCTACTAAAAATACAAAAATTAGCCAGGTGTGGTGGTGCGCACCTGTTATCCCAGCTACTTGGGAGGCTGAGGTAGAAGAATTACTTGAGCCCAGGGGGTGAAGGGTGCAGTGCAGTGAGCACTCTAGCCTGGGTGACACAGTAAGACCCTGTCTCAAAAAAAAAAAAAAAAAAAAAAAAAGGAAAGCAAGCAAGCAAAGGATGTGGAAGACAAGTATCCGGCAAATAATAAGTGCCCAGTGCATGCATATTATATACAGACTATACATAATATGTGTGAACATATATGTATATGTGTGTACATATATGTGTACATGTATATATGTTCACATATGTGTATGTATACTTGTGTGTATATGTATTTTTCTTTTTCTTTCCCCATTTTTCTTCTGGTAGAGGAAATAAGAATCAAATCTTTCTTGGGACAAAATCCAAACTTAAGGTGGAGGACAGGGACTTATCCAAGACCATCTAGAGAACATGCAGTGAACTCAGCCTTGGCATCTTACGCTCCTCCCTGGAGGCTTGTTTGGCTTTTTTAAAGCCAACAAACACAGGGTGAGCTGAGAAGCAGCCTCTGAAAAGGCAGATGATCAGGGGCGTTCTCCAGATATGGAAGTCCATCAGACTCAACTTGATCTCTTCTGGAAACTGGAGACCCCAATGTGCTATGGGAAGATACCCCCAAACACTCTGCTGGCTAAGAAAAATGCTTAGCTTTAAAACAACCAAAGCCTGGTCTTCCCTAGAACATGACTCTACCAGGAAAATTAAAACCCTTCCCCTCACTCATGGGGACCCTCCCAGAAAGTCCACAACTGGAGGAGGCCTGGTCAATTGTTGGCTAACAACTCTTTTTTTTTTCCTGTAACCTAATTTTACTAAATACCAATAGACTTACAAAGAGGAGAGGAAAAGTAGGTGAAAGAACAAGGGAAGGCCTGCAGTATGAGGCTCTGCAGTCTCTCCTTCCACACAGCTAGCATGCTGAAGAGAACATGATTATCCACCATAAACACCCTGGAGGGAAAAACATCCAAATAAAGCAGTTGAGTAGAGTGGTTAAGACACAGCAAGTCAGGGGACTGCCTGGGTTCAAGTCATGGCCCCACTGCTAATTCACTCTGCATCCTCTCTGTTTGCTGCCACAGGACACCATGCACATTGCACTACAAAGCATGCAGAAGAAATCATGCTAAAAATCTTTTTTTAAAAAACATTGCACTATCTGGGCAGCCACAGGGACCCAGCTGTGAGAGAATCCTGCCCACATCTAATTAGGCTGTGGGGGTCGTTTACATGAGCCCATGTCTTTGTCTACAGATGGCTCAGGGAGCAGGAAAGACTGGGTATAGTTGGTCAAACAGGCAGATGTTTCTACTGCACTGGCCTCCAGGGTAACTCAGGTCAAACAGCACAACAGACTTCAAATCCCAGGACCAAAACCTTTCTTTCAGAGCCAGGACTAGTGAGAGGTGCCTGAGAGCTTGTTAGAAATGCAGGGCCTTGGGTTTAGCTCCAGACCTACTATGTCATAATCTGAAGAGTGACAAGACCTCCAGGTGATTTACAGTGGCACAGTTGATGTTTGAGAGGTAGCAGAGGCAAGGAAGGGCAGAAACCCCAGGCTCATCTGCCATTTGCCATCTCAGCCTTGGTCCAAATGGGGGAGGGAGGTGATCGAGTGATACCAGCGGAAGGAAGATTCCCCAAGGGTTTCCCCGAGTCTCTCTCAGGCCACCTGGAGATCATAAACCTATATTCAGCTTCCAGAGAGACATTACACAGATTATATTAAAAGAAGTATTTATTGACCATTTATGAAATATTTAGCAAAGCTCACACACTATATTTGGATGGAGGAACAACCACCCCCTAAAGTTCCATAGTACGAAGATTCTATTTAATATTGCATTATGTCAATAGAGTCTGTGCAATGAAAATCAATAAACATTTACATGATGTCTCAAAGACATCCAGAACTTGAAAGCAAAATGTGTCAGGCACATGTCCAAGTTCCTGTTCCTTCCACAACCGGAAGATGTGAAGAACAGTAGTGAGCCAGTTACTAACAAGGGAGGTCAAGAAACCACAGGCAATCCACATATACTGGATAGTTTTATCTGATGCAAGCTTAGATTGCAAGGGGGGTGGAGGCACGTGGTGGCAGGTGAAATGTTAGGGAAGCACTAAATGGAGACCAGAAGATACTGGTGAATATAACAAGACCGGCCAAGATGTTTAGGGTTATGCTAAATATCTCTTTAAAATATATCTGTATGTATATATTTTCAATTGAAAGCAACTCAGTAAACCGGGTATAGCAACCAATTCAAGTCAACCAAGAAGGATGTATCACGCATATCAATCTTGCAGTCCCCACAGGTAGGTGCTGAGACTCAAGTCCTCCAAAATCTCAGAATATTTCAATGACCCCAGGGCTCATGCTGGAGCGGGGAAGTGAGTTCTAAGCAAATCTGACTATAACACTACTATCTTAACCACTCCAATGGGCCAAAACAAGTGTGTTAACCAGTCCTAAGTTCTCCAGTTTTACTGGTTATAATTCTTAAGTCCATCAAAGTAAGGGACTTGAGAATGCTCGCACAGTGAAAAAGAATAATCACTTTTTCTGCTGCTTCCACAGAATTAAATATAATTCTTATTTTAAAAATAGATGACCATAGGGTATATATTAACAACAAAAAAGAGACTGCTCAGTCAACTGTGAAAAATACAGTCTGGGATAAAGAAAATGTGGGATATTTATAAAATAGAATATTCTTCTTTAGAAAGAAAGGACTTGCTGAGACATGCTACAATATGGATAAAACTTAAAGCCAGTCACAAAAAGACTAATACTGTATGATTCCACTTATATGAGGTACCTAGAGTAGTCAAATTCATACACACAGAAAATGGAATGGTGGTTGCCAGGGGCTAGGGAGGAGGGAGAAATGGAAAGTTATTGTTTAACATTGTTTGATAAGTTTCAGTTTTGCAAGATGAAACGGGTTCTGGAGATAGCTGATGGTGATGGCTGCACAGACAATGTGAACGTACTCAATGCAGCTGAACTGTACACTTAAAACTGTTAAGAAGGCAAATTTTGTATTTACGACCATTTTAAAAACCAGGTCTGTTGAAACTTTTAAAAACACAATCTGCTAAAAAATAAGTTTTATATACCTACCCTTAAGGGCTTGGGTGCAAAGCCTGCCTCTGACGCTATTCAAGTGAAACCAACAATAAAAAGAATACGGAAATACACATATGCACATAGACGTACGTGTGTGTGTGTGTGTGTGTGTGTGTGCATGTGAGGGGGGATCTTGAAGTCATCATTTTTGCAGGATATAGAATAAGTCCAGAACACATTCTCGAGCAGAACTTCCAACTTACAAAGCACTGTAGCTCCCACCCCACCCTGCCAACCTAGGCTTGCAGAAGTCATGGATGAAAGAGCCATTATGAAACAGCAGAGTAAGTTTAACCTGAAATTTCTGGAGGAAAAAGGTGGGGAAGGAATTCATCAATGGTCCTCCAGATGCTCTGTGATTTGCCTGGGGCCACCTAATCCCAAGGCTTTGCCACCTCTGAACCTCATAGCTGGAGCTGCCACTCTCGATTACCACAGGTTGAAGGTAATTCCTGCAGAAGCCACGTGTAGTTCTTTCTCTAGGGACTGCTCAGTTCTCACAGCTGACTCCCTCAACCTCTTCCAGATGGGATTCACAGCAGGCCAGAACCACAGACCCAGGGAATGTGAGTCCTCAAATGGAACTCGAGGTTGGAGCCTTAGTCTCATGAGCGATTTGTGGCTGTCAGGATGTACAGGATTTACTTGGCTTCATAAGACAGCCCAGAGATCCAGTTTTAAGGCAGAACGTTAGAAAGCTTCCACCACCATACCACTTCTCAAATATGCCCAGCTAATGAACGCTTCAGAGGCTAAAAAGGAGCATTGACTTTGTCACTGGCATTTTCCTGTTCAGTAGAGTAAACCATCTAAATAGTAAAAATACATATTTTCTTTTACGGAATTCAATAAAGCATTTTCATCTTGAGTGAAAATTAAGTAGGCTATAAATAATTTTTGTTTTAGTCTGAATTTGTTTCATGCAAAAAGAAAACATTGCTTGAAAATGACCCAACCTAATTCCTTCATTTTAAAGTTATAGCTCAGGGTGGTAACATGATTTGCCCCAGGTTATGCAGCAAATTAGATGCAGAGCTGAAAGCAAGACTCTGTCCTCCTCCATGGTCTCCCCTACCACGACTAGAAAGTCTGGTCATAAAATATGACACTCCACAGTTGATGGATCTGGGATTATGCCATTAGGGTTTCCCTTTACATCCCAGGCCATAGGTCAGTAAGTACTACATTATTCATTTTTTTCTTGGGTCCAGGCATTTTTCTGGATGCCCTTTGCAGTTTTTCTTTTTATAGCATCAGATAGCTCATGGAGGAGCCATGTCTGGCACATGCCTTCTCTTATATTAATCCCAGGAGAAAGCTCAGGCTCTAATATTTAAGCTTCTAAGACATTAACAGAGGTTCTGGACAAAGTCAGAGTATCATCTTTTATCTCTGTGAACACACTGTACACTGTGCCTGCCAGAATGAGTACTGGGGTGTATAGTAAGCCCAGAGTGGTGACTGGTGTGTTGCATTGACTCCCAGGTCAAAGTTGCCTAAGGCAGGAAGTCACCATCCACAGTCACTTCCTTGCCCTGTCAGCCTGTCTTGCCCAGTGATTAGGGTTTGGGATTCATGAGTTGACAGTGGATATCTGAGCCATTGCTAGCTGCAGAGGGGCAGTGCAGTGACAGCCTGGCCACCGACATCCTGGCCATCTCATGGCAATGTGGAAGGATTTAAAGAATGGGTTGTGTATTAGTCCATTTTCACTCTGCCAATAAAGACACACCAGAGACTGGGCAATTTACAAAATGAAGAGGTTTAATTGGACTTACAGTTCCACATGAGTGGGGAAGCCTCATAATCATGGTGGAAGGCAAGGAGAAGCAAGTCCTGTCTTACATGGATGGCAGCAGGCAAAGAGAAAATGAGGAACACGCAAAACTGGAAACCCCTGATAAAACCATCAGATCTCATGAGACTTACTCACTACCACGAGAACAGTATGGGGGAAACCACCACTATGATTCAATTCTCTCTCCCCAGGTCCCTCCCACAACACATGGGAATTATGGGAATACAATTAAAGATGAGATTTGGGTGGAGACATAGCCAAACCATATCTGGTTGTATGTCTCCTCCTGGAAGGAATAAAAGGTCTTTCTCTTGCCATAAGTGTTCCTCCAAAGACTACTCTGTGGGGCCCAAATCTCTTTTTCTAAAGGGTCTTTCCTTCAACTTTAAGAAACGTGATACAGATACAGATGAAAAAAAAGGGGGGGCAAACACGGGACTTGTGGAGATTTCACTGCCTGGCAGCACAGAGGACTTCCTGGGTGGGATGTACTTACTTTACCTTCCCCAGTACATTACAAACTCATAGCTCATTCATCTATGTAGAAATATCCAACACTGGGTGTAGTTCCTTGTACACAATAGTTGCCTAATAAATGTTAAAGAACCAATTATATATTATAGCGACACTTACAATTTTAGCCTCTCAACCAAGTAGTTCTAATTATTTAGCCTCCATCTTCATTTGACTTCCCCCAGAAGGTGACTGTGAAATTAGGGTGGTGATCACAGGAAGCACCATAAGGGAGTGAGGAAGTGAGACAGAGCCCAGAAGGTGGCCCATACATTCATGAGCATGTTACCTCCATCAGCTAGGGCTTGATCCCCCTGGGGATGCTCTGAGAGAGGATGCTGAACTACCTTTTATTGTTCCATGAAGAGGTGAAGAGGCTGGGGTTTATCTGCTATACTCTTATCTCTTGCTGATTAAAGATTGATCCTAGGGTATTGGTTTCCACACATTCTCAGCTCTGCCTATGTTTATGCTGAGCATACTTCCATGTTCAAAAGATAACATGAGGGAGACAGACGCAAAAATCCGTTTACATACATTTATGAAAAGTATCTACAGGTGACCTCTGGGTTAGGCTGAGGCAACATGGGAAGAGCACTGATAGCATCTAACACAATTTCACATCTCATCCATCTAACCATTAGGTTTATCTGGTTACCTAATAGTGATGATAAGAAATGAGTGTCATAAGATCGGTCAACCCACCAATGACTCAACACTATATCAGGGTCTATGGAAAAAGAAAACAAAAACCGTTCAGTTGCTGTAGAAGACCCATCTGTCCCCTTCCTCCTTTCTAACAGGGTTCCGCTTTTGCTCACAGGATCTGTTCTCCTCCGAGCCTGGTACTCATCAACCAATAATGGTGACTCCATTCTACTTGCAAATGCTTAGCTTGGGAATGGGCATGAAATACAAGGGTCAGGTATTGGGGGGCACTAAAAGTCTGCCTTGCTGATAAAATAAAAGGCATAGAACAAGAGACAGGGAAGGAAGGGAGCGGGAAGGATCTCTGAGAGTGACACTATCACCTAGACTCAGTGTCTATAATTCTCAGTGGCTGAGAATGTGTATTCAATGTGTATTCAATTTCTAGAGGAACTGCTCTTTAGACAGAGTTCACCCATCCTGCACTTACATTGTTGGTTCTGGGAACTTACATGAGGGACTTTGCATTTAACCTGATTACATTTCATCTCATTCATCTGCAGGTTGTGCAGATAGCCTAAAATCCTGGTTCTTCATTATACTTTGTGGTTACTTCTACAACCCTCGGGTCTTCTGCAAATGTGATAATTACACCTTTTATGTCTTCACCGAAGTTCTTTATGGCTTGACTTTTCTACTTCTCTATCATTTGTAAAAATGTCAAACTTGTTAGGATCAAGTTCAGACACGGCATTATAGAGAGTCCCCCAAAGCCTGGGCCAGGAACACATTTTTGAAGCGGTTTTCCACCAGTTGCTAACATAGCAGCTGTATACCATCCATAGCAGAGTCTGACCTAAAATGACAGCATAACAGATTCTGCAAGTCCTACCACGAAATCAAGACCAAATATCTATTTCATTGTCCTGAATTACTAGCTTGAAAAACCTATCAAAAATTAGGAAATAAATTATCAGTGCAAAAGATGCCCTCAATGAATCTTAAATCCATTATGGATCAGAGGTTTAGAGGCTGGGGAACACAACATTGATGGGTCTTCCCCTTGCTACTCTGATGACAGTTTGACTCCTTAGATGGGCAGGAAGCAGGCAAGGCCAGCTGCCCAGCCTCTCCCACACCATGGCCATAAATATTCAATTACATCAGACCCGCCTCAAAATCACTGGCTCTGAGCACTGCTTCTTAACCTCCAGCATGTCTGCCTCCTGAACTCTGAGACGGGAATATCTCTAGGCTGGTCAGGCTTCAAGGAATAATTCATTAGCATCTGAAGATAGCAGCTTGTAAAGTGGAAAAATGGCTCTGTCAGCGGTGTTGGTGCTCTTTAGCTCATACGCTTGCAGTAAATGAAGACTTCACGTGTATTTTTAGTCATTTTTAAGGCAGTCTGGGAACACCCTAAGCCCCCAAAAGCCCTCTCCTGTGCCTCTGTGTTTTGATGTCCTCGTTGTTCTCACAGTGGGCAGGCCCCGCAAGTGATCTGGGGAGAGGGAGCCAGCTCCAATGGGGGTGAGGCCATGCTAGAGTGCTGCAGAAAGGAAAGGTGGGGTGGGCGCACAGGTCTGAGCAGAGCCTATGGCAATGGAAGGACATGAGAAGTATCTAAAGCAAATCTTGCGAATATGCCTCAAGCAGAACTTCAACATCGACCATCTGTCTCCAGGCTCCATCGGCCACTCCCGCCCCACTTCTCATGTGTCTTTGGAAAGTTGGCAAATATTCTCCTGAGGCCAGAAGTCAAGGACCTCCAGAGCTTGGTCAGGCTCCCAAGAGACTCTGGTGGTTAACAGCATGTTCCTTGTCTCCACCAATACATCAAAGAGCCTGATCAGGGTGTTGTTGGGGTCAAGTGCAGACATGCCATTACAGAGAGTCCCCCAACAAAAGCCATAAATCACCCTTTTTTTGAGGGACAGGCTCTGACGCTGCCACCCAGGCTGGAGGCAGTGGCATGATCATGATCATAGCTTACTGTAGCCTCAAACTCCTGGGCTCAAGCAATCCTCCTGTCTCAGTCACCTGAGTAGCTGGGAGTACAGGCCTGCACCATCACACTTAGGTTTTTTTTCTTTTTTTTTTTTGAGACAGAGTCTTGCTCTGTCACCCAGGCTGGAGTGCAGTGGTGCCATCTCGGCTCACTGAAACCTCTGCCTCCTGGGTTCAAGCAATTCTCTGCTTCAGTCTCCTGAGTAGCTGGGATTACAGGCGCCTACCACCATGCTGGCAAATTTTTGTATTTTTAGTAGAGACAGTGTTTCACCATCTTGGCCACACTGGTCTTGAACTCCTGACCTTGTGATCCACCCACCTCGGCCTCCCAAAGTGCTGGGATTATAGGCATGAGCCACTGCACCTGGCACACCTGGCTAATATTTTTATTTTTATTTATTTTATTATTATTATTATTATTATTATTTGTAGAGATGGGGTCTTGTTATGTTGCTCAGGCTGGGTTTAAACTCCTGGCCGCAACTGATCCTCCTGCCTTTGTCTCCCAAAGTGCTGAGATTACAGCACTTTGAGCCACTGTGCCCAACCACAAATCACCTTTCTGAAGCTGTTTTCAATCGGTTGCTAATATACCAGCTGTATCCCATCCACAGCATAATTACCTCTCTGGCCTAGAATGATTCACCCAGGACCCCTGTATGATGCTCTATGAAGGGTGGAACATAATGTCCCCACAGACCTCTTATAGAAGGGTCAATTCTTCCCTCTGACTATTTCCAACTCCACCAAGTGCCTCAGTCTTTCCCAGTTAAGCGCCCCAGCGTACCCCATCACTCTCACATTCTCCCTTCCTTTCTCTAAGGACACTCCTCCCCACCACCTTACTTCCCCCAGACATGCACATACACAACACTCACACACCCCCACAGATCCCACATGGGCCACCTACTGTTCATTTTCTAAATTTGCCACTAACAAGTTACAACAATTAGGACAGGAATACTGCTGGGAGTCCGATGGCTAGATAGTAGATTTTGATGTGAACCTAACCTCTCCCCCTTGGTAAATTCTAGCCCTGTTCTTTAAAAAGTACACCATGTCTTCCTCTTGGCTTCTCAAATGTTGGTCTGTGGTTGAAAAAGCACTACTGCACTTGTGGGATAAGCCTTAAGCGCCTCATCTATCACACGCAATGTTTCCCAGGAGTGGAGCTGGGCTTCTTTTGAATTATGTTCTCGCGCTGTAATGAGATGTGGTCTGAGCTTCTGAAAATAGCCACAGAGAGAATCCTGTCTTATAACATGTGGACAGACTGAAGCAAGTCAAGGAAAGTAAACGGGATGGGGAGGGAGGCTCTTGGTAAACATTTCCTTCTTTTGCTTTACTGGGGCTGAAAACTCATTTCTAGCACTGCTAGGGGAAAAAAAAAACTAGCAGAAAAAAAAAAACAGAGACCAAGTTTATTCGCTTTGGATGGCCTGGGATCTGAGGTGCCAGTGCATGACATGACTGTGTGGTGCACTCCCAAGGCAGGTGTGCAGAGAAGAAGTGAGAGGAACACAGCACCAGAAAGGGACAGAGTCTATGAGAAACCACTTGAAAGTTATTTATCGGCAGCTGAAAATGTGAACTTTCTGATGACCTTGAGAATCTTCCAGTCCTACCTCCCTTTGCAGCCAACATTCAAAACATCTCCACGACAGGGAGCTGCCAGCCAAACTTTCATTCATTCACTCTTGCAAAAGCAAAGGATTAGTTGAAGTAACAAAACTCTTAAGTTGGCACAAGTCACCTCTGCACTGTGCCACACAGCAGACTTATCATCAGCAATGAAGGAGATAAAGATTGGCTCCACTCAAAGGGCTGCAGAGGCTCAACATGATGATGAACGAACCAAGTGGACAGCCACTGAGAAGAAAGCCCGCCGAGGCCAAGAACGGTTACAAAAAGCCCAACCCCAGAGACAAAAGATGTTGATTCAGGCAAGAATAGTCATGCACAGTTGTGTAGGATGTGCAATGCACAAGGACCTTTGACTGAAGAGGCAACCGGGTGCTGATATCCTGCCACTAGCTCCTCTTGCCAAGCTAAGCTGGAGGAAGGAGTACTTTAAAATACGTGTTTTCTTTTACCTTTGATCTTTTTGTAAATTTCACTGAAGTACTACATACATACAAGAAAAGTACATAAATCATAAGTTCCACAAATTTTTGCAAACTGAACACAACCACGTACTCAGCACCTGGGTCACGTAACGGAGCATTAACAAAACTCCAGAAGTCGTCTTACAAATTTGTTTTCTTCTTTTTTTTTGGAACAGAGTCTCGCTCTGTCACCTAGGCTGAAGCGCAGTGGTGCCATCTCAGCTCACTGCAAACCTCCACTTCCCGGGTTCAAGTGATTCTTCTGCCTCAGCCTCCTTAGTAGCTGGGGCTACAGGCGTGCGCCACCATGCCCGGCTAATTTTTGTATTTTTAGTAGAGGTGGGGTTTCACCATGTTGGCCAGGCTAGTCTCAAGCTCCTGACCTCGTGATCCACCCATCTCGGCTTCCCAAAGTGCTGGGATTACAGGTGTGAGCCATCGCACCTGGCCCATTGTTTTACAAATTTGAATCAAGGTATCATCTATTCACTAAGCCAGTGCCCACAAAGCTGTGATGATCATAAGGGGGCACTTTTTAAGTCTGCACAAAAGCACTCTATGAGCTGGTGATGTCTCGAGAAAGGTGGCCACTATCCTCAAGAAATTAGCATATGGTGAGGGGGACTGGGCAGGTGCAAAGGTGACAAGTGTGTGATGAGAACATCACAAGTGACGTTGCACAGAGGGAAGGCTTCCTCTGCCTACACCCCTTCAACCTCCCTCCCCTCTGCCACTTCCTTCTCCCCACAGTAAATATCGTAGTATCTCATGATCAGGGCTGGGGAGATGAAACCAGAAAGAGAATCTCACTGGCAATGAGAACAGAAAGAAAGTGTAACAAGTGCCAGGGATGCAACCCCGTCCTACGTGAGAGCTGTCTGGAGTCTGAAAGTTGCTGGTTTGTCACTGTCTGACTGCTGGAAGCAAGTCCGCTTTACTGTTTGTGGAGAGGACTGCCATCATGTTGTCTGAAGCTTTCTCACCTAACTTCTTATGAGCCAAAGAAAAGAAGTATGCTATGACCACATTAACTTGTAGAGACCCAACTCCTCTGAACCACCGTGCTCTCACTTGGCACCTATGGTTGATGTTTTGTGTTGACCCTTTCCGAAGTGGCACACATCTTCTGCTTCTCTTTCCCCAGACTGTCAATGCCTTGAGGTCTGGACACCACAGCTCTGTTTCTTGAAAAAAATGAGAATACTGAATGAATGAATGAATAAATGAGGGCAAAGGTCATTAAAAAAGAAAGGTATTTTATTTTGCCTTATTTTCTACTTAATGCTCCTTTCTAAAATGTTTTAAGATAAAGTGTATCTGGAATGAACACTCTACTGGCAGCCCTTCAAGGGCTGGAGTTTGGACCCCTAGATACAGAACAGTGGGGAAGATGAGGTTCCTATCAGAGAACTTACTGTAGCAAGTTATTCCTCCTCTTCCCCTGAAACTCCAAGGCATGTGATTTAAGTCCAAGACTTGCAAACATGACTGCCCAGGAAGAAGTTCTCATTCATCTCCTCTGCCAACCCCTTCTGAATTAGTGGCATGTTCAAACTCAAAGAGAGGAAACGATGGAGGACCCCAGCTGAAGAGCCATGGGCCTGGACAGCCCACCGGGCTGAGCACTGTGGCTGGGAAGACCTGACAACTTTTATTTTCCTGCCAGAGGTCAAGGCATTTTCCAAATTCCTGATTCAAGCCTCAGCCCAGAACTCTGTCAGGTTGATCTTCCTGGAAATGTGTGTCTTCGGCCCCAGAGCCTGGGCCCCATGTGGGGCAGGAAGACCCTTTATTTCACTGTGGCAGAGGCACATCCTACGTCTATGGCAGAATCCCACTGTCAGTGCCGGCAGCACCTCTCAGCTTTCCTGCCTCTGAGCTCTCTCCAAAGCCTGGCAAAGCTGCTCAGTCCCTGGAAAGGCAGGGGAGCTGGCCCTCAGCCACCAAGGTTCGGGGGTGGTGCAGAACTCTGCCTGCAGCCACCTCTGCAGAGACATAACTCTGAGAGGCATTTCACCCAGTTCTACTGCCATGGAGGCCCTGGATGTTGGCCCTTGATGGGTCCTTCCCATTTCCCACTTCCCTCTCCCTCCCCACTCGCTTCTTTTTCTTGCCCACTTGATTAATAAATGACTCCTGAAAAAAACAGGCAGGTCCCTATATGTGTCCATCCCAGGGTGCACACCCAGGAGGGGCTGAGTGGCTGCTGTTCAATTGCGCTCTCCCTGCCCATGAAGTGTGGTTTTCTCTCCTTTATTAGTAGGAGAGGAGAAAATGGCTTTACAGCCTTCTGCTTTCTCTCAAATCCTAATAATTTATGGAGCGTTGAGTAGGCGCCAGGTCTGTGCTAAGTGGCTTTGCATGATTTCTCTCATTGACGCTTTGATCACTTTCTGGGAAGACTGGCACAAGTGGCATCCACACTGTACAAAGGGGACAACAGGGATTTCAGAACAATATGCTATTGAATGGTGTGGCCCAGGTTTGACCCAAAGGTAGCCTGAACCCAGTCTCACACCTCCAGCCATGACTGGGAGCCTCACCCTATTCACCATGGACAGGCACACTGGGATACAGTGTTGACAAGGGAAACCACTCAAGACTGCTTCTGGGAGAAAAGGAAAATGGTAACTGTCGGACACCGTGATTCGAGGATTCAGAGAAATCGTGTGACACCTGGGAAAACACGGTGTTGAAGTTAGGCGGATGAGGCTTGCATTTGGAATCAGCCATTGACCTTCTCTGAACCTCAAGATTTTGTTTGCACATTGAAAAATGTGAATTATAAAGACTATCTTACTGTTGGTTACTGGAATTAAAAGACAGAGTATACAAAGTAACCACTTCCTTGCGTATATAAATACTTGATACATAGTAGCTATTAATAATATCGACAATGTTCTTACTAATGCTAAAATAATCGCAGATCATGGGACCCAGCACTGTGTCTGGCTCTGAACTACCGTTGAGGGTTTGTAGACCAGGTCTAGCCATCCTGGCATGTGCAAGAGGGGCAGTGAAAACCCTGGATCCTGCATTTTGGGAGGAAGGGACGACTGGAAGTGTGGGGTTCCCCCAGAACCTAGAATCAACTAAGGCCGGAAAAGCTAAATCCACAGGTCAGTTCTGGGAAGAGCGAGCTCATTTTGTTCAGGAAACAATGAAATGCTGGGGTCAGAGGGACCTAAGAAGTCATATGCCCCTACTTCCCAACCCTACATTCATTCACTCATGTATGCATTCATTCATTAATTACAGCCTTCACTAAGTACCCACTCTGTGATAACCACTGGAGATCTGAAGGTGGATTAAGTCTACACCAGAAATTAAGTTCACTAAGGTGTCCCAAGTGCAGAAACAGGGCTCTTCCAAGAGCACAGTGGGGCTCAAAGGAGCAAGCAGACCATCTACCTATGGGGCATCCTGGTACAGCTTCACAGAGGAACAACCATCATTGCACCCCACCAAGATGTGCTTGAATTCTCTCAACACCACCGCCAGAAAATTGTGCCTGGCATAACCTAAATACTTCCACTGATGGTAAACCTGCCATCTTCCTGTCTCTATTTATTTACTTGTTTCATTTTACTTTACTTCGTGTGTGTGTGTGTGTGTGTGTGTGTGTGTGTCCAGTTTTTTAGGGCAAAAAAAGCACTTGATTCTGTTGAACAAAACTTTGCCTCCCATAACTGCACCTGTTCAGGCTCTGAAACCCTGTCCATTCAGTCTTCCCTTCCTTCCAGTAGACGGACTAGCCACTTAAATGCTCATTCTCCAGAGCAAACAACACTAGGCACCTTTCTTTCCCTCCAGGACAGGAATTTGACACCATGCCCGTCCCTCACCACTGAGCCTGCTCCCTTCCCCATTTGCCAGAGGAGGGCATTGAGAACTGACAACATTGGTCCAAAGGATGTCTGTCTAGCAGGGAGGCGAGCAGCATCAGCTAACTCTGGCCTGGTTCAGAAAGTCATTCCTACAGAAAGAAAAGAAATGGAACCTGGACAAACCCAAGATAGATTTGAATATCACCTGCCCCACACCAGCCTTGTGACCTTGACCAAATTCATTTGATCTCCTTGAGCGTCAGATTCTTTATCTGCGAAATGCAGAGCTGGGAATACTTACCTAGGAGGGCGGGTGTAAAAATGAAATGAGATAATGAATCCAAATGCAAGAAAATGCCCAGGACATGCCTGTCACATAGAAAGCACTTGGCAAACACTAGCTACTGCTTCAGTACATTAAATGCAGATCCAAGCTCATAGTTACTGATAGGTGTGATATTCTTAAGCCACATCCTCCTTGTACAATGCTTCTGCAAAAGGGCTTTCATCAAACCCAGAGCCCGATTTCATTTTTTCCACCAAATTTTTTCTTTTAACATGTGTCCCCTCATACAGGCTGCCAGACCTCTGTGAACCCCATTTCTACTCTCACACAATTAAGGCAGAGTCAGCTCTGATTCCACCGAAACCCATGCACTCTACATCCGGGGAATATTGAGCGCTGGTCAATAATACATGGGCAGAAATGATATGCACCACTTCTCAGCCTGGCCCTTTCAATTCTCCCTTGTGATCCTCCATTCTGTCTCTTCATCTTCTAAGCAGAAGGGAATGCTTGAAGTCTCAGCAGATAACGAGCAGAAAATTGTAGGCTCCTGGCTTCCACTGCATGGAAGGCTGAATGCTGAATACAGCATCAGACTTTGCAAGAGTGAAAAATAAACTTCTTTGGTGTTAAGCCATTGAAATGTGGGGCCCTACCTATTACACTAACTAGGGCTACCTTAATTGATTCAACAAGGTACTTTCTGCTCATTGCTCCAGCTTTGTGGGATCCATAAAGTGGATATGTATGCCTTTAGTGCCCTCATCCAAGTCATATAAGAGATGCTGGGGACTGCAGTGAAGTGTCAGGCCTAATGCCAAGGGGAAACCCAATTAATGACACAAAGTGGGATAAGCTGGTGGCAGAAGTGGGCTGCAGCTGGCAATGAGCACCGCAGGTGCACGCAAAAGCCTTTTGGCAAAGCCTCCATTGCCCACATGTTCACTGGCTGCCATGCACAATTAACAGAGCTGAACAGGAGCTCACCAAAAGTCACTCTAAATCTAGAGAAGTCTATGGACTTGTCCAAAGTCCCACAGCTGGCTAGTGGCAAAGCCGAGGTCTCTTTGTTTTTAGCCTAGGTGTTTTCCCTGTAGGCAGACATTCTGGAAGAATGAGTCAAGGTCACATAAAGAGCACTTTCCCTTTCTGACAGTCACTGCCCAAACATCTAATCCAAGTCACCTGAATACAGAGAATAAGAGTAACGCCATCCTTTGCAGAACAATTTCCCCGAACGCTTGCTTCCATTAAAAAGTGCAAAGATAAATCCCTTGACAACAGGCTTCAGCCAGTGGCCATATCCAAGACCTGCTTAAATGCAATCCATGGATGGAGAATTAACATTTTTCCTTATTGCTAGGAAACGGAAATTCAGTAATTATATCACACCTAATGAGAAACCTGGATTTTCAGACTTTTACATGGTTTTTAAATCTGTAAATATTAGCTTTCCCATTTAAGCAGCTTGCTTTCAACCTCTCGTGCTTTTCCATGTTTAATTAAAAGGCTCCCAGAACTCATTATACATTGCCCTCTAAAAGTTGACTCAGAATAAGCTTTCTTTGCCATTACAGCCTTTTCCTTCCTGAATGTTCTTAAGAGTTACTGAAGCCACACTCTCTGAGCAGCAGCAACTTGGGGTCCTGGGCAGATGAGTCAGAGTTCCGGTGCTGGCACTGGCTACTGGTAAGCACTGAACCTCTATGGGCCTCATTTGGACAATGAAGATAAAGGTAACAACAGTTTCCTGAAGGGTTATTGTAAGGATAGAATGAGATGCCGGGACCTGGTACACAGCACGTAGTCAGTAAGGGTAGTGTTCTTACTTTTTACTCCTTTTATATACCTACTAAATAAGCTAAACCTCAGAAAAAGAATTTTTTTTTTTTTTTTTTTTTTTGAGACGGAGTCTCGCTCTGTTGCCCGGGCTGGAGTGCAGTGGCCAGATCTCAGCTCGCTGCAAGCTCCGCCTCCCGGGTTTACGCCATTCTCCTGCCTCAGCCTCCCGAGTAGCTGGGACTACAGGCGCCCGCCACCTCGCCCGGCTAGTTTTTTTGTATTTTTTTAGTAGAGACGGGGTTTCACCGTGTTAGCCAGGATGGTCTCGATCTCCTGACCTTGTGATCTGCCCGTCTCGGCCTCCCAAAGTGCTGGGATTACAGGCTTGAGCCACCGTGCCCGGCCCAGAAAAAGAATTTTTAATAAGAGGTTTGGGCAGATGCTGTTGGTGGACTGCCCACATCTCCTCAATTTGACCATGTCAGCACCCATCTGTCTGATTTCTGCATGTGAGGACCTACATCTCCCCTCTCAAGGGCAATTTCTGGCTGTCAGAGTTGACTTTGTCTATGTCCAGAAGTACCAGGGGTTCAATGCACCTGGGGGCTGCTCTTAACTAACGGCTGATGGGTGTTGCAGATGAATATCCCACTTCCCCAGCGTGCTCTACATTGCCTCCCAGAGTTTCTGGAGGGATTAAACTCCAGTCGTCCACAGTGATAACTTCCTTGATAATGTACTTTTTCTCAGAGTTCTTCCCTTGTCTTACATTCCAATTCCCTGTTCTGCACTGCCAAATAAACTATTTGCCTTCGAATCCTTGACCCTGAGTCTGCTTCTAAGAGATTTCAAACTAAGACAGATGCATTGTTCATAAATACATATCCCTGCATTCTGGACTAGATATCGATCAATTCTGCTGCTATTATCTTTTATTTTACTGCTATCCTTTCCAGCTTCCTGAGGTCCACATTGTTGATGCAGGAGTAATCAAGGTTGTCACCCAAATCAGTAGAAGTAATTGGGTTGAAAAGAACACACTAACTTCAAGCCAGTGGTTATATTTAGAAATAAGGGGTGAGGAATGATGCAGACTAATCATGGTGAGAAGACAAGATCCATATTATGTGTAGCTCTGTACTGGATTTTATTGTAAAGAGATAAAGCAGATATAAGGTCATGAAAAAGGTCAGTTCTGGTTGGTGGTTATACAGAGTGTGTTAACTTATCTTTGTATTTTTAAAACTGTCTCAAATAAAATAAAAATAAAAGTAAAATGTATCAAAATGTATGGGACACTGAAAGTAGTGCTTACAGTGAATGCAGGTATTAGGAAAAAGAGATCTAAAATCAATAACCTAAGCATCTACCTTAGGAAAGTAAAAAAAAAAAAAAAAAAAGCAGATTAGACCCAAAGTAAGCAGAAGAAAAGAAACAATAAAAATTAGAGCAGAAATCAATGAAACTAAAAAGGGGAAAGTAGATAAAATAAGCAAAAATCAGCAAAACAAAAAGGTGGTTCTTTTGAAAGGACGATAAAATTGATCAAGCCAGGTAAAAAGAAAAATAAAAGAAGACACAAATTACTAACATCGGAAATGAAAGCGGGACCATCACCACCTATTGCATTGACATTGAAAGGATAATAAAGGAATATGATGACAACCCTATGCCCAGAAATTTGAGAACCTTGATGATATGGGAGAATTCTTTGACAGACAAAGTCTACCAAATTCAAATAAGGAGAAACATATAACCTGAATAAGCCTGTGTCATTAAATAAATTGAATTAGTAATTAGTAATTTACTGAAAGAAAACCAGGCCTGGCCGGGCGCGGTGGCTCAAGCCTGTAATCCCAGCACTTTGGGAGGCCGAGACGGGCGGATCA
>NW_012112808.1:5985064-5988627 GCF_000951035.1 Colobus angolensis palliatus | reverse complement strand
CCATGATCACATCAAAGCCACAGATAACTTACTTACTTTTTATTTATTTATTTATATTTATTTTTATTTTTATTTTTTGAGAGAGTTTTGCTTTTATTGCCCAGGCTAGAGTGCAATGGTGCGGTCCCAGCTCACTGCAACTTCACCTCCTGGGTTCAAGCAGTTCTCCTGAGATCTGGCCACTGCACTCCAGTCTGGGTGACAGAGCAAGACTCCCTCAAAAAAAAAAAAAAAAAAGAAAACCAGGCCCAGATGAGTTCACTAGTAAATTATACCAAGCCTTTAAGGAAGAAATTATATCAATTCTCTACAATGTCTTTCAGAAGATGAAGCAGGGGGAATATGTCCTAATTCATTCTATAAGGCCAACACTACTTCAATACCAAACCAGATAAATTACATGAAAGGAAAACTAAAGACTAACATCTCTCATGAACATAGATGCAAAAAAATCCTCAATAAAATATCAGCAAATCAAATCCAATAAGGTATATAAAAAATTATATGCCGTGACCAGGTGGTATTTGTTCTAGTTATGCAAGGTAGGATTGACATCTGAAATCAATTAATGTAATTCATCACATCCACAGGCTAAAGAAGAAAAATCATAAAACCTTATCAAAAGATGCAGAAAAAGCATTTAACAAAATCTAACACTGATTTATGATTTTAAAAAACTCTCAGAAAACTAAGGATAGAGGGGGAACCTGGCAGAAAACACCTATCAAAAGCCTACAGTAACATTAATGGTAAGGAACAAGATGCTTTATTAAGTCTCAAGCACTCCTGGCTTTCTCCACTTTATGAGCTGGGCCTTACCCATGGCCAGAGAAAGGCCTTAAACAAGGAAGAGTGGATGCCAAGGCAATTATGGCTAGAGCACTCCGCAATTACAGGGAGGGTTTAACAGTAAAAGGAAAGGTGAGAAACCAGGTATTATTCCCCTAAGATCAGGAATAAGGCAATGATGTTTCCTCTCACTCCTCCTGTTCAACATCATAATAAAAGTCCTATCCAATGTAATAGGACAAGAAAAATAAATGAAAGGCATGGAGGTTGGGGAAGAAAAAATAAAACTCTCTTTTTACGGGTTTCAAAATTGTCTATATAGAAAATTCCAAAGAATCCACAGCAACAAAAAAAACTCCTGAAAGTAATTACAGCAAGGTTGTAGGATACAAGGTTAATTTACAAAAGTCAATTGCTTTCCTACCTACCAGTAATGAGAGATTGAAATTTGAAAGTAAAATTATAATACCATTTATATTAGCACCAAATAACACAAAATTAAGTTTAAATATAATAAACTATGTATAAGATCTATATAAAAATATAAAACTCAGATAAGAGAGGCATTCCATGCTAATGAATAGGAAGACTCATATTGTTAGGATATCAATTTTTCCTGAATTGCTCTATGTATTCAATGCAATCTAAAATCAAAATCATGGCAAGTAATTTGTGGATATGAACAAACTGATTCCAGAGTTTATACGGTAAGACAAAAGACCCAGAATAGCCAACACATTATTGGAGAAAAATAATGTCAGAGGATTATAACTACCTGACTTCACCTCTTCTTACAAAGCTGTAGTAATCAAGATAATGTGATATTTCTGAAAGCAAAGGCAGAGGAATGGAACACAACAGAAAACTTAGAAACAGACCCATGCAAACATAGTCAGTTGATCTCTGACCAGGTATCAAAGGTAATGCAATAGAGAAAAGACATTCTTTAATAAATAGTACTGGGAAAGTTAGACATCCATATGCCAAAGAAAATGAACATAGACATTGACATTACAGCTTTCCCAAAAATTAACTCAAAATGGATCACAGACTAAAAGTAAAACGCAAAACTATAAAACTTCTAGGAGACAACATAAGAGAAAATGTAGGTGACCTTGGGTTTGGTGATTTTTGAGATGCAGCATACAAAATAAAACAAATTAAAAAATAGATAAATTGAACTTCATTAAAATTAAGCGTTTTGTGAAAGACACTGCTCTGAGAATGAAAAGACAAGCCACAGACTGGGAAAATATATTTGCAAAACAGATATTTGATAAAGAACTAGTAAGCAATCTATACAAATAATTCTTTAAACTCAACAATAAGCAGACAACCCAATTAAAAAGTGAGCAAAAGATCTGGACACTTTGACAAAGAAGATGTACAGATGACAAATTAGCATATGAAAAGATGTTCCAAATCATAAGTCATTAGGAAAATGCAAATTTTAAAAAAATGAGATATAAATATGCACCTATTACAGTGGCCAAAATCCAAAAGACTGACACCACCAAATGCTGGTAAAGATGTGGAGTAACAGAAACTCGTATTCATTACTGGTGGGAATGAAAAATGGTACAACCATATTGGAAGATAGCTTAGCAGATTGTCACAAAACTAGGCATACTTTTACCATATGATTGATCAGGCAATTGTGTTCCTTGATAATTACCTAAATGAGCTGAAAACTTTTCTCCACACAACAACCTGCACATAAATGTTCATAGCAGCCTTATTCTTAATTGCCAAAACTTGGAAGCACCCAAGATGTTCTCCAGTAGGTGAATGAATAAACAAACTGTGGTACATTCAGACGATGGAATATCATTCAGCGATGAAAAGAAATGAACTATCAAGCCTCATAATGATGTAGAGGAACTTTAAACACATATTCCTAAGTGAAAGAAGCCAACCTGAAAAGCTGCGTACTGTATAATGCCAACTATGTGACATTCTGGAAGAAATGACCTATGAGAGAGAAAAAAGATCAGTGGTTTCCACGGGTTGGTGAGAGGGAGGGATGGATCAGCAGAGCACTGGGGATTTTAGGGCAATTAAACAATTTTGTAGGATAGAGGAATGATGGATACAGGACATTACACATTTGGCAAGCCCCACAGAACTATACACCAAGAATAAACCCTAATATAAACTATAAAATTGAGTTAACAATAATGCATCATTATTTGTCATCAATCACAATAAATGTACCACACTAATATAAGACATCATTTATAGGGTAAACGGGGGTAGATGGGTAAGTGATGGGGATATGAAACTTTCCATAGTTTCCACTCACTTTTCTGTAACTCTAAAACTACTCTTAAAAATAAAGTATATTAACTTAAAGTATCTCCAATAAACATTAAATATATTTCTGTTCCCTGGAGGTCTAAGAAGTGATGATCTGATTAGCAGAGTGGGGACTGTGTGTTGAGTCCATGCTAACTGCAGCCCTAAACACACTTCCTTCCTTTGCTTTCAGATGCACAGGACCCGTGCCTAGCGAGTCAACAGCAGGCTG
This sequence comes from Colobus angolensis palliatus, assembly GCF_000951035.1. Classification (NCBI taxonomy): domain Eukaryota; kingdom Metazoa; phylum Chordata; class Mammalia; order Primates; family Cercopithecidae; genus Colobus; species Colobus angolensis. The sequence goes on along the minus strand of NW_012112808.1, from coordinate 5,985,311 downwards.
TGCTAGCCCTGTGCGTAACTGAGGTGTGAACTGTCACTACTTCCGGCCCCTAGATGTGATGCCAGGGCCCAGGAAGATGAGAGATGAGATAATGTAACCAATGTAACCGAGTTTGTCAGTGTCAGAATGTGAATTAGAAATGGACTTCTACAGCAGGGCGCGGTGGCTCATGCCTGTAATCCCAGCACCTTTGGAGGCCGAGGCAGGCGGATCACGAGGTCAGGAGATCGAGACCATCCTGGCTAAC
>NW_012112808.1:5835843-5981684 GCF_000951035.1 Colobus angolensis palliatus | reverse complement strand
CCTATTGCCCTCCCACTCCTAGAAAAGCCGCTCTCCATCAGTGAGCCACGCGGTCTTCCTCCAGCCCCACTGAAGTCGGGATGCAGGAACCCTGCCCGAGAGCCCCACGATGGGGGGACTCTGTCGGCCTTCTTTGCCGGAGGCCGACAGACTTCTTCCCCACACCTTAGGTTACCAAAATAAACTTGCAGTTTTGCTCCTACACTTGCCTACCTGCTGGTTCTTTTGTGCTCGCTCGGCTGGTCTTAGAAAAACAAATCAGCTTCCAGCTTGGTTTCCAAAGCTGCCTCACCCAGGAGTGGGTCCACAGTCTTGTCTGAAACGTGGCTGCAGGTATGCTATGTGAAATCCCAATGATTGTGGACTCTCAGAATCCAGCCTGCTTTCCACTCAGAGAACACATGGCTTTGCTTTTAACCCACCCATTTAAACCCCCCTGTCATTCATATGTGATGAAAACACAGTCCCTCGGTATCCAAATGCACCCTGAGGCTGCTGTCCGACCAGTGCTGAGACCTCACCCAGTGCCCTCCACCCGGGCTCTTAAGTTCATCTTCTATCCATCCCTCCAGATGCCTGGCAGAGCCCTGGACACTCTCATTGTTCTTCCTCTGCTGATACAGTTCCTTGGAGCTGGACTTACCTCTAGTAGCTGAAATTCTACTAAATTCACTCATTCTACTAAATAAATTCATTCTTAAAAAAACAAAAACAAAAACAAAAAAAAACCTCAGTGAGGCCTCTCCTCTGGCAACTATTTCTAGATTTTTTCCAAGTAATGAAATCTCTCCTAGTTAGAAAAGTAAGGAAATGTTCATTGTCGCCACCCTCTCTCTCTTACCTCGTGGTTTGGAAGCCAGGTTTACAGGTCAAACGTAGCTTGTCCCTTGCTGGGAAACACAGTAGGGGCTGGGGTGTCAGCCCAAGCTAAGCCGTCATATGCCCTGTGACCTGCACTTATGCATCCAGATGGCCTGAAGCAACTGAAGATCCACAAAAGAAGTGAAAATAGCTTAACTGATGACATTCCACCATTGTGATTTGTTTCTGCCCCACCCTCACTGATCAATGTACTTTGTAATCTCCCCCACCCTTAAGAAAGTTCTTTGTAATTCTCCCCACCCTTGAGAATGTACTTTGTGAAATCCACCCCCTGCCCGCAAAACATTGCTCCTAACTTCACTGCCTATCCCCAAACCTATAAGAAGTAATGATAATCCCACCACGCTCTGCTGACTCTCTTTTCGGACTCAGCCCGCCTGCACCCAGGTGAAATAGACAGCCTTGTTGCTCACACAAAGCCTGTTTGGTGGTCTCTTCACAGGGATGCGCGTGACATGGGGTATTACTTTTCTGCATATCTCTGCAGCATTCAACTTGTAAGGCACTTCCTGCAGTCAGAGACAAAACAGATCTTTGGACTCTCATCCCATTCTGTCTCCCCAGCTGTCTTGCCAGCTCCTTCTGAGATTACATATAGAACCTTCCTACCTAAACACCACACAGCACCTAACTTGACAACTAGGTGTTTGACAGATAAGGTGAGTGGATGCATGGTCAGGTGGGACTAACATGATCAAAGTGAAGTATAAGCTGTGGTGCTGCTCTTAAATTTACACTGGGTATCTCTGAGCTTTGAAATCAGTTAAATTCACCCAGATAAGAAAACGCAAATTCTAGAGTGATGTCTGTTTTCAGTGCTCACGGATTCTCACGTCACTGTATTTCAGCAAAGACAAACTGTTAAGGTTAAGTTTGATTTTTTTTTTCTCATATTTGAAAAAGTGAAATATAATAAATCCATAGGAATATGTTTTTCTTGTGTTGAACTAAAACCCCAACACCCCTTCAGAAACCCAGTCACTAACATCCCCCTTCCACCCAAAGCTGGCCACATGCAAAACCAACAGTGCTCTCAGTTTAAGACTGAATTCAACCTCTTTCTCCCCTTCTTATCCTCAGCAAGAGGTAACAATGTCTACACGGAGAGACCGTGTCATTGCCAAATCAATCACTCGGATCAGTGAGGTATTCCGTTGTTTTTCATCCACAGACCTCTGAACTTGCCCACTACACAGATCCAAACCATCAGTTGTTTTGACTTTATACAGACATGCTTTGTGAATAAATGACCTGGAAGTCTCTTGCTTGGAAGGAAATAAGTTTTGCTTTGTTTTTGGTGAATCAGGCTATTATTAGTAATCATTTCGGTGGGGTGGTAAGAAGTTACTCACATGTGCCAACAAAATTTGTGTGGAGTTACATGTGTTTCACAAATATACTTCTGAGACAGGAACAGCCAAATCTATCTGGGGTTTTGTTCTGTTTTTTGGCAAGGAAGGGCAGGCTTATGTCCCAATATATAATTTTTGTTTACATGTGTGTTTGTTTTCCACAGAAGAAAAAACAATTTTAAACCCAAGCAAAAATACAAAGACAAAAATTTCGTGCCATATTCCTACAAAGTTTTTAAAGTAAAGGAACGTTTCTCAAGATGAGGGAGGCCTGATCCTCAGACCTGGGATAGCTGCCCAGAGCATCCCATGCTCCACTGAATGTGGGTCTGGGGTCACCAACAGGACAGCTGTCACAGAGGGCTAAGGGGGCAGCAGGCTGGTGGAGGGACAAGGAAGATGTGGCAGTGGAGACAAGCACAGCAGTGGAATGGAAACATCTGTACAGGGTGTGGGGTGCCAGCCTGGAGGCAATCAGCCTTATTTCCTGGGAGGCCACTCTGCATCCCAGAAAGCCACAGCCAAAGGCTTCTTCCCCTAGGTTATGCACTCGTCTCACTGTGCGCTTGTTTCTGGGCATGATTTACCATGCCTCAGGCAACCACAAGTTGAGGACTGGAGAGGGAGGATGCAGAGGCCAAATGCAGCTTGTTGTCTACACTGCCTACCCTATGGGGGTGCCAGGTGCAGATGCCAATGATTGGCTTAGTGTCTACACCACCTGCCATGTCGGGTGCCAGGTGCAGAGGCCAATGAGCAGCTTACTGTCCACATTACCTACCCTGTGGGGATGCTGGGTGCAGAGGCCAATGAGTGGCTTGGTGTCTACACTACCTACTGTATGGGGGTGCCAGGTGCAGAGGCCAATGGGCAGCTTGTTGTCCACACTACCTACCACGTAGGGATGTCCTGTATAGAGGCCAGCAAGCAGCTTGCTGTCTACACTACCTACCACCCCCTAAGCAGGTGACAGGCCAGGAGCTAGACATTGAAGATCTCCAAGACCATCTTTATATCACTCAGAAATGACGGCTGTCCGAATCAGTCCTCCCAGAATAAAAGGTGCCCTTTTCAAAGTTCAATTTACTGCCCTGAAGTGGTGAAAAACCCCTTCATTCTAATTCTGTCAGATGACTTCTGTGTGCTCAAAGGCCAGCATTTTCCTTTCACAGCTGAGTGCCTGGTGCCCAGGCACCGAGGTTGCCAAAACTTGATTCACTTCGTTTTCTCAATTATCATTTCATGTTTTCAAAAACACAGGGGACCTTGAGGCAGTGAGAGTGCTTGGGCACTAATGCCAGAGCCTTTCAGGGAAAGCCATGGTGTTCTCCATCAGCTCACTTGGCAGTTAGACTCATGTGCAGAGTTCTGTTCCGAAAATGCAGCAGGCCTTACAATGACCTCATTAATGTCCCTTCACCAGCTTGTGGCAAAATCGTGGTGGAGAATTTTCTGGAATTTTGCTAGAGGGAAGCATGGCCAACCGCTGTGCCCCAAATAGCAGGGGGAACAGGGTGGAGGAGGATGAAGACAGGATCAGAACGCACTTGAGGAGCGCAGGAGCTCGCCGGCATTCCTACCAGCTGTCTTGAAAACCATCTCCCGTCAGGCACATGGGTTTGCTATAGAGAACTGTGGGGCAGGGCCAGGCTGTGGAAACCCAGATGCCCACTGGAATTATCCTGTCCCGGCTGTTTGGGTCAATTGTCCTGGATAAGCCTCATCCCAAAGGTGGGAAGCCCCAGCTTTCTTCCCACCTCCTCATGGGACTCTTGAGGGCATGACGTTGGCTCCAGCACTTCTTGCTCTGTCTTCTGACTTCTTCTAATTCTGACTATATTAGTCCATTCTCACATTGCTATAAGGAAGTACCCAAGGCTGGGTAATTTACAAAAGAGGTTTCAGTGACTCACAGTTCCACATGGCTGGGGAGGCCTCAGAAAACTTACAATCATGGTGGAAGGTATCACTTCACAGGGAATCGGGAGGAGAATGAGTGCCAGCAGGGGAAATGCCAGATGCTTATAAAACCATCGGATCTTGTGAGACTCACTCATTATCACGAGAACAGCATGGGGAAAACTGCCCCCATGATTCAATTACCTCCGCCTGGTCCTGCCCTTGACACGTGGGGATTACGGGGATTACAATTCAAGGTGAGACTTGGGTGGGGATACAGAGCCAAACCGTATCACTGACTCTCATGTCGTTCCTCTTATGTATTCTCTCTCCCCTCTACACTGACACAATCCATTTGCTTTCGATGTCCCCACAAGGCCATTTCATTGCTCCTCCAACATTTACATGTCTCACCATGTTATTCTGTTCACTCATTTATCTGTTCTGTCTTTTGGAACCTGATCTCTCTTGTCATGGGTACACCTAGCCCCCACTGCCCTTCTAGCTCTCTCATCAATGGGGGCTGCTGTCCTCTGATGTGACCCCAATCCCCTGGCTGCAGAAATTGGTGAAAAGTGGAGACATGGCCTGTGCCGAACCAAACATGGTCCTTCACTTTCTTGGCCATTGTGATTGGTCCAGGGAAGGATACAGGTGGCAGCTGTAACCAATCAGAGCCCTTCTTTGGGGTTTTCCTAAGTAGAGATGGGGAAAGAGTCCCTTTCTCCCTAGAGGCTGAGATGTGAAGATTGGGTCCAGGTATAGTGGTGACCCTGGACCTGGCTACCTGTGAAAGCAGATACGCGAATACACACCTGGAAAGCAGTAAAAGAGAACAAGACTGATATGATGAGAGAGGCAGCCAGAAGACCTCCTGGGCTCCTTTGCTCTAGTGCTGTCTACAAAGCTGCCACAAAGCTCCTGCCAGCATCCAGTCAGAAACTAGGGTTGAAGTGGGGAAGACATCCCCTGAAGAGGCCCCTGAAAGTACTGGGGTCAGTAAATCCACATGAGCATCCTGGACCTTTTCAGCAGGTAGAGCAGGACTTCTTTCTCACATCCATCTGTGAAGTCCAAGAGACATGCATCTGAGCGTCATGCTAATAACACCAAGATCATGAGCTGAAATTCCACTTGGGTCCTTTTACATGGCTTTTTTAAAGGAAGTCAGAGGAGAGTACTCCCAACCTTTGAGAAAGGACAGGTCAATTAGAAGCTCCATAAGTGGCTCAGTGCAAACCAATCTCTGCTGCTTCCTCTCCCTAGCCCTGTAACTCTGGGGCTAGGCAGAGAATTTCTCAGGGCCTCAGTTTCCCCAGCTAGGAAAGCATAAGTACTATTATATTAGTATAGGATATAAAAACAGTGGTCCTAACCTCAGGGTGTAAGGACTGAATCAACTGATATGTACCAAGGTCTGGACACTATCTGATGCATGATAAATACTCAACAACTGTTAGCTATTAATATCTGCACTATTTACATCTGAACCGAGGAAGATCTTTAACCAGTCCCCTTACCAAGCACAAGTCAGCACTTGTAGGAAGGATATGCCAGCAGGTCACTTGGTATAGAGAGTTTCAGGTGATTAAGCTGCAGACCCAAGAGACAAGAAAAGGAGTGTCTGCATCATTACATCATTCATTCTTGGAACCAGTTTGGGCATCCACTACAATGTGAGGTGTAGGCAGGTCAGCAGGGTAGACTTTTCTCTGTTTTATGTTTCTCCTCTAACCATGAACTGTTATAGGACTGTTCCAACTGGAAGAGACTTTAAAGATAAGGAAAGCTATCACAGACTCTCACTAGACAAATGAGAAAACTACAGTCACCTTTGGATTCTGAGTCTACAGGTCACTGCTTGCCAGGGGTGGGTGCTCCAGCTGGGTCACTGTTTGCCTGGGGAGGAAGTTCCAAAGGTGACCATGAGTACTTCAAGCATATACTAATTGCCCTGGGATACCCCTAACTGTCCAGTACCAAACTGGGAGCACATGATCTAGTCAAGTAGATCATTCTGGATTCCTAACATTTTAGTGGGCAGATGAATCTACTTCCAAAACATTTCTCCTTGAAATTGTACTTAATGCTATGGTATAGACTATAAGTGGTGACAACGAATGTCTTTTTTACTAAAATCCTTTTCTATGTTGTTTGGTGTAGAAATGTAAAACATATACTGAAGATAAGTTCATAAGATGGCAGGTTCTTGCATGGGCAGTACCATTTAATCATGTCAGTGAAGTGATGGGGTGGGTGCTGTTATGCTCATTTTACAGAGGAGAAAGCTCAAGTTCTAGAGAGTTAAGTTTCCAACTTTCTGCAGCTGGTAATTGGCTCTGCCAGGATTTAAACCTGACCTTGCCTTATTTGGAAGCCTGTTCACTCTCCATTGTGCATTGTCTCAAAATAGAGAAGGCAGCATTTGTAAATAATTTTGGCAAAATCCAAAGCTGGAGTAATTGGATCAGTTGATCAACAAGTATCTGTCCAAAGACATGCAGAGCACCTCAAGCTAGCGGGAAGGCTAAGGAAAGATAGCCCTTGGCTGTTGCCAAGATAATTCTCAATTGTTAAGTGGCTTACAAAAGTAAGAGACAGAATCTCTGTATGATGCCAGCAAGAAGGAAACAGTTCCTTCCCTTCAGGTTAGGAGTCACCATTCCCCTTGCCCTGCACACGTGATTCTCCCTAATTAGGCATTAAATGAGCTCCATTTCTTTCTAGAAAAAAAAAAAAGAAAAACCATCCTATCTGTAAGTTCCCATCTGTAAGACTGTAAAATCCGTTTACTTTGTAATTAGCCAAGAATAAATAACCACCCAGAGGCAGCTGTGCTGCCTATTAGATGGATGTAGAAAAAAAAGGAGAATGGTAGATAGCACGCCTCACTGTAGGTATTATTTGTTTCCTTCTGAGCAAAAATGACAAATTCTCAAAAAAAAAAAAAAAAATCATTTGTCACCAATGCACCAATGCTAAAAGTGCAGACCAGGGTTCTATAAAGTTTTCCATTTTTTCCAGAATTGAAATGTTCTTCCTGTAGTGTACACTTTGTTGAGCTGAGGTCACCTGAAGAATGTTTTCCCATTTGTTCCCACCATGTGCTCAGCCTTAAAGTGATGCTCCTCCTCTCTTGCACCTTGTTCAGCTGCCTGGTTCTCTCTAGAGAGCTTTCCCAAGCCCTCACTGTGGAGTGATCAAAAGGGGCTGATGGATGCCAGGTTTAGGAAATTCCATGGGAGAATACAGCTCAGCGGTTCCTTGGTTTCACTGCCCATGAAAATTTCCCATATATGGGGGTTTCTGTGAGCACAAATGTATTCCTAAATCTTTACTTATCTTGTTTGATAAACCACTGGCATTTCAGCTCAGTGATGTGTATTAATCATCTTTCATTTCCTGTATTCCGATGCTCTGATACTGCATCTTGCTGACCCTGAGGGACTGCCCCTCCCAGGGTTAACCAGTTCCTAGAGATAGGGAACCCAAGAATGTGCTTTTCAAATACAAACCAATCAATCCAGAGCTCACACCCCAACCATCTCCTTTATTAGACTCTCACTCTCCACTTTGGGACCACTATCCACTGTTCAGATCACCCCAGGGCCAGATGCCAAAAACCTAGTGAGAAAAGAAAAGAACCTTTATGTGAAGAATGTGAGCCCTTTTAAACTATGGGGCCCAGAGAGACATTAAAATGAGACAGTAGTCAGTCCTACTTCCCCCTGGAGCTATGTACTCATCTTTTGAAATTGCTTGCTATTGCTACAAACTATTTTTTCAGTGGCAGTTGTCTTCTAATTTGTTGGCCTTACCATACTTCACATTTTCTATTAATACTTTATATTTTTTCAAAGTGAGAGTCTCCACTGAGTCACTTTTACCAAATTCCATGGCCTACCACAAGGCAGCAGAAGAATTTTGGTGGCCTTATCCTTATCTTGCTTTTCAAAGAGAAAAACCAACAACTGTGATTTTAAAAAGGAAGCAAAACAATCAAAGAGATGCAGATGCAAGTTTCATACTCTGCATCTTGGAGAAAACTTACCTGAAGTGACCTGAGTTTAGGCACTGCCTTATTCAAACAAAAAGTCTTGGTGCGTTTTCCCTGTGGAACATTCATTAAAATCACTGAATGATTTCTGAGGATCTGGATTTTGTAAGCTCATTAGTTTGTGTAAGAGCTCTCTGTGATTTGACCCAGTTTCAATCCCCAAACTCCAGAAATAAAATATAAATTGATATGTATGACAATTTGGTCATCTATCATTAGTCTATTAATAAATAACAGGGTAATACTGCCCCACATATAACCTGAAATGCCTTGGATGATACATTGCAGAGAAAGGGCATATTCCATTAAATCCTGAGTGAGGAGAACTTCCTAGAGAGAGAGCTATTTGCACAAGATAAAACATCTATATCGTAATTGGAACTACCTGAATAATGAACTATAGTCCTTCTAATGTTATTTAACCCATTTATGCTTGAGGTTGCAATTTTTTGAATTTTTGCAATCAGACTTTGGTGATGACCTTGAGCAACAGGATATAAATAACTGCCACATGCTGACGTTCCAATAATGGAACACTAGGCATAAGTAAAAAGCAGACAGTTACAACCACCATCATCCACTGAAAATTCCTCAGAAAAACTGGAAGCATTCACATGAATTTCTCCTTTTCATAATTACAGCACTAAGTCAGTGTTTTAAGATGCTTCGGTAAACACGAGGTATATAATACATCTGGCTACAAAGAGCAAGCAAAGCATTCCCCTTATTAGCCGAGACAACACGGCTGAGCCAGTCTCTGCAGGGCAATATTACCTGAGTCTCACCCAGGTGACAAGAGAGGCCCCAAGCTTCTGACTGAAGACTTTCTTTAGCTGCTGACTTTGATTGCTTCCCCCTGACCATCCCTGTTTATGAATGTCCTGGGGCTTTAGATAGGCAGCGAGTGGTAGAATCAGACTTCAGCTTGGAATTCTCCATGGAGTCATCTGCCTTTAGGTGAATTATTGTGGACAGTGAGAGAAAGCTTAAGAGGCAAACTGAAAGACGGTCAGAGAAAAAGGGCAACCTAATACTCTCAAATCAATCAGGCAATTTTTCTTGTCTTCTTTGATTGATTCAACTTTTTAAATTTTAACTCTGAGTGTTGTTTATTAGGATGAAAATTGTTTGTTAGGATGATTATGATTATATATATATAATCTTATATATATATAACATATATATATGTTTGATTCTGTAAAAATGATGGTAGCCAACTGTCTCCTCCTCCAGGATACCCGCCTTGGGGATTGGCTTTTGCTAAGTACTATGTTTGCTCGACATTCTGTGTATTTTGTTGGCCTCAAAGCAAAGACCTCTCTCTGCTGTCACCTCATTGGTGCCTTTGATGACCTCAGCCAGATGCTGAGAGGATTAAGGTAGTTTGCAAAGCTAGGACTTCAAAGCATCTTCCCTCAGATAGAGTCACTCAACTTACCTTAAAACGGTAAGATTTAAACCGGATTTTTAAGGATTCTAAAAAAAATAATTCTATGACCCTTTGCAATGTTTAAAGCTCCCCTCACCATCCAGAAAGTCTTTCTTATTTTCAAGCTAAATGCTCCCTGTGACAGCTCAAAACCCTGACATTTCTCAGTGCTGATAACAGCCGTGCCTCTGTGTTGCCCAGTTGGACGTGGAGAGAGAACTCCTCAAATTCAGATAGAGAAAACACCTTGTTAACAAGTTATTACTTGAATAAATTTATCTTTTTTTTTTCTTTTTTGAAGTGAATCTATTTCTTGAGTGAATTGTTGATTTTCTGTTTCAACTCAGTATGAAGTTGACTGGGGCTACTGCTTCTGACTCCGGGCTAAGTCTTCAATCTACCTCTTCCATTTGCTCAGTACTAGTTTGGAAGGCAGCTGGGAGGGGAGGCTCTGGGTGCTCAACTGGCCGGTGACAGGCACCTCACCACTGACGAAAGGGTGACTGAGACCCACGGCCCCATGGAGGGGCTGCTCCCAGCCTGTGACTGAGCACAGCAGGAGCACCAAGGACTCAGTGATGCTCTGCTGGTCTTGCTGAACCTTGTCTGTACTGCACGGCCGTCCACACATGGACGCTTTCACACAATCTTGCTTCCCTCTCTCCCTCCTTCACTTGGGTCAGATGGCGCAGGGGTCCACCACCCCTCCCAACCCTCCTGCAGCTCCCTTGCCCTCTTTATAGGCATTTCTCTAAAAAAAAAAACCCTTGCATCCTTCATTCTGTCTTGGCATCCGTTTCTCGGAGGACCCAGGCTTGCCCTAGGGATGACCTTGGGATGTCACATGGGGCTGGGTTGAGGGCAGAACCAAAGTCCTCACAGTACTGCTCATCAACATTCCCTTCCCATTGGCCAACCAGCCAGTTAGCATCTTCCCAGGGTGCATAAAAGCTGCTTTACTGCCCTGACCCCAAAGCCTGGGTGCTCCTTTTGCCCCCAGCAGAGATATCTGTCTGTGCTGGGGTCCTGAGGGCAGGCAGAGGATGAAGAACATGACCTTGTGCAGACTCCACCACTGATCAGTCATCAACAACCTCAAAGGCCAAGATTCAAAACAGGCAGGATGGAGTAGGGTGTGACTGTGTCTGCGTGTGTGTGTGCATGTGTCCCTAGGTGACTGTGTACCTGCATGTGTGTGCATGTGTTTGTGTGTGTGTCTGTGAGTGCAAGTGCCTGTGTGTGTGTGCATGCATGCAAGTGTGTGAGTCTACCTAGCTGTGCTTGTGTATAGGCCTGTATGCATGTGTGAATTTGACTGTGAGTGTGCATATACACAAATGTGTATGTGTGTGAGAGTATATGGTCACAGGCTGAGGCAGGAGCATCTCAAGGGAGAAGGGCTGCTAGTGTGGATCAGCTGCATTTCCATGCACTATTTTCCCCATCAGCACTCTCCCTGAAGATTACAGAAATCCTATGGTCCACATTCTGTTTTTAATTTCCACATAAATAAACTGGGAGAATGGCCTTTCCTTCCCCCTTGCTCTCCTTCCCTCCCTGGTCCTTTTCCTCCTTTTCCTCCCTCCCTGCCTTTTCTCTTTCTCACCCAACTTCCCTCCTTCCTTTATTTTCTTTCTTTTGGCATCAAGACCCTTGGTCGGGCTGGAGACTGCACCTGCCTGAGTGGTGAGCCAAGGGAAAACTCTCTTTTGATTATTGATCTTCTCTGCTTTAATCCTCGTTTGTCTTCAGTGAGCCCAGAAAACAGAAGAACAATGATGCCTTTGGCCATGTCAGTAAGATCAGTGCCAGCAGAGATGATGGCTCCAAGGAGTCAAACCCTAAAGGTTGGCTTTACCCCAGCAAGAGCCAAATCTTAACTCAAAGAAAGACATAGGATTAGGGTGGGGTCAGGGGTTGGGGAAGAAAGATCAAACCAAATCCCTTCCTCCTTCCTTCTCTTTCTCCCTCGGGACTCAGTTCCCAGGGGCTTCCCCAGAGATGCCTTTGTGTAGCCCCTAGGGTGGCTGCCTCCCTACCCTTCATCCTATTAAATCACAGCCCAGGCCTTCCTCTTTTTTTCTCAGCTGTGCAGACAGGCTTTCCCACTGAAGCTTGGGATTAAAAATGAGAGATTTATTGTGAGGAAATTCTCCCTGCTTTAGGGTAACATAACTCCAAATCAAATGACGAGAGCATAATCAGCAACACTGAAGATGCCTTTTATGGGTCAGTCAGAAATAAAAATGAAACAACTGAACTCCTGCTCCCCTAGGAGCACAGATTTATGGCCCTCTCGGATGACCATATATAGAGTCGGCCGGCCCAGAACATTATTTATTTAGCAGATCATCAGGGCTTTGAGGACAATCCTGGAAGAACCTCATTGTCAAGTAGATGAAGCAGTTTATTAAAATGACACAGTAAATTCAAGTCCAACTCCCTCATCTTCCACGTAAATACGTGTCCTTCCCGAGCTAAGCTCAACTCAAGAAAGAACAGTGTCTGCTGAATGAGGGGTAGACACAAAGTATTAGAGATAGTGTGTGTATTACTTCTGCATTTACTCACACCCTTTCCACAGGCTTCTTTCCAGACTTTGTACTATAAAAATGAGAGTTTCAGCATTATGCTGCAATGCCGCCTGGATAACCCTGAACCAAGGGTGTAATTTCTTTTCTCAGAAATAATTAGGTTGAGCATACAAAAATGACATGCCAGAAGTGATCAAATATCAGCAGCCTCCTCTGGGTCAACCCAATACATCAATTCTTTTCTCAATGATAAGAGACGTAAAGGTGAGAACAGTGGAGGATGGTTGAGTGATCTGTGAGGATAGTTGAGTTGCTTGCTTTTGTTTCGTTAAACACAGTTCATACCTCTTTTGCATTAGAACCTTCAAAGGAATGAAAGTTTCTGGCTGCTAATAGTGTATAGGGGGGACATTATTTCTGATTTCTAAAAAATAGCATTATATTTCTGTTTTGAATTTCTGGGGGGAAACACTGGAGGGGAAGGGAAGAACCTGAAGACAGAAAGAAGGCATCCCACGCTTGCTGTAGCTGACAAAACCACAATTCACAACTTGTCTGTTACACATTTGCAATAACAAATAAGGATTTCGATACTGATGAAGACAGTTTATGTTTGTAGATTGCATCGCTTGTATAAAGCCTCTTCACACCCACCTCCTGGGCAGGGCAGGTTAAACAGCTACAATTTTAGAGAAAAGGAAGGTGTAGATAAGGAAGCTACAACTTACCCAACACTACATGGCCAAGAAGTGATAGAATCTGGAGTGGGTAAGAACTCAGAACTACAATCTAGGGCTGCTTCTCATCTGCCTCCCAAATGAGGATTAAGGATGGCCCACGCCATACCTCGCCCACTCAAAGGAGAGAACTCACATGAGCAATGAAACTGTAGCTTACTTTGGTCAGTGGCTCTGGCAGTTTTATCATTTGGGGGAAAATAATGTTTGTTGCAAGTGCCAGTGGTTAGACCCCGCCACGCAAATATGGAACTTCCTCCACATTCTTGTTCTCACCTTAGAATTTCGCAGCCCTTGCCGACAGTGCCCTGAACCCCAGTCAGATATTTATTTTTGGGAAGTCCCTCAGAGTCTAATGACTCCTACTTAACACACAGTATTAACACGGTGTGGACTGAGTGCTGTGTCCAAGCTCAGTGAATGTTTAAGCCAGCAAACAAGAAGTACAGTGATTGAATTTTACTGGTGTGAAATGAGCTGGCTGAGGCAAACCAGAAGGTAGCAGAAGTAGAAGCTGAAAGCCACCTGTGAAAGGAACAAACAGCAACTGCAATACCCACAACGAGACCGGGCTCATGCTGCTGCTACTGCATGGAGAGACGGCTGAGGAATGTGCATGAGACACAGTGCAAGGTGGCAAGAATATATTTTCAAAAGACTGCACTGAAATAAGTCCAAACCAAACGGGGCTGTGTTTTATCGTCATTAAACTGGTGTTTGAGGAAATTTTCCAATTACCTGAGTAATTCAAATAGGAGGAGCACAGCAATGCAAGATCCCTGGTGTGTTGCTGCAGATGTGCTGTTTTGTTATATGTGTGCAGAGAGCAGAATTATTGATAAGCTTCTAAAACTGTGGATTAATCCACTGATATTAAAGTTGTGCATGAATACACAGAGCGAAACATAAACTACCCTCTGGAAATGAAGAGCCTGCCCCCTGACGGGAGATAAAAAGCCCCTTTCCAGACAACCTCTACAGGTCCCACTGGGTCCCACTGCCTGGAGTCCCTCCTTCCAACCTCCTGGAAATACTTTTTTCCAGGAGAGATCTTTATCCTCCCTGGGTCAGCCCAGCACAGGCCTGGGAGGAGGACATGTTGGAGGGCGGGGCCTGTAACAGGCAGAGGCACCGCAGTGGGAATAGACTCGGGGTTCCTGACAGCAGCTTGTTTCACACCTCATTTTTGGGGCCAAGGCTGCATCCACCTGCCTTTTCCCCCAGCACCTAGCGGAACACTAAAGCGTAAATGGTATTTGAAAAGCCGAGAAACATAAAGTCGATTTCTTTCTAAACACTAGTTATTTACATTTTTACATAATAAGCTCAATATATTTTTCTTCAGCCTCCAGATGCCTCTTCAGATGAAATACCTTGAAATTTAAAGCAATGAGTTCACTTGTTCACCTGAGAAAAGTAAAGCAGATGCACCATTTTTCCTGTGTGTCCCAAGCCTGGGGACACTGTGACGTGTGTACTGATCTCATCCACGATCGTGGCTTTTGTTGCCTTCTTCATGCCAGTGTCTCACTGCTGCCAGCCCCACCTCCCCTGGTGTTCCAGGCTTCCTGGGCATCTGCTTCCCAAACTCCATGTGTTCAGATGGCATTCATTTCTGTGCATGCACGCACACACATCTACACATTTGCACACATATGCATACACATGTAGAGAGACACATGCACAGACACATGCACACACAGGCATATACACATACACGCATGTCTTCTTCACCCTTGTATTTCCCGTCCTGGTGTGGACACCAAACTGCCTGCTTCCCCTTCATCTAATCACCTGGCAATCTTTTTATCTGGGAATCTTTTTATTCCTTTGTTCTCTGTTCTTTTTATGCCCTTGCTGCCCATGTCCAATCAAGGGCCAAACCTCTAACCTGGCCTCTCCTCTCACTCCCCAGTCCCACTGTTGCAGTTCAGGTATTCATCATCACCCACCTGGATGTCCACAGTAGCCTCCTGACCCATGCTCCTATGTCCAACCTCATTTCCTCTCAAAACTGTTCTCCAACAGAACCAATACAAACTCAAATGGTATAGCCGGTGGTGAGTGGGATGTGGTAACATCTCACAAAATGACACACATTTGCCCTTCAATGCAGCAATCTCATTTTCAGGAGTTTACCACGAAAATACATCCATGAATCAAAATAACTGACCACAGCATTATTTGTGATAGCAAAGTGTTGGAAACAATCCAAGTGCCTATCCCTAGGACACTGGCTAAACAATTTTATATAGTGTTGACTTTCGAAATGTAAGCATTTTGCATATCCAAAAAATAAATTCAAAGGTAAACAAGCATAAAGTTGTATATAAACAATTGAATCTAACCACAAATAATATATTTAAGTAATTTTAAACACAGTCCTCTGAGTGTACGCCCATAGTGGGACATGTTCTAAGCAGAAAAATATCTCCAAGAAATCTTATATTTTACCTGGTAAGTTTGCCATTGTTGGTGATGTTACCTATATAGTAACCTGGAAACAATGTTGTGCATATTGTAATATAGAGCACAAATAAGTAAATATATTCATATATTTGAGAACCAACGTAGGGATATGGAATGGGAGGAAGTGAGGAAGAATCTCATGTTGAATCGGTGTTATCGGCATAAGCTAGTAAGTTGGGAAAATAGACATTTCTAAGCACTTCCACTTGAAGGCCTAGAAGCAGCGACATTTCTGTAGCAATAAAGCACAGTCAGCACACAGATCTCGGTTTCTAGTGATTATTCCTCACTAAAAGGAACTAGGGCTCCCTGGAGAAGTGATCATTCCAAGTTCAGGGCAAGAAAGTACAAAGTTAGGCAGGAAGCCTGGAAGTGCGCAAAATTGAGTAAGGACTATCAAGGCACAGGAGCTGGGTTGAAGGAGCAACCACTGGCCCAATTTGGGACAATTTGAGCACCAACATGCATAATGAATGACACTAATGAATTATGATGCATTGAATAAAAAAATGAATCCCAGGAGTCTACAGTGATGAGTTAAAGCAGTGTGTGGTGGGAATTTTTCTTCAGAGAAGAATGCCAAGCTACAAATGGAGAATGAAAGATAGAACTATAAAATCACCCTTAATTATGAGGAGTAAGATACATCTTTAAAATGGAAAAACTGTAGAGACACCAAGTGGACAACTTACGACAGCAATACTGGGATAAGCTGGCACCATGAGCCTCTGGAGCTGATGCAATAGGAAGGCCACCACCTTTCCCATGTGGTACTTCTGCCAAAAATGTTCAACCTTAATCTAATAATGAGAGAACAACTGCACAAACCTCACACTGAGGGACTTTCTACAAAGTGACTGGCCTGCACTCTTAACGGATGATAATATCAAGAAAAACAAACAACTACAACAAAATGGGCTGGTCATTAAAAGAGACAAAAGAGTCAATGTCCCCACTAATTCATTTTTTTTTTCTTAGATGGAATCTCACTCTATCACCTAGGCTGGAGTGCAGTGGCACAATCTCGGCTCACTGCAACCTCCGCCTCCCAGGTTCAAGCAATTCTCCTGCCTCAGCCTCCTGAGTAGCTGGGATTACAGGCACCCGCCACCACGCCCAGCTAATTTTTGTGTTTTTAGTAGAGATGGGGTTTCACCATGTTGGTCAGGCTGGTCTCAAACTCCTGACCTCATGATCCGCCCACCCTGGCCTCCCAAAGTGCTGGGATTACACGTGTGAGCCACAGTACCTGGCCCCCAAATTTTTGTTAGCGGGTGTGTTTTGCAGGTATTGGCCATTAGTGTTCTTATGTCTTCCTTGATCAGACTCTCGATAAGGAACAGTAGACCTATAAAGTTCCTTTGTGGGATAATTCAGAAAATTTAACTATAGAATGAGTGTCAGATAATAAATTCAATATATTTTCAATGTTCAATTCCATAGTATAGCAGTGACATTGTGGTTATGTAAGATAATGTCCTTTGCTCCTAGAGACCTGTGCTCAAGTTGTTGTTGTTGTTGTTGTTGTTTGAGAAAGGGTCTCACTCTGTCACCCAGGCTGGAGTGCTGTGGCACAATCTTGGCTCACCACAACCTCTGCCTCCCAGGCTCAAGCGATTCTCCTGCCTCAGCCTCCCGAGTAGCTGGGATAACAGGCACACACCACTACCAGTCAGCTAATTTTTGTATTTTTAGTAGAGATGGGGTTTCATCGTGTTGGCCAGGCTGGTCTTGAACTCCTGACCTCAAATGATCCACCCGCCTCTGCCTCCCAAAATGCTGGGATTACCGGCATGAGCCACTGCACCCGGCCCCATGCTCAATTATTTGGTCATCATGTCTATAACCTATTTTCAAAGTTTTGGCAAAAATATACAGAGAGGAAGAGAAGACCAATGTGGCACCTGTTAACAAGTTGGGAATCCATGTGTAGAATGTACAGTTATTTATGGTACTATTCTTGAAACTTTTCTGTAGGTTTGTAAGTTTCAAAATGAAAAGCTGGAAGGAGCTGGAGTCAAGTCTATGCTCCTGGACCCAGGAAACTGTCTTGGGTATTTGGTTTCTGCTTAATCTCTCAGCTTTGTATCTTGTCACCCCTGGCCTCCCTTGCACCAGCCACCCCGACTTGTCTACTGTTTCTAGATCACACCATGCCTTTCCTCTCTGCTCTGCTATGGCTCATGTGGTCCCTCCCACCACTAAGGGATTCCTTCCTTTTCATGCTATACCTTCGGAATTTCCCTTAAAGGTATCTCAGACAAGACTCTTTGTGAGAGAAATTCCTTTTCTGCACACCCCTCCCTTATGCCTCCAGGCTTGGGTGTCTACCTCCATCATATCATGCACTCTGTTGTGGGACATGAACTGCTGACTGCTGACAAACCTGGCATCCTGCACTAAACAGTAAGCTCCCCAGGCAGACCTGGCTTCAAATCCTGAGTGCACTATCAGGACCTGGCACCCTCAATGTCCACAGAACCGACCTACTGTGGGGGCTGGGCAGGGATGTCTCTAAACACGCAGCCCTCTCTAAATATCAGGATTCCTGCTTCCTTGCTGCCTGCCTTTGCTCAAGCTCTGGATGATGCTGTGTTATTAATAACAACAAATGGGGCTCTGGAAAACCAATAAGTTCAGTGCCTATACCAAAACAGAAACAGAACCCCTGGGAGCAGAGAAAACAATTCTGCAAACCCTCCTGCTGCTTAGCCCCATTAAAAACACCTCCCGGGGGCTCCTGCTTAGCTCATTCTTTGGGAAGGAAAGCATCCTGCAAAGATTTTAAATGGCCTAGCTACATTTTCTTTTGTCCTAATTACCACAGCCATCTTTTTCAGACTGAGCAAAGGCCCCTTATCACTTTGCACTCACCCTGCTGCTAGGGTTCAGTTTCTGCAGTTGGGGCTGAGTGGGCAAGCAGAAAAAGTTAGAGGAAGGGAGATGGCCCCTCCTCAGCTCGGCCCCTCAAATGTCTCCCTCTCATGACATCTGAATGACCAGCAGGGCTGAGAAAATCGAACATTCCCTGTTCTGCTAAAGCAGTTTAGTTGTGGCCCAGAACACTGAACCACTCTTGGCCAGACCGGCTGGACGCAGGGCAAGAGCTGCCTGTGTGTGTCTACCCTGAGCATGCCAGGTGCCCAGCCATAGGAGTTTGCTCAGGTCACATGAATATGCTCTTTTTATAAATGTGAAAACGGAAGTTTGGGAATTAAAGTAGCATCACTGATCAGCAGAGTTTTATGGCCATGAGGTAACACTGAAAAGGGACTTCCTAACTTTATCAATTACTAATCAATTACACTTATGTGTAACTCTCTTATTCCATCAGAGGCCTGCAGGCAAAAGGGCTCACTCACACATCCCTCTACGGGGGCTCTTTCTTCCCCCAACTCAGTGGGTGGGGTTTTGTAAAGAGGTGAGAAATTCCTTCCTGATTGCTAAAATAATACTTTCTTGCAATAGAGACTTCCTGCTTAAGCTTTTAGAACTTTCTTATAAGCTGTGGCTGCTCATTGGAAACACCTGGGGAGATTTTTAAAGCTCCCCCTGCCAGGACTCACTGCAGACCAATTACTTACCTCACTCTGGGGAAGGAACAGAGGCATCAGTATTTTTTAAAATTCTCCAGGTGACCTTAATGTGCAGCCGGGGTTGAGAACTACTGTCAGCATTTTCAACAAAGCTACAGAAGATGTTGAGAGCAGGACAGCCCAGGTCAGAAGCCAGGTTCCTGACAGCCCACTGATCACAAGCGTCCTCAGTTCTTTCTGGGATGCATTATGCCAGAACCATGGAGGTGCAGCCCTACTCCCGTAACTGCTTGCTCTCCCAACACACAATACCTGTGTCACTACCGGCTTGACACAGGCACGTCTAGCCAGTAGCAGCCTGCCCTCTCTCTCCAAGTAACAGATCTGAGCTTTATTTAAAAACCCCAAGACCTGTTTAGTGTTGTGGCTACAAGCACAGCACTGTGGCCAGGATATATCTGGTTCTGCTCTGAGCTCTGCCATTTGCCAGCTGTGTGGGGGAGACTTAGACTCCCTCAGAGATTACCTGCAGACAGCTCTACCCAGTCTGTTCTCTGGCCAGAGAACACGCTCAGTAGGATCGACCGGAAGTGCCAGAGAGTCAGCACCCCAGGAGTGACCCTCAAGCACTGAGGGAAAGAGACTCCCATGTCTTTGTCCCCCGGATGAGACAACTCCGAGGCGTGTTCCTCATAGTCTCCAGGAGGTTCCCAGTGGGACTGAGCTCCAGCTGCCCGCAGTGATAACTCGCTCCCTGACACATCCTGTACTGAGACAGTCAGGTGGGAAGGGCTCCCTGGCAAAACTCTAACCGACCTGGGCCACTGGGGTGGAGCCTCCGGAAGTTCATGCATTTTGCAGAAAGGAGAAGCCTGGCCCCTTTTCTTGTTGTGTGGAACTCGGAATTCAAGCTGTGAGGCGCGAAGCCCATGGCCAAGAAGCACACTCTCTTGCTTTGCTAAGAGTCTCCATCCCCCCATTTTTTTTTCCTTTTTGCCCAATAAATCCCATTTTTCTCACTCTTCACATCATCTGCAAGCCTAAATTTTCATGGGTGTGTGATAAGGACCCCCATCTTTAGCTGAACTAAGGAAAAAGTCCTGCAACAATATTGGCTCTCCTGTCTCATTTCCTTACCTTGCTTCCTGTCTCCTCCTCCTAAACTGAAGCCCTTGTTCAGGCTCAGCTGTTGAAGCAACTCAAAACTCAAAACTTGGCTGTCGAAGACATGGCGAGACCTGGGATTAATGTCTCTGAGCCCATGTGGCCTCCATCTCTGAAAGCCCTCGGAAGTGAAAGGAGATGGTGTGCAGCTTCCAGCACTGCCTCCCAAGGGAAGGCAAGAAAGGGCAGCTGCTGCAAAGATCCTACCCAGGAGGCTGTACCCCCTTTTCCCAGCCCCTTCACATCCCTCCCCTCAGGATCTGCCTGAGGGACTGCAGAGATAGTCCATATGATAGATGGACAGCTGGGTTAAAACTCCAACATTCCTTCTGGGCAGAGATTCAGGAACTTTTGCTTAGAGGCTCTGTATCGGTCATTAAGTATTAAATCCATCACTTGCAAAAACCTTTAAACCAGATCCCTGGTCCTTGCATTCAGTGTAAACTGAGCCTCTGCAAAACATATTCTCTTCTGGCTTAAATGCCCGGGAAAAAGATAATGAGAAGCTAGCTGTTTACTGCCTGATTTGTGCCAGCAGGAGAGGGAGTTTGGCAACAGTGCCTCACAGGTGGTGGTGTGTACTTCCACCAGGAAGCACAAATGTCTGCTTGTCACTCCTTTTGGTGTTAGCAATAATCAGTGATCTTGGCCCAGATCCTTTATTTCACTGGGAGATGCAATGTGGTGAAGTTCACAATTGCTTTCATTCCTTCTTTGTTTATGAGTTGAAATCCTTGCATAAAGAAAAACCTTCTCTCATCAACTGTTTGGTTACTTGAACTATAGTTTTACATGAAAGACAAAATAAATACTTGATTCTTTCTTGTTATTTATCAGCTTTCAAAATAATGAGTTGATTTCCTAGCATCTTCCAAAGGTGACCAATGACTTCTTTTTTTAGGCATCATAATAGACTTGTGGTTTGAAACATATCTGATGCATTACAGTCATTATTCTAAGTGACGCTCAAATCATTACACCTCTGGCCAGTGGGAATCTCTCCAAATTGGCTCCTGAGTCCCACTGACATGACCCAAACAGACTTATTTCCACGACTGTTTTGCTGTTTGGTTTGATACAATGTTCCATCTTGTGCATTTCCTGCCCCAGACTTAGAATTATCCACTTCTCCAAGAATCTTGTTCTTCTCAAGAGGAATGATATTTAGATTAGGGTCTTTTAAAATTCATGGTGGTGGGCACTCAATGAGCCCTTTCAAAGTAGTCAACTCATATCTATGAGTTGGATATTTTCTTGTATCTTTTCTTTGATAATTTCATCTCCTCTTCCATTTACTGTTTTTTGTTTTGTTTTGTTTCTGTAACTTTTATTTATCTGGGTTTTAGATTGCATAGATCAGACCACTAATTTTCTCATTTTTTTCCCCCTACTTTATTCCGTCCATTGTGGTTTTATTCTATTTTCTGGGAGATTTCCTCAGCTTTATGTTGGCACTATTTTTTTGGACTTTTTGTTTCTGCTATTACATATTTTTATTTCCAAGAGCTCTATTGCGTTCTCTGAATGTTCTTTTTACATAGCATGCTGTTCTTGTTCCACGGGTGCAGTAGCTTCTCTTAGACTTGAGGCTATCACTTATCCTTTTCTTGATGTTTCATATGTGCTCCACGCTGTCTCTGTTTGTTTCATGTTCCTTTTTGTCCTGCTTTTCCACTTTGGTTTCTGCCATTCCCTTTCAAGTGTCTAATGATCCCTTGTCATTTTTTCATATTTGAGTGAGGAGCTAAAATGCTGTCCGAAAGCTGTTTCTGTAAAGGATGAGACTGTTTCCTTCAGGGTTTCACTGCAGAGTGGGCAGGCAGGAATCTAGCAATCTCTCAGGGGACCTCCAATGTCAACATTACGTAGGCCTTTTGTTTTGAGCAGATCGGTTTCTCCCAAAAGGATTCTTCCACTCCTCCAACTTCCCACTTACAGAACAGGTCTGGCTTTCATTTCTGGGTGCCAGGCAGGGGTCTCACCATTCAGTATATAGAGTTTCACTTACTCCCACCATTGTAATGTGATGCCTCATCCAGCACCTTCACCACGGCTGATGCCTGAGTCAGAATGTCTCTAGTTCAACTCAGAAAATGTGCCTTCAGAGTTATGCTAGGTGTGGGGTGCAGGCCAGTTTTCTGACTGTGTGGTACAGGAAAAGAGAATATCTAGAAGTTTATGTAATTGTTCCTAATAAACAACTTATTCTTCTGTTTTCAGCCCTTCCCCGAGTCTGTACGTTTATGGATACCTGCCACCTTGATTTCTGAACCTTTCAAGGTTTCTCAATGTGAATCAGCTTACTTCTAGTTGGTGTCTCACCTTTCCCATCCTGCAGAAGCAGGGATCCCACTGTCTCTAGTTTACTGATGAGGTATCACCCTTCCATCCACTTGACATTTTGTAGAACTGAGTTGACATCTCTCATCTGCCCACTATTGTTCCATTCTGACTGTACTTGTAGAGCAATGCCTTTTTATTTATGTTATTATCATTTCCATGGGTTTTTGGAGAGAACAAAGATAATCACATATATAATGCACTGTATTTAACCAACAGTTGTCTCCAATCTATTTTCTACAGTGCTGCAAATCTGATCATGTTACTTCCTGTTGACCATTCCTTACTGTCTTCTGGATAAAATTAAATTTTTAATGCTGAAGGTTGTTCATGGGTCTTGTTTTTTTCCTACCTACCTCACTGGTCTAATACACCCCAAATTACTTGCATTTCCTCAAACACCTAACATTTATCCTGCCATCGGCCTTTGTGTATGTGGCCTCTCCAGTCTATCTTGTCCTTTCTGTCTCCCTTCATTTGTCCAATTCCTCTTTATCCTTAAAAAATTAAACTGAAGTGCCATCTGCTTCAAGAAGTTATCCAAGATTGCTCCTGTTGGTTCTAGGTTAACAGCTCCCCTTCTGTGCTCCCACAGTACTTTATGCGAGTTTTGCTATAGCACTGGTGGCATTTTATTGTATCTGCATGTTTCCCCCACAGACAGGAAGCTCCTTAAAACATTCCTTATATCCATATCTCCAGTATTTAGCACAGAGCCCAGGAAGTGGTAAACACTCAGTCTTAATGAAATGACCAAGTAAGGGAATGAGTGAAGGTTCTTGGTTCCAAACCTAAAAATTCCAACTCAACTCTCCTATTTAAGTTACAGGCTCTCTTTGGTGAACTGTTAAAACTCCATCTTTTCCTTGAATCTCTCTTGTTCTATATCAATTTACTCCAAACAAGGAAGTGTCAGGCAAAGAGCACTGATTGGGAACCAGCAGGACAGGGCACGAGCTTGCAGGTGTCCTTGGGCAGAGCCATTCTCCTTACTGGTGTCCTTGTCTGTGAGGGAGAAGGACCCTTATCAGTCAAAGGTCTTCGTTATAAGAGAAAGAAGCCCCTCTGCCTGAGTACAGCAGGACAATTTATTATAAGGATTTTAGTTAGCTGGCGAGCCATAAAATAAAAATCTACTATGAGGCTGGAGTTGTCTTCCCAAAGCTAATATGCTAGAGGCTTGACAACTCAGGAAAGGGCTTACATATGTGAGATTATGTAAGATAAGGTCGAAAACTAGGACCTGAAATGGGATGATATGGAGGTCTTAAGAAAGGCTCAAAGCCAGGGTGTCTAAGGCAGAATCTCATTTGACCAGAGGATCAGTGAGGCAGCGTTCGGGTCCAGCCTCAGCTGTGTTAGTTTCTAGGGTCTCAAAGCAAGAACGGACCTCAGTAATCACTGAGCCCACTGTGACCTATCATTTCACAGATAAGAATCTAAGGTCCTGGGAACTTTCCAGGAACCAATGGGGTATCTGTGGCTGAGCTGGGCCATGCGACAGGCTCTTGACTCTCTGGGAGAGCTCTGTCCTCAGAGTCAAATCATCCGCTTCCCTGAATTCCTTCAGCACTGGTGTTTGTTTCTCATTCTCAAGCACTTGTCTTGGAACATTATTCAAGTCACTGAAGGGGTGTTACAACATTTCCTGCCCTAAGGGTGACTTCCTTGGGATGCCACTGTCTGGAGTTGAGAACATCATCATTCCCCTGATCCTTTGATGCAAATGTTACCAGCCAGGGTGGTTATGAACGCAGGCTCAAGGGGCAAGTTTCCTGAGTTGGAATCTGGGCTCTGCCACTTACAAGCTCACACAGAACTTTAGCAAATGATTGTGTTGTTTTTGTTGTTGTGTTTTGTGCCTTGGTTTCCCCATTTGCCATGGTAGTCCATGGAGCACCCACCTTGGTGAGGTGGTGGGGGACGGGATGAGTCAGTACATGCAAAGTACTCAGCCCAGTGCTTGGCACACAGTGAACATGTAACACATTAACTATCCTTACTGGGTTTATTTACAAATGAGAAAACTGAGGCTCGGTGGAGTTAAATATCACTGCCAAACTCACAGAGCTAATAAGCAGGAGAGAAGTAATTCAAAGCCAGGTGTGTCTGACCCCCTGGCCTTTGCTTAGCTACCATGATGTGCCTACCACCTTTCACATCGCCAGAAAAAGGTCTTTCAAGGACAAGAGAGCATTGGTGGGTTTTCCTTTTAATTTAAGACATTATTTGGAGGTCTAAAATCATGACTTTAGGTTTATTTTATACCTTAGCTTTCCCCTCCTGGAATTGGAATATAATCAGATGAGATAATTCACCTGACAGAACAAATTCTCTGAAATGTGTGCAAATTTTGAACAATGCCTCACCCTAAGAGAAAGCCGAAATCCCTGACCAGGGACCTAGATTAAGTTTTTTTTTTTTTTTTTGCTTTATTGAGGTATAACTGATACACAAAATCTTGTACACATTTAAGGTATACATTCTGGTGAGCCCAGAGTTAGTTTGGAAACGTTGTTTTATCTCATTTTTTTTTTTAAACAGTGGAACTTAGAATACTTACTTAGGGTTTCTTTAGAAAAAATGAATGGTATGGCTGGAAGCAGTTGTTTCCACCTCAACTTTTGTTGACTGGACTTGAGGGTTTGTAATAAAGTTCTGCCTCACTTTGGTGAGGTGGCTTCTGTCACTTAGGTCACAGCGTGCACTGCACAATCAAGACACAGGAACCTACACAGTTCTGGAATAACATGCAGGCATGAAAAGGTGCAGCCCTGAGGCTTATATTCTATAAATGAACATGAAAGATGAGCAGGTATGTCAGAGGTGTGCACATACCTGTGTATCCATAAGCGTGTCCACTCTCAACACCACTAGGATCCTTATATCACTTCCCAAAGACCCCTGCTGATGGACAACACATCAAAACTAAATATAGTCAATGCTTTTTAATGACTCTAAAGCTCAATATATACATTTGTAGGTATTATAATGAGAGAGCCAACTACATTTAAAAGAAAAAGAATCTGAGGTGGTTTCTAACTAAAGATACACACTACAAGGCTATAAAAATAAATACAAAATTCATGAAGTGATATAAAAAGAGGTGGGAGAAAATACAAAGTCAAGATAATTCTTTATTTTGGTTGAACATTATAATTGGCCTTAGGTTCTTGACAGCCAACATAGAAAGGGAAACGTGATATGATGCATTATGTAATTTACAGGTTATTTGTCCACAGATTGAGTTCATGCTCTAAGATGACACTAAACCATGAGGTCATTGATCTTGACTGAGGGCCTCTCTGAGAGAGTGCAATTCTCTCTTCTATTTTAAAAGGAAAAGATACCCTTTCTGGAGAATCTGGAGAAAAAAAAATGTTTAAAAAGAAAATAATAGTTCCTTGTAATTGCATTGTCCTGAGATAAACGATGTGAGGATTTAGAGTATTTTCTTCCAGACTCTTTACAGTTTTAGAAATATATAAAATGATATATAGTGATATTTTCCTATTTTGTTCTACTAATTTTATATCTTAAAAGTTTTTCCATGCCACAAAAAACTCTTTACACACATACCATATTTAACAGTTCTACATTCCATGGAATGGATAAGCCATATTCATTGAGCCAATCTCATGATTTGGTGCACTTTGATTCTTTGATAATTAATATTTAAATAAACCAAATGTCTGTCATTAGTATCTTTGTATATAAATGAGTTCCCATATTTCTGATAACCTCCTCACGATACATTTCTAGAAGCTGAATTCCTAGGTCAAAGCGTATCCACCTATTTCAAGGCTCTTGATTTATAATGGACTAGTTATTTTCCAGAAAATCTTTGCCTCTCCTGAGTAGCACATGACATTCTACTTCACTGCCCCCTTTCTTGGACCATCATTTTAGAATATTTGTTAATTTGATAGGGCAAATGAGGTCCTTCTGCTGTTTCAATTTGCATTTTGTTCAATACCAAGGAGGGCTGGACATTGTATCATATGCTGATTTGCCATTTGCAATTCCTCTTCAGAGATTTGTTTGTCCTTTACCTGGGTATCTATTTTGGGTCTTAATGTTTTTCTTATTGATTTGTATGCATTCTTTATATATTAGAAATATTAATATTTTTTCTCCAACATATTGGTTTCAAACATTTCCGAGCTTGATGCTTGTCTGTTGATTTTGCTCATGAGATAACATTATAAAGAGAAATTTTAAAATGTTATCAAGTCTAACCTATTGATTGATTCCGTCATGATTTCTTTCAATACATTTACTTTAAGCGATTCTAGCAAAGAGCTTGAATAAAATATTCCTGTCCTAGGGAACTATGGTAGAATGTCACAGAGACATTTGTTTTTCCTTCTGCTTACCTGTTTTAGAACAAGAAGCTGCAAATCAAAATGTAATCATCAGTCAGCTGCAAAGGTGAGGTTAAGGGGAAAGTGAAAGGTGACTACTGGGTGTTCTTGATAGAAACCGAACAAGCAACCTGGAGTGGGGCAGGGGCAATCAATGCAGCTAGAACATTCAGCATGAGGCATCTTCCCAGACAGGCTCCTTTAAAGAACTGGGCAGCTCAAAGGGCCCACCTGAAACAGTAATCCTTGCTTGAAGAGAAGTTAGAAAATTTTTCGAACTCTTCAGCATTTTCTCCAGTTCCTCTGCTCTTTTCCACTATCCTAGAGACCAGGGACCCAAGTGTCTGGTACCATTTATTTATTTATGCAACAAATATTCATTGCATCTTGGTTTTGCTCAAGATACTCCATGAGCATCATAAACCACGTAATGATGCAAGTTTTCATTTCTCCCTTTTCTTTCTGTTTTCAGAAAATGGTCTGACTTATGAAAATGTAACTACCTATAGGTCCAGTCCAATTCTGGAAGACTTCTAGTCCTGGCCCTATACTTCTGGGTTTGGTCTTTCTCAATGACTAAGTAGGTAGCCCAAAGGCAAAAGGGCTGAAAATTACTTCAGGAGCTAACAGATCCTAGAAGTGATCCAGTTGGGCATCAGAAATCTCCCATTAGAGCATTCATGCCAAGATGATGCATTCTGATAGCAAGCTTCAGTTAGGATGTTCTTCCCCATTTAAGTCACTCTTCCCACTTCAGACTATCTTTTATATTTAGCCCCAAAACACTGTGGTGTTTTCAATAGAGATACGTCAAAGAGAAAGAGGCCTCCAAAATAATATCAACTGGGTGGTTACCAGGAGTTTAGGGGCTGAATGCAAGCTATTCAGCTGTTACTGCACATATGAAGAAGTCCAAGGGATTCAGGCCATGAGAAAACAGTCCATTTTCTCTTTTCTTAAAAGATATTAAGTCAAAGTGGCATCCAAAATATGCACCCTATACTATTCTGTGGGAGATCTTGAAAGAATTTCATCAGGGTGTGCTGCTGTCTTCAGATGCTCCTCCTCCTCCTCCTGCTCTTCCTCCTCTTGCTCCTCCTTATCTTTCTCTTCTTGCCCTCCTTTCTCCTCCTCCTGCACCCCTCCTTCTCCCTTTTCCTCTTTTCCTCCTTCTCCTCTTGCTTTCTCATTCCCTCTTCTTTTCCTTCTCTTCCTATTCTCCCTCCTCCTCCTCTCTTCCTCTTCTTCCTCCCCACTTCCTCTTCCTCCTTCTCCTCCTTCTTTTTCTTTTCTTCTTCAATTTGACACTTCACTCATAGGGGAACCTGAATGGTCACAATCTTCTTCATGACTTTCCCATCTTTATCCTATCAAAAGTTTTTTTCCATGAATTTCCAGTTCTGTCTTACCACCCCAACCAAGCCCGTCTTTCTTTGTCTGTGTCACTCCTGCCTGAATAATTTTATTAAGGCTTAATTTTATTAGGCTTAAAACAAAATGCACAGGATGGATTTGAAGAAAAATAGTAAGATGTAAATTTGCTGGCCAAATGCACTGAATTCCTAGAATATTGGAGTTTGGAATTTGCCTAGTGGTATACTCAATAATACTGAATTTCATATCTTCAAGAATTTTCCCTAGCTTGTTGTGGAAGAAGAGGCTGTGACCCTGACCCCATGTACTCACAATTAAAAATACAGTGAAGAAGAAGTAAGGGCTGGGGTTAGGGACTATCATGGAGCTTTTCTTTAGCTCACATTGTGAATTTCTGACACGCTGACAGTCCTGAGATGAACACAAAGGAAGTTCACCAAATATGTAAGAAAAAATCCTCAACTATTTTGGAAGTGTCAAGGGAAATTCAGTGTCCTCATGCCCAAAGCTATAATGTGCTACTGGAGATCGACTGCATCAGAGGTTGCTCAAGTGGAACATTTGTGTTTCTGCTCTTCAAAAGCATAACCTACAATTATTCGAACTGACTGAAAGGTGGCCAAAGCTCTGAGGGGAAGCCAGTGAGACCCTCCTCCAAGTGATACCCTGTTGCTCCGTATTTGTTTCGCTCAAATCACTCAAGGTTACTTGACTCACTCATGCATCAGAGCAAGATTGTTCCAACAGCCGGAGTTTTCAGCTGCCTGGGAAATTCAACTCCCTTCTTGCTGCTGGCTTGGATGCACTTAAAAGATCCAGGTCCTAGACTTGGGAGGAAGAAACATCAATCTGCTTGGTGATGTCCAAAGCAAAGTCCAAACATGTCTTGACATTTCCAAAATATTGACATTACTGTCTTGCCAACTAACAGGATATCATAGGTTTCTGAAGACTTGTGTTAGAAAAAGTAAAGTCCACGTCATTGTCCCCCTAAAGAAAAACCCAACACTTTCTTTTTGAAGCAGGAATTCAAAGAAAGACCAATTCAGACCCAAGACAGGTAACACCTATTTGGGAACATGGGGAGATTCCGCCCCTAAGGAAGGGGTAATGGGAACCCTGATGCAAAAGTGTGCTCAGGGGTCACAGATCACACCATTCAGACTGTGATCACCTTGGGTCCAAGCAGGCATCCTCCACAGCAGCCAGCCCATGGGCCATCGGTGTCCAAAATGGCAGAGGGGAACATCACCTGGAAAGCAGGGACCCAGAAACCAAATCATAAATGCGTGGCCATTCTTAGGCACCAAGGAATGCAGAACAGCATTATGCGGCCTCTCCCTAGACTTCAACTCAAAAGGCTGGGATGTTTCCAGAAAAAACTCCCACCACAGCTCCCTGTCACAATTGAGTGTGGGCCCACTGAGCTCATCAAATTTGTTGTGAGCCAGTTTTTATTTTAAAGACGGTGTCTTTCACAGGAAAATGTTCAATACATGTTTGTAGAGAAAATGAATGAATTGGTAAATGAAGACGTTGCTAGTGTCACCACTTGAGATACCTTCAAATCATGGTTCATTGGATTATTTCATTGACTTATTTTCAGGGTTTACTGAGCACCTATTATTGCCAGGCAATGTTCTTGGTGCTGGGGCTATGACCAAAACCAAAATTAGATGTGGTTTCAGCTTTGGAATCCAGAGACCTCCCCAAGAGAACCATGCTTGTTTTTTAACCCAACCAGGGATGAAGAGGCATATTTCTTCCAGTTCTGCCATTTTGTAATCTCATGATCTGATACATACTTATTGTTCCTGAGTGTTCTCTTCCTCTGACCACCTTTCTTGCAGTGAGATAGCCTGAGAGAGCCTAGCAACTCAGGCCAGAGCGAAGCACCTTCTATTTCTCCTCTAAATGTATCCTCAGACGCATGACAATGAGGCTGCTTCCTTTCTTCTTTTCTTTCTCTTCTGTTTTTCGGAGGGCATGACCGCACACTGGGTTCGCTTCCTCAAGGACACTGTCTAATGCCTTTTTTTGTTAAAATGATAATTTATTTTTCCCCCTCTGGGTGCCACATTGCTTGCTTCTTTGTAGGTATTTTTTCTAGGCCTCTAATGAGGAGTTTGATAAAGTCTCCTGCTTCTTGGGAGGAACTTGCTTCATTACATGGTTCCTTCCAACGTTTTCCTAGCTAATGCCTCTATTCTTTCTGCAGTTCCTTGTTCTGTAATTGAATAACTGTGCGAAGAATTTCGTCTGAATTCTGGTATTCAAAAAACTGTTGACATACTTTATTTTTTAGATTTTAGATGTGATGCATGTATCATTAAAAATTTGAAAGATGCAAAAAAGGATAAACATAAAAATTAAAGATAACTACAATTCTACCACTCAAAGACTTCCACTAACAACATTTTGGACCACTCTATGCCAGGACATTTTTTGAATATATGTGTGTGTATATATATACATACACACACACACATATACACATTATATAGATATTTAAACTATACATAATAGCACAGTTATATAACTGTGTGTAGTTTTATGTATAGTTTTAGATTTTTTAAAATTTAAGATAGTAGTGTTAGTATTTTCCTATGTTATTAAAATTCTCCACAAGCATGATTTTAAATAGTCACGTAATATTTTATACTTCAGGTCTATCATAATTTATTGCATCATTTTCCTAGCTTGACACTTGGGTTATTTTTCCTTGCTTGTTACAATCACATAAGAAATGTATCTCCCCTACTCCTTCTCCAATGAGACATTTAAGCATAATTGCGCTGTAATCTTTCTGACTCAGTGGCTCATCCACAAAGGTGTTCAGAACCTTTTCTAGTTCACTTGTCTGATCAGGCACAGAGCATTCTCCTCCTTCTCAGGGCATGCATACTGTCCAAAAGCTGCACACCCTAGTCTTCACCTGATGGGAAACATCCTGCCTCTAGACCCTTCAGTGTCAACATCTGCACTCATATGTTGCTTCCTGAACCCACCATCCCTGCAGCTGTTTCTACCTCCCCTCATCCATGCACAGAGATCCCCTCCAGGGCCTCTGCTCCTGCTGCGCATCTTCGTGGGAAGGGCTCCTCCTTCTTCCTGGTCTTCGTAGGGTGTCTCCTTGTGATTCAGTCCCAGCCTGTGAGTCACCTTCTCAGAGAGGCCTCCTGGATCTACAATCTGAAGAAGCTCTAAGTCTCCCTCCCCACCAATCACACTCAATAACATAACCCAAGAACACTGAGCTCTTCACGGAACTCTCCTGGAAAATATCTGGTGCTTTGATGTGTTTTCAGGTTGTCTTCTCCCTTTAGCCAAACCCAGTTTCTCATGTGCATCCCTGTGTCTCTTGTGTCCAGAACAGTGAAAGCATAAAGCAGGAGCTCAATAAATGTTTCCTGAATGAACAAATGAATGAAAGAAAGCATGAAGGTAAATCTCATTTCCCTGGTGAAATGCTTTGTACATTATTTGCCACATTATATAGATGTCCCTTACTCCCAGAGGAGTTTTAAATTGTCCATAACCCGTTGACCAGTATTTTGCTTCTAGGAATCTCTCCTAATGACATAGACAAAAATGGAGATGCCAATTTTGGCACAAGGATGGTCATCAGAACAGAATTTTTAGGCTGGGTGCGGTGGCTGACACCTGTAATCCTAGCAGTTTGGGAGGCTGAGGGGGGTGGATCACTTTAGGCCAGAAGTTCAAGACCAGCTTGGCCAACATGGTGAAACCCTTTCTCTACCAAAAATACAAAAATTAGCCAGGAGTGGTGGTGTGCACCTGTAATCCCAGCTATTCGGGAGGCTGAGGCAGGAGAATCGCCTGAACCTGGGAAGTGGAGGCTGCAGTGAGCCAAGATTGCGCCACTGCACTCCAGGCTGGGTGACAGAGTGAGATTGTCTCAAAAAAAAAAAAAAGTATTTTTAATGTCAAAAATAAACCCTCATATAGAAAAAGAGGGAAATTATTATACAGGTTAATCTCTTAGGAATGGCAAAGCATTACGTAGACTTTAAAAAATGTTTATAGAATTTTTAATGACAGCAGATATACTAAATGTTAATGGTATATCTGAATGATATAATTAGTATTTTTTACTTGGTACTTCAGTGTTTTACGACTTTGCTCCAGTGGAACATGCATGTGTTTCACAATCAGACAAAAGTAAAATATTACAAATTCTCCAGTTTCTGAGTTCAAAGGCATTTGTACTCAACATTTTATTCTCACATTTTATTGAGGTACAGGAAGGCTTCTTTTCTATTCTTAGAAGTGTTTTGCAAACTGTAGGTATTTTTTTAAGTGTTACAGAAAAAATGTGCAAAGAAGGAACCAGTTTTACAGGTTTACTCCCATAAAGCCACAAAGTTTCCTTAGAACTGTTAGCAGCCTTCATCCTTGATATGTCCCAACCACCACGAATGCAGAAAGAAGTAGGACTTACTTCTATTTCAGTGACACTTTCTGCCAAATTCTTTTGTGGTGGTTTCATGGTTAGCCATGATAGAAACCGACC
Source organism: Colobus angolensis palliatus (assembly GCF_000951035.1). Classification (NCBI taxonomy): domain Eukaryota; kingdom Metazoa; phylum Chordata; class Mammalia; order Primates; family Cercopithecidae; genus Colobus; species Colobus angolensis. The sequence continues at coordinate 5,949,013 of NW_012112808.1, read as the reverse complement.
ATTGCCAATATGTCCTTGCTAAAATATAAAAGATTCAGCCATCAATATAATGGAGAAAGGGAACCTATATAACATGGAAAAGAAGAGCACGTTTAAATGACAACTATCATTACTATTGTTGTTCTTGGCTACTTGTTTTCCTTTCTTTTCTTTCTATGTCTGAGATTAGTCAAGAGTAATGATTCCTAAAATAAGACACTTCCGTGATTCATTTATTCTCCATGAAGAGCTTTCTCTGCTGCATCTTTCCTGCAGTTCTCTTCTAAAGCCACGAAAACTTTGTTGTTATTTTCCCTCCTCTATGTCCGACATGAAAGGTAGCTCTGCTCTGCCAGGTGCCCCTTCATGCCGGAAGCAGCAGGAGTTGCAGCATCAGAGCACGACCTACCCCGTTCTCAACTCCCGGGAGGAAGACAGGAATGAGGACACAGCACTGGGACACAGAAAAACTAAAGATGGCGAATGCTTTCCATCTGACGTGCATTTCCAACTACCCAAAGGTCTCCTACCACCATCCTCTCAGTGCTGCTGCTACCAAACACACTCCCAGAATGCTCAATCACGCTGCTTGCGGATTCGGTGACAAGGAGGAGCTCCAGTCTTTGGATGCCTCCATCGTCTCTGGGTTAATACATCCAACAAGCCCCCACCTTCTTACTCAGTTTCCAGAAACGGATCCTCTGGTAATTGTCCATCGATATCCTCTGGATCCCAAACTCATGGATTGGTAGAAACTGCCTGGTTCACCATGTTGTCAGAGATCAACAGAAAAGAGTGCCATGATTGGTGAGTGATACATGTCTGTGCTAGTCACAGAGACCTGGCAGTACCACATGTCTGTCAACTGCCATCTCTTACTGGATCCCTCCCTTCACTTCACCAGGGATTGTACTTGTGTCTTGGAAACTTAGGACCTCATAAATGGGGTGCGATATTTCTCTAACTTACAATAGAAGAAACAAACAAATAATCTCACCATGCTTTGGGATGGCAAGGTCATGGCACTGTCTCATTCCAGTTAGGGTGCTGAACTGGCCACCGAGGGCATGGAGCACGCTGTGATGTCTACTGCATCTCCAGGTCCCCAAATGTAATGATTTCCCCCTCTGTGCTACCTTTCACTCTTTCTGCCAGGCTCCTGTAGCTCACCCCACTTTTCTCACTGCATTCATCACTCTGTATTGCAATAAATGTGTCAACATGTGTCTTGAGCCCCAGCTAGACTGTAAATTCCTTTAAGGTAGAAATCACATCCTGTTTGTTCAGAGTGGACTGGCAATAAACATTTTTGAATTGAATTGGACTGACTCTCTGGATAAAGATCTAAAAGTCAATTATGTTAGTCTCTGCATGGACATTAAAGAAAAAAGAGGTAGAAAAGCTGTAAAATTGCACTCCAAACCCCTCAAATTCTAAATAAACTTTGCTAATTCTCTATAATTTCACAATTGCTTTCATATATAAGTACAAAAATTCTTACATGGAATTTCAGAAAATTGAATCTTTCCAATGGGGTATGATTTGGTACCAACATTTAGATACGCTTTCTTTCTCTCTCTCTCTCTCTGTCTCTCTCTCTCTCTCTCTCTCTCACACACACACACACACACACACACACACACACCATCTTTAAGAGCACTAGATGTTCTAATGTACTAAGCACTTCGGGATGGGCTGCTACAATATTCTTGAAGGCAGTTAAGCCTCTTAGACTGCATTCTAAGGACTTTCTAAAGCAATTAAATAAGAAGGAAGGGCAGGCCCAAGACTCCAGCAAGTTTCATGAGGCAATTCAAAATCATATTTTCAGAAGTTCCTTTTAGAAATTCCATTTGCTAGCAGAATGTCTATTAACACAATCCTTCAGCAGAGAAAATCATTCATGAAATAAACACGAATGCATTTCCAAATCCATGTGTTAAAAGCGTTTCATTATTTTACTCAAAGTTCCTTCTACACCTGCCAAAAATGAGACACCTTCATTTTATACTGTCCAGTGTGTGACCATCAGCCCAGGAAGCTATACCTTTCAATAATTTTCCCTAGTACAAATAAAATTTAAATTCTTCAAATTCTTCAAGGCTTGTGATTTTGTTTTTTTGTTTTTTTGTTTTTGAGATGGAGTCTCGCTCTGTCGCCCGGGCTGGAGTGCAGTGGCTTGATCTCAGCTCACTGCAAGCTCCGCCTCCTGGGTTCATGCCATTCTCCTGCCTCAGCCTCCCGAGTAGCTGGGACTACAGGTGCCCGCCACCACACCCGGCTAGTTTTTTGTATTTTTTTAGTAGAGATGGGGTTTCATCGTGTTAGCCAGGGTGGTCTTACCAACTGGTTGGAAACAGCACTGAAACCAAATGCACTATTGGGAATCAGGTTATTTAAGTCAGGATGGTTTTCAATGAAAATGTAGAGGTGCAGTGATTGTGACGATAGATGTGGCTGAAATTACACTTCTCCCTTGTGATCTAACCCAAGTTGCTATTCTGCCTTTGGCTTCCATACATGTGGCCAGGGTACTGAAGACATTTTGGTCGTTTATTCCCTGACTCAAAATGAAAAGAAATTTGAGGCAGCTAGAATGCCACTGACAGAAGGCACACCAACATTTCGTTTTCTTAAACACTAATCTTTTTTCCTAAGAGTAACTTTTACTTTTCAGAAGAAACGGGAAGACAAACTTGAGACTGACGTGCTCGTAGTTCCTGGTTTTCTCAGAGAGCTAAAGGAAGAAGTACCAACATGGGAATCACAAGTCCTGGTTCAGTCACACCAACTAACCTCTCACTCAAGCCACTGTACAGAGGGGATGCTAGGAGTGGGCCCAGGCCCTCCGGAGTCCTGGGGACTAGGGACTATGGAAAAACGCACTGCACCTTGGAATTAAGATTCCAGAGAAGGTGGGGATTGGGGCAGGGGCAGTTGAAAAGATGTGATTTTTGTCTTTCAGAGAAAGTCATGTTTAGCAAGAACCCACCCTGTGGACCCAGGACCTCCTGGGGCACTGGCTAGTGGTCACTGGGGAAGGATGACTTTGGGGTGTGTCATACTGTCTGCTCTCTCTGTCCTAAATACCTCGAGAGAGAGTGGAAAAAAACTGACTGGCCTCTTAAAAATAGAACCATTTCAATCCTAATATGCTTGAAAGAAATAAGGAATGCAAGACCATCTTGCTTGAGCAGCAGGTGAAAGAACTGCCACTTAAATAGGGAAAGAGCCAGCCTCCTGGGGAAGAGCCTGTTCAGTCCTTCAGCCATTGCCAAGCTCTTGTGAGGAGCTGCATGTATCACGCAGTTGCAAGGGGACATGCTTGCACTCTGAACAGACCACACCCGACAGGAGTGTCCAGCCCGACCTCCGTGCCCCATTAGCAACCACACTGTATCACATTGAAGAATGCATGAAACTGGATTAAAACTCATGCCCAAATCATCAGCTAGGTTCATGTGAACAAATACAGAGAAAGGAGAAAGGCTGATGGAAGGCCAAGGAAAACACTGGGGTAAAACTAGACCCTTTAGGCTCCAGGGGATGTCTTGTTTCCTGGTAATTCCTTTGCAAGCCCTACTTACAAAGTACCAACTGTGGCTCTCATTGCCTATTTGCTTTTCCACTTTTACCTATAGCCCCATGACAAGTGGGTAAGGGAATTTTTATTTGTCCACCGTGCTGTCATAAGAACCTAAGGATTTCTGCAACTAGAAAGGCTATTGGCTTATCCAGCCCCATATTTCATTGTATTTCATTGTCCAAATACAAACTCCCAAAATTTAGCTCCACCAGGTGCCATGGTCTGTTTTGTTAACCGAGATATTCCCAGCTCCCAGGAGAGTAGCTGGCACACATAGTAGGCACTCAAAAATATTTGCTGAGTAAAACTGAATTTTAAAGGAGTGACAAGAAATCCCTGGTAGCAGGTTCAGAATTACTGCTTTACAGTAAAGCAGAAGTATCCTTTGGCAGTGGGGCCAGATGACCATAATGCTGATTCCTCCTTGCTCTTATCAAGATATGTGACCTTCATCAAGTCCCAAAGCTTAGCAAAGGCACTTCCTGCAGGAGCACACAGGAGACCTGAGCACAGCTGCTTTTACCTGTTTTATCATGAGGTTACCCATTTTATTTTGTTTGACTAAAGGATTCCCCTGCTAATCATAAGTGGTTGGGAAAACCACTGGGCTCTATTGCCCCAAAAAGCTCTACCATTTGAGGATATTTCAAATTCCATTCTGGCTGCACTGCATTCTTATGATTCCTGAAATATATCAAAGTCCTTCCTTCCCCCGGGCCAGTCCACATGCTGTTCCCTCTACCTGGAATGCCCTTTCTCACCCAGCTGCTGCTACATACCTGCTGGACTAACTCCTGCTTAAGTGCTATTTCCCCAGAAGAGCCATCCCTGCTGTCTTCAGTTATGTCCAAGGCCCTTGTTATTTGTTCCCACGGTACTTTGTCCTCTTTAATGACAGTACCTTTTATAGTTATACTATAATGAAATACATCAATGTGATTATTGGTCAGAGGTCTGTTCTTTTTGCCAGAGGAACATTTCCATGAGATGAAGGCAGAGATGGGGTCTGTTTGTTCACCACGTGGCTCCCAGAGTTGACCTCATGTGTATTACTCAATAACTATTTCTTTAAAAAAAAATTCATTGACTTTTATTTGTGATCCTAGAATCAGGCAAAACTTCATTCTCCAGAACAGAATAAGCATTCTCCGATTTCCTGAAGGGATAATGAATCACAAGTTTAACAGGCATGAAGAAGATGCATAACAGTTCGTTACTATGGGGTGACAATCCCATGTACCTTAAGATGTTGGACAAACCTGTAGTTTCCAGTGGTCACATTTCTCTTAGAAAAGTACAACAATGACACTGGCCCTTCCCCAGTTCTCTGGCTTATTCTCTGTCCTAGGTGATGTCTCAAAATGGGAGGCCAGTGGCTCCTCCATGACATCTCCCATTACCTGGGGGAATATATTCCAGGCCTGGGATGTCTAATATGGAAGCCCTCACATACCCATGGCTAATTACAATTATAGTGATTAAAAGTTAATAAAATTTAAAAATTCAGTTCTTTGGGTACAGTAGTAACATTTCCAGTGCTCAAGAGCCATCTGTGGCTAGTGGCCACTGTCCTGGACACCACTGGGGCAGGCCATGCCCACCCATGCAGAAAGTCCTTTTGGATAGCACTGTGTGGGCCCTGCTAAGCTCAATGCATCCCATATTTCTGGGTCATCTTGAACTACATCACTCCCTATCTAGTGTTTGCCTTCTTTCCTAATGTCATAACTAGAACCGCAGCCAAATGTTCACTGCTGATCTTTTCTGAAAGGACAGAAGCGAGAAAGATTTTTAAAACTTTCATCTGTCAAAAAAAACAACGTCTCTGATCTTTCCTTCTGCCCAATAGATTTTAAATGTTCTGTTTGTTTTCATTATTTTTACGCCCTTTGCTGGTAACAACTTCCTTCAATGTTGGCCCGCTTAATATTGCTGGACTGTCTCATTCTACTTCTCTTTGAGGACACGGCCTCATTTCCAATGTGCCCTAACTACATGGAGTCTGCAGTGAGGCCTTGGTTGGTTTCTCGTCATTTTTGTCCTTCTGAGACCCTGGTTAGTTTGCTAAATAATAGTTCCAATATCTCCATTCATCCTTCACTCACATTCCTGTAATAGTTAGGGGGAAAAGGTTGGAGAGAAAATCTAAGCAAATCTGTTTTTGTAAACTGAACTCTCTTCATTTTCTGGCTTATTCCTACTGAGATCATCAAGGATTTGATTATTTTGTGATCATTTCCTCCAAGGCTTCTATCTAATCTTTAGATTAGAGCTTCAGAGCGGTAATTCTTTCTTTCCTCTTTCATAACATTACATTAAAAAGGGATTTCTGCCTTAGTTGTTTCTTCCTTTCCTGAAACTTGTAAATTGTCCCCATGGAGCCCCTGCCTTATTTTGGGTTCTTCTGAGAAGCAGACAAACAAGACAAAGATTCAAGGGCAAGGATTTTTGGGATGTGAGCCCAAGAAACATCAGTAGGAGGTAGAGAAATGAGACAGTGAAGGTGGTGATAAAAGGTGTGTTATCAAACCAGCTACCACTGCAGACAACTGGAGCTCAGTCCCACGAGTGAATTCCAGGAAGCAGTGTAAAGCATTTGCTCCTGAGGAAGGAAGCTGGGGTACTTATACACCAATTCCCGCAGTCGTCATTTGAGAGTGATTCTTGAACAAGGGCATTATTTCCCTACACTTTCACGCTTCCACTTGACAGGCAAAACATGCTTTGTGAGTCAAAGAAAGCCCTTGGACAAAGAAATGAAGTCAGAACTTGATGTGGTAAGGGTGAGAAGCTCCAGGCAGGGTCCTGACAGCAGCTGCTCCACTTGCCAGGCAGGTTCCTAATCAATCTCTATTGGGAAATCCTTTGAGACGAGTTACTTAACCTTTCCATTGTTCAGTATTCTCATCAGCCCAATAATGGGTCCAAAGGAGATGATCCCCAAAGTTCCGGAAACATTTGTTGATTATTTGAGGCTCTGAACTACTTTCCAATACATATCTGAGTGGATGCCTCTTATCATCCCCAAGACTGACAGCAGACTATCAGATGCAACAATCGTTTCCATCTAGAAGTCTTTCATCGGTTCCTCTGCCACTCATGCCAGTTTGATGCATGAGCTCTTCCTACTCTCCAAGAATACCCTTGAGAGATGAGAAAGGCTGGTCACTGGCAGCGCCATCCTACTTCTGTGGACTCGTGCTTCAGCCACTGTCTGACCTCAGAGGTTTGCCTCACATTCTAGAAACTGTCTCATTATTCTTTTGACAATCTCAGGAAGAGCAGTTGGGACCATTGTCTCTTTTGGACCTCAGTCATTTTCCCTCCTGAAATGGAGGGGGGCTTACCAAATGCCAGGCATGCTCTAAGCACTTTACGTTGAGCAGCTCACACACTTGATGACAGCCTTATGAAACATGGGTGAAAATTGAGAAAATCGAGGAACTGGGATTTAAACATTTCCCCCAGATTAAGCTTCTGATCAAGATGGAGTAATGGAATGGATTTACCCTCCTACATTAAACAACCAAAAATAAATATATAAGCAAAATATATAAAACAGTTTTCAAGACAATAAATATCAGGCATAAAAGGGCAGTGATCCTCAAAAGATGGGAAATGAGGGGCATGAGCCCAAGAAATGCCTCCCCTTACTGCCTTGAGAGAGATTCCAAGATGCTGCCGCATGGGGAGGAAAACACAGAAGCAGGCTGGCAGGATCCTTGAACTGAGGAAATGGAGTTGAGAGTCTAAGGAGACCAAGACAGCTAGAGTCCTCACGGAAGGGCACTAGGGAGAAGACAGCCGCTCAGACACAGAATTCTAGATGGTTGCAGAGGGTCCCACGGGAGCATTCAGCTGAGCACTGATCAGCACATACAGATGAAGAGCCTACCCGAGAAAGAATCACTCAAAGAGGTTAGAGGTCACAGCACTCGGCACTCACACAGGGCTAGGAATAGTGCCTGTTCTCAACAGCAAGACTGGAAAATGGAAAGATTCCCGGGGCAGTGGGTAGAGCAAACGGAAAGGTCTTGCCTCAGAAGTGGGTAATAATTAGCCCTGGTGAGCGCTGCTGTGATCCTGCCCAACAAACTAAAAAAGTAAGATCCAAAAGAATCAAACTGTGTCCAAGTAACTTAACTGAATCTCAGAACAAAACTCAAGAATATTTACAAGGATACAAACATATCCAGCACATAATAAGGCAAAATCCACAATGTCTCTATATCCAATCAAAAATGACCAACTGTACAAAGAAGCAGAAAAACAGGACCCATAATGAGGAGACAAATCAATCAATCAAAACTAACCAAGAACTGACACAGATGATAGAATTAGAGCAAAGACGTTGGAAAACTTGTTATAACGATCTGTTCTGTGTTCCAAAAGTTATGTAGAGACATGGAAGATATAAAAAAGATTTAAATTGAGCATCTCTAAGTGTAAATCACACTATCTGAGAAAAATATGCTGGACGAGATTAACAGCAGATGAGATATTTCATCTAATAAAAGATTAGTGACATCGAAGATATACCAATAGAAACTATCCAAAATAAAAGAGAACAAAAAGATATTTCAACATCTTCCTCTCAATCACTAATATAACAAGTAGATAGAAAGCCAGTAAGTAGATAGTAGATTTAAACAACTCTACCAACCAACTTGACCAAATTGACATTTATGAAATACTCCATCCAACAACAGCAGAAAGCATCTTCTTTTCAGGTGCACACAGAACAGTTTTCAAAACAAACCATATTCTGGGCCATAAAAATTAGCCTCAATTATAATAACTTCAAAGGATTCAGGTGATACAAAGTTTGCTCCCTGTCCATAGTGGAATTATACTAGAAATCAATCACAAAGGGATAATTGAAAAATCTCTCAAATATTTGGAAACAAAATAATATATTTCTAACTAATCAGTATGTCAAAGAAGAATTCTGAGAGAAATTAGAAATATTTTTGAAATGAATGAAAATAAAAACATACCATATCAAACATTGCCAGATGTCATCAAGTAAGGGGAAAAATATAGACCTTATCTATATTGAAAAAGAAGAAAGGTTTCAAATCAGTGATCTCAGCTTCCACCCTAAGAAACTAGAAAAAGAAGAGTGAATAAAACTCAAAGTAAGTGGAAGATAGAAAATGATAATGATCAGAGTGTGATCAACAAAATACAAAATAAACAAAGAACACAACAATTAAGAAAATCAATGAAACCAAAAGCTGATTCTTGAGATGGTCATAAAAAATGATAACTATTCAGACAGATTAGGAATGAGGGAGGTGACATCAACATAGATTCTATATGTACATGTAAAGGATGCTAAGTAGATATTTGAACAACCTATAAATTTGACAACATGGATGAAATGAACAAATTCCTGAACAAACTACCAAAGAAACAGATAATTTGAATAGCTCTCATCTACTAAAGAAATTGAATTTATAGTTAAAAATGTTAATGCAAATAAAACTCTAGGCCCAGATGGCTTCACTGGTAAGTTCTACCAACTAAGAAATAAATAATACCAATTGCACACAAAACTTGTTTAGCTCCCATGTAACTTATTTTATGAAGCCAGAATTATTCTGAAGACTAAAACAGAATAATTAATCTAATAGTGAAAGATTAAATGCATTTTCCAGATACAGGCAAAACAAGGATAGCTACTCTCCTCACTTCTGTTCAAAATTACAGAAGTTCTAGCCAGTGCAATAAGGCAAGAAAAATAAATAAAATGTCTTTCTTTACATTGGAAAGACAAAAGTAAAACTGTCTTCATTTGCAGATGTTATGACCCTCTATGTGGAAAATTTAATGTTGTAGACTAAAAGGTATTAGAACAAATATGTGAGTTTCACAAGGTTGCAAGATACAAAATCAATATGCAAAAATCTACCATATTTTTAAATGTTAACAATGAACAATTAAAAGTTGAAATTAAAACAACATATCAAAAATTTAAAAAGCAACACACTTTTTAACATCAAAAATGGGATAAATCTGACAAAAGATGTGTAAGACCTGCACAATGCAAATTACAAAACATTGCTGAGAGAAAGTGAACACTGAAGTAAATGGAGCAATATACCATATTCATGTGTTGGAAGACTCATTATTATTAAGATATCAGTTCTCCCCAGTTTGAACTATAGATTCAACACAATCTCAATCAAAATCCAACAGTCTTTTTTAAAGAAGAAGAAAAAAGTTACAGAGCCTTTAAGTAAAGTAATAAAGGTATATCAATGGGGAGTTACACAAGTGAAATCATAAGTCAAAAGGAAATGATTACCAATAGAAGAGAGAAGACTTTAATTCCTGAGATGAGTAAAAAGTAATAATTAAAGAGAAAGAAGCCAAGATAGAAAAAAGAAGTAGAAAACATCCATAATCTCATAAGGTAGGTTATTATTCCTCTAGAGCAGTATTTTAAGAAAATGGTGTTGGTTTTCTCCATAGAGCTTCTTCCTTGCTCAAGTGGCAGATGAATAGCCAGCTTTCTCATCTCTGTGAGCCTCTCACTTCCTACTGGAATCTCACTTCCTGTTGCCCGAAAGCTCCTCCTCCTTCAGACTCTCACACAACTGCATCAAGAACTAACAGCCCTTTCAACATCACAACAACAGTTACAAATTATGTTATTTCCTGGAAGCTTCCAACTTATTTAATAGATGCAGACTCTGACTACTTTAACAGTCTCAAACTTTAGAATCTTTACCTTGCTCTCTTTATCTGTTTAATTACCACTCAAAAAAAAAAAAAAAAGATAGAAAAGAAAAAAAGGCACAACCTTTTCCTTTATAAGCACACTTTGAAAAAAGCTAACATTTTTAAGGCAAAATGAAATAAGAGATATGGAAAAACCATTTCTGCTTTTGAAGACAACAAATGTCTGTTATCCATAATAAGTTGTTTTTAGGATTCTGTTTTCCTTCAAAGTTTGAAAACACTACTCAACTCCTGGGCTCAAGTCTTGTTTTCTTTCCAACTGTTGTGGTTTCCAACTAGTTTCTTATCTTGATTGGAGGGCTTGGCGTCAAGAGAACGCCATCTCAAAAAATTATTTCATACCTTTGGCAAGAACCTAACTGTTTATGATGTAAAAAAAATCACGTGTATATTGAGAGGAGAAAAAATACGGATTGTGGAAGAAATTTTGCTAATGAGAAAAAGATAATGTATGATTTAAGAGTTTCAAATCTGTATCTTAAAAATATGCAAGACATGGAATAAGGGAAAATTTGAAAAGTGGGTATGATATGCTTACATTGAGACCAAAAGAATGAATTCTATTGAGTTGGGTTGAAATGCAAACGCATATACAAACACATTTATCAGTGTCTAGTGTATGCTCATGCGTTTTCTACCTCCAGTATTTAGCAATGTTAAAGATAACTTTCTCATTTACCCTTCAGGCCAAGTTCTGTTCTAAATTCAGTCCCACCTATACTAGCACAGGCCATGTGTACATATCCTGAAGGAGAATTCAGTACTGTTGACTGAGATGAAAATGCAAAAGAACATTCACACACAAGGTTGGCAAGTGGAGATGTTAGAGTCTGCATGCATGCTTTGACACATTTTTTTTTTCTGGCACTAATTACCGTGATTTGACATGACTGCATATTTTTTAGACACTATATGATCCTGGCAAATGAAAGTGTCAGTGAAAATTATACTCCATCAGCTTAAACCTTCCTAAATGCCAGAGAAGTAATTTGATCTGCACTATGAACAAAGTCTTAAAACAGTGCTGATACTGATCATGTTTCATTCCAACCAAAGGCTTTGAACAATGTGTGGCTATTATTTACTGCATTTAAACCACTGCATGTTCTAGACCTGTTGTATTCAATAGGATAGCCACTGACAACATGGCTGTTGAGCATTCAAAATGTGAATAGTCTGAATTGAGATGTTCTATAAGTGTAAAATGTACACCAGATTTTGAAGAATTTCTATAAAAAAAGAATTTAAATAATTCATTAATAATTTGTATCCTGACTTCATGTTGACGATATTGTCTCAATACTAAAATGGGTAAAATAAAATATATTATGCAAGTCGAGTTTACCTGCTCATTTTTACTTTATTTAATGTGGCTATTAGAAAATTTAAAAGTTTATTATGCCTTGCGTTTTATTGTTATTGTAAACAGTAAAGATTAATAAACCTTGTATACTCATTGTTTGGTCTGTTTTAAAGTGCACCAATTTGAAAGGCAACAGCAAGAGCACATCAACCTTTGCGAGCCAACTCATATACCCATTAGAAGTTTAAACATCTGGGAACCAGGATATTGGTAATTTCCTTTTGCAGAGCCATAAAAGATCATCTTTTCAAGGGTTATCATACAAATTCTACAATGACAAGTAATTCCTAGTAATCATTTTTGTGTCATGTTGTAGTCAAAATATCATTCTCGTTATTAAAATCAATCAAACCAACCACCTCAGGGTTTGGAGGGTGTGGGACCTGTTAACTCAGAGCTAGAAGACCAAAGCCTCAAATAGCCCCAAATCATCTTCTCCAGGCTCATGACCTGCCACTACCTACTCCACTCCAATTCTTGAAACACAGGCATGAACTCTTCATTATTCCCCAAATATACACAACCTTTTACAACCCCATGCCTTTTCACATGCTATTCTCCTTCCTGGAGTGCTGTGATCCCCTTTCTCTGCCTACAAAATTCCTACTCATACTTTAAAACCCAACTGGGATGTCTCCTTCTTTGCAGGTCATCCCCCTCTGGCTCCCGCAGTGTTTCGACATTTTCAACATTTAGTTACTAGAGCACAACTAGGTTTCGCTGTAATTATTTGAGTATCTCTCTGCTCATGTGAGCAGGAACCATCTTGTCTAATTTGTAGTTCTCTACATGCCTACAGAACTGTCAGACCAACAGGCCTAATTTTGTGTTGGTATGTGTGTATGCACACACGCATTTGCAAACACATACACGTAGGAAAGAAAAATCTACAAACTGGATAGAGTTATACACCAAAATGTTAACATTGGTCAGTTCTGATGTTGAGATCATGTGGATCGTGACTTTTAAAAATTGTGATAAAATGCATATGACATAAAATTTACCATTTTAACCATTTCTAAGTGTACAGTCTGTAGTGTTAAGTATATGCACATTTTTGTGCAACCAGTCCCCTGAACTTTTTCATCTTGCAAACCTGAAACTCTATGACCATTACACAATAGCTCCCCTTATTTCTCCCCCCATTACCTGGCAACCACCATCCAACTTCTTGTTTCTGTGAGTTGGCCTGCAACTGATGCCTCACATAAGTGACACCATATTGTATTTGTCTTTTAATAACTGACTTATTTCATCCATATTGTAACTTGGGTCAGAATTTTCTTCCTTTTTAAGGTTAAATAATGTTGGATGTATACACCACATTTTGTTTATCCATTCATCAATCATTAGACATTTGGATTGCTCCTACATTTTGACTGCTGTAAATAATGCTGCTGTGAACATATGCTGTGAATAATTGCTGGCAATTCCATTTATATGGAATTCTACTTATATGGCAATTCTACTTTAAATTTTTTGAGGAATCACCATACTGTTTTCCACTGTGGCTGCACCATTTTACATTCCCTCCAAGAGTACACAAAGGTTCCAATTTCTCCACAGACTTATCAACACTTGCTATTTTCTGTTTTGTTTGTTTTTTATAGCAGCCATCTTACTAGGTAGGAGGTGATATCTCATTGCAGTTTTGATCTGCATTTCCCTAGTGACTGGTGACATGGAGTATTTTTTCATACACTTGTCGGCCACTTGTACATCTTCTTTGAAGGAATGTCTATTCAAGTCCTTTATTGATTTTTTTGGGTTATTTGGGCTTTTTTGTTTGCTTTGAGATATAGGACTTTCTTTATATATCCTGGATATTAACTTATTATCAGATATATAATTTGCAAGTATTTTCTCCCATTCTGTAGGTTGCCTTTTCACTGTGTTGACAGTGTTCTTTAATTGGTGAAAAATATATTTCTACTTTTGTTGCCTATGGTTTTGGTGTCATATCTGAGCAATCCCTGCAAAATCCAACAGCAGGAAGCTTTACTTATAGGTTTTCTTCTAAGAATTTTATATTTTTAGATATTATATTTAGATCTTTGATCCATTTGACTTAATTTTTGTCTACGGTGTAAGGTAAGAGCTCAGCTTCATCCTTTTGCATGTAGATAACAGGTTAACCCAAAAACATTTGTTGAAGAGACTGTCCTTTCCCCATTGAATAGTCTTGGAACTCTTGTTGCAAATAATTTGACCATACATGTGAGGGTTAATGTATGGGCTACCTATTCTATTCCATTGATCTATGTCTGTCTTTACACAAGTACCACACTGTTTAGATCACTGTAGCTTTGTAACATATTCTGAAGTCAGTAAGTGTGAGACTTCCAACTTCATTCTTTTTCAGATTGTTTTGGCTATTTTGGGTCCCTTAAGATTCTATATGAATTTTAGGGTGGATTTTTCTAATTCTTCAAAAAACACTGTTACAATTTTGATGGGTATTAAATAAGTAGATCATTTTGTGTAATCTTGACATCTTAACAATATTAACTATTCCAATTACATAAACATGGGATGTCTTTTCATATATTTACATTAAAAAAAATTTATTTCATCAACATTTTGTAGTTTTGAATGTACAAATCTTTTCCCTCCCTCCTTGGTTAAGTTTATTCCTAAGTATTTTATTCTTTTTGACAATGTTATAAATAAAATTGTTTTCTTAGTTTCATTTTCAGCTTATTCATTGCTATTTTATAAAAATGCAACTGAGTTTTGTATGTTGATCCTGTATGCAGCAACTGGGCTAAATTTCTTTGTTAGTTGCAACAGTTTGTTTTCTACATATAAGATCATGTTATATGTAGAACAGAGTCTATGAACAGAGATAATTTTACTACTTCCTTTCCAATACCTTTTATTTATTTTTCTTGCCTAATTGCTCTGGTTAGGATTTCCAGTGATATGTTGAGCAAACCAGCAAAAGCGGGCATCCTCATTTCTAGGGGTTGGTGTGAGTGTGCTTTGTTTCTTTCAGTCTCTATCATACTCTCGAGTACCCTGAATGGCCATCCTGATTTTAGGAGAAACGCTTTCAGTCTTTCATCATAAAGAATGATCTCAGGCTACAGGTATCAGCGATTTTTATGTTTTCTGTGTATATTTCTATATTTCATAAGTTATCTGTAAGAGATTATGCATATTTTTAATAATCAGGTTAAAAGTTATTTAACAATAATTTGTTGGCCAGATCATGACTGAACTACTTTACTGAAAAATGTACTCTTTGCTTGAGGATAACTAGGTGTGATCAGAGATAAGAGATAGACAGAAGGTGAGGTATATTTTTGTTTTGGCCATAAAGATGGACAAGACAAGAGGATCTTTCCCCTTTTGACTGCAGGCTCTCCTTTCCTTGCAAGAAGGGAAAGGCTCACTCAATTACTGTCAACAAACTAAACATGTGATCACCTGCCTTTGTTGTGGTCTTTTCTCTGGCAAAGGTTTACCCACAAGTCATACTCATATTTGCCATTTGAAATGAAGAAGCATGACAGGTCTGTATGTTACAGGGCAATGGTTGATACACTTTCACTCTGGCTTAATGATGTCATCCAGCTAGGGTAACAGGAGGACCCCTGCTTGGCAAATGGGAGATCATCAATCTCAGTGGCACATAAAATAATCTTACAATATCATTACCATGGGAGCCAGGGCACATCCTCAGTTTTGTATTTGGTTCTAGTTCTTATTGAGAGAAATCTTGCTTGGTCAGCACCCCCCCACAAACAGCTGAAGAAGCCACAGCAAAGCTCACAGCCAACCCAGAAGTATCCAGGCCCAGCCCTGGGAGCTATGCTGGAACATTTCTCATCATTCCATAAGTCTTCTCTAAAACTTTAAATACTGAGAAGGCTCCTATATCCTCCACTCTCAAGAAACGCTAATAGAACATGCTGGAATCCATGTGCTTTGGGGCATTTGAGGCAGACTAAGACATTTTAATGAATTATGTCCCTCCGTGACCTCCTTCTGCCCACCTGTACCCACAGGTGATCAGAGGGCCAAATACAAGGGACTTTCAGATGTAATTGTTGTTTGTTTACCCCTTAAAATTACAACTCAGGCTCAGGAAACTGTTAAGATAGAACTCTTAATTCCTCACCTAACCTCTAACATCTATGCTCCAAGGACTTTTACTGTGTGCCTCTGACACCTAGGCAAACAGCAAGACTCTATCTCTGGTCTCATGAAGTTAGATTTCTGAAAGGAAGATGGACAATAAACGAAGGATCACTAGTACCCAGAACATTTGTTCCCTTCTCCAGGCACAAGATTTGGAGACATTTCTTGCTACCTGCCTGCTGACACAAAGTCAATGCAGCAGGGACAGAAGCCAAATCCTCAGAATGTCTCTTTACAGACACAGACCTCAAGAGGCCAGAGGAGTGAGTCTTCTTAGCTAAGGAAAAACCTCTGCATTTTTCTGTGAGACTTTTCCAGATATAGAGGCCATGTAAACTCTCTTGGGGTCAGCCAAGGGCCCTCTTAAAGACTGAAGACTCCCAAAGACTATGCTCTCTCTGGCAATATAGCTAAAAATGCAGTGTTCTGGGCCAGTGGTTCTTGCACTTGAGAGTGCCTCCAAATTTCCTGGAGGCTAGTTATAGCATACACTGCATGGTCCCATCCCAGAGGTTCTGATTCAGGAAGTCTAGATGGGCCCTGAGAATTTGCATTCCCAAGTTCCTAAGTGGTGTGGCCTGCTGGAGATGGGACACTAGTCTGAGATCCACTGGTTTAGATTTTGTATTTGTGCCCTCAAGAAAAACTGGGCTACAGGAAGCTTCACCCTGGAGATATGAAAAGCCTACCGTCAGACGAGACACTCCTCTACATTCCTCAGGAACACACATCTAGACTCACACCCAGGGACTATGAGACACATTCATTAACCCACGGTTACTCAGTTATCAAGAAGTCATCAAGTCGCTACTGGTGGTTCACTATGGCCCAGACAGAGCTTGGCTAGTAGCCTTGGAAAATATGAAAAGAAGAAAATTCTCTTGAGGCCTAACCTAAGGAATCAAGAACCAGTTTAGTGGAGTTAGGGGTAAAAAGGCTTCCTTGAATCAGTTAAACATCAGAACAAGACAGCTTGGGTTAAATGCCACATGAGCAGTGACGACAAGCCATTCTGGCTCCAGGATGGTCCCACAGCCCCTGATCTCAGACCTGCCCTAGCACCAGGGTGGCTTTGCAACCCAGGGCTTAGAGCTCACACTGGAGACAGGCCAGCCTCTAGAGCCCACGGTTATAGTCTGGCTCCCAAAGACTCAGCCCTCAGACCTGCTACACTTCCAGGCAAGCCCCTGCAGCCTCAGAATTCAGGACCACCCAGTGCAAGGCTGGCCTCTGCAGCCCCAAGCTACAACTCTGCACCTGCAGAGCCAGTCTTCAGGCCTCCCCAGGCTCAATGTCAGTCCCTTTGGCCTAAGGTACCAGCCCAATACCTGCAGATGCAGCCTCCCTGCCAGGCCTATGCTGCAAATTCCCATGTTGGAAATCCAGCAATTATAGCTGATACAGGAAATTCAGCAAATGTAGGCTCCAGGTCTAGCCAGTCCCTGTGACTCCAAGCAACAGGTCATTCCCCACAGCTCCATGGTCCAGCAAACTCAGCACTTAATTCTGCCCTGTAGATCCTCACACTTGGTAGACCTCTGTGGACTCAGCCTCTAGGCCTGCTCCAGTGCCAGGCCATTCCTCATGGTCCTATACTACAGGCCAGACACATGGACCTAACCTCCAAGCCAGTCCCTGTGAACCCAGGCACTAGGCCTGCTGAACTGATGAATGAGGCACCAGGCAAGCCTATCAAGGACTTTAGTGGCAAGCTCACCCATGGACCACACCAGGTGGTCCACTGAGCATCTCTGGATCAGCTGACTGGTGAAGGGCTTTTCCAAATGGGCAGATACCAACACGTGGCCACAAGGATCACAAATAATCAGGGAAACATGACACCAATAAAGAAATGAAATGAAAAACATTAACTGACCTCAAAATATAGAAATTAATAAACTGCCTGGCCAAAGAATTCAAAATAATAATCTTAAAGAAACTCAGTGAGCTGCAAGAGATAACAGACAACTAAATAAAAATCAGGAAACAAAAAACCAAAATGATAAGTTCAACAAAGAGCTAGAAACCATAAAAAGGAACCAACAAAAACTCTAGAGCTAAAGAACATGAGGACTGAACTGAAAGTTTTTTCACAACAAACTCAATCAAACATAAGAAAGAATAAGTGAACTTAAAGAAAGGTCATTTGAGATTACCCAGTCAGAACAACAACAACAACAACAAAAATTTAAAGAGTGAAGAAAAGATATAGGAATTATGGAACACAATCAAGCATACCAATAAGAAAGTTCCAGAAGGAACAGAGAAAGAGAAAAGGGCTAAAAGCATATTAAACAAAAAATGACAGAAAATCTTCCAAATCTGGAAAGGGAAATTAATATTCAGGTATATAAATTCCAAAGAGCTCCAAATATATTAAAAATAAAGAGATCTTCACCAAGACACAACTGTAATAAAATTCTCAAAAGTCAAAGACAAAAAGTAATAATTCTGAAAGCAGTAATAGAAAAGCAAACTGCCACTTACAAGAGAATGTCTGTTAGATTATCAGAAGATTTCTCACCAGAAACTTTGGAGGCCAGAAAAGAGTACAGTGATATAATCACAAGTGTTGCGGGGGGGAGAAAACCCCAGCCAACCAAGAATATTATACCCAGCAAGACTGTCCTTCAGAAATTAAGGAGAGATAAGGACTTTCCCTGACAGACAAAAGGTATGAGAGTTAATCACCACTAGATTTGCATTATAAGAAATGCTAAAGGGAGTTCTTCAAGTTGAAACAAAAGAACACTAACACCAGGAAAGCATATAAAAGTATAAAACTCACTTTAAATGTAAGAATATAGTCAAATTGAGAGTATTCTAATACTGTACTAATGGTGAATAAATCACTTTTAATTCCAGTATAAGAGTTAAAAGGCAAAAGTATAAAAATAACTATATATACAATAATTTAATAAAGATACATAAAATATATAAATTATGACATTAATAACACAAAGTTTGGGGGGAAGAGAAGTTAAAATGTAGAGGTAAGCTGTTACAGATTAAAATATACTGTAATAACTATAAGATGTTTTATTTAAGCTTCATGGTAACAATAAAGTTAAATACAAAAGATAAAGAGAAAAGAATCAAAGCATATCACTGCAAAAATAATCAAATCACAAAGGAAGACAGCAAGATTGGAAGAATTGAACAAAGGAACTGCAAAAGAGTCACAAAATTTTAAAATGATAGTACTTTAGATTTAAATGGCTTAAATAATCCAATTAAAACAGAGAGGCTGAATGGATTAAAAAAACAAGAGCTGACCATACGCTAACTACAAAAGATTCACTTTAGTTTTAAGAACACCCATAGGCTGAAAGTGAAAAGATGGAAAAAGAAATTCCATGCAAATAGGAACTAAAAACAAGCAAGAGAGGATAGCTATATTTATATCAGACAAAATAGAATTTAAGTTAAAAACTGTCACAAGAGACAAAGAAGGTCATTATATAATGATAAAGGGGGTAAATTCATCAAGAAGATACAGTAATTTTAAATACATTTGCATCCAACACCAAAACACCTAAATATATGAAGCAAATATTAACAGAAGTAAAGGGAGAAATAGAAAGCAATACAATAGTAGGGATAGTTAGAAAAAATAAAGAAGGCCTACTATTTTATAGTACAACAGGGTGACTACAGTCAATAATAACTTAATTGTACATTGTAAAATAACTAAGAGCATAATTGGATTAAGAGTAATACAAAGGATAAATGCTTGAGGGGATGGATACCCCATTCTCCATGATGAGATTATTATGCATTGCATGCCTGTATCAAAAACATCTCTTGTACCCCATAGGTATATATATCACTATGAACACACAAAAGTTAAAAATTAAAAAAAATTAAAAACAATAATATTAGAGGACTTCAATACTCTACTTTCAACAAAGGATAGATTATCCAGACTGAAAATCAATAACGAAACAGCAGACTTGAATAATACCATAAACCAAATGGCCCTAACAGACATATACAGAACATTCCATCCAACAACAGCAGAATACACATTCTTTTCAAGCACACAAGAAATGTTCCCCGGGATAGATCATGTTAGGCCACAAAACAAGTCTTAACAAATTCAAGAAGACTGAAATCATATCAAGTGTCTTTTCCAACCACAATGGTATGAAACCAGAAATTCAAAAACAGGAAAAAATGGAAAATTCACAAATATGTGGAATTAAACAGCACACTTCTGAACAACCAACTGGTCAAAGAAGAAATCAAAAAGAAAATTAAAAAATAACTTGAGACAAATGAAAATGGAAACACAACATACCAAAAATTATGTGATGCAGTAAAAGCAGTTTTAAGAGGGATGTTTATAGTGATAAATGCCTACATAAGTGGAAAGAAAGATCTCAAACAGACTAACTTTACACACCGAGGAATTAGAAAAAAAGAAAGAAGCCTAAAGTCAGCAGAAGAAAGGAAGAGTAAAATCAGAGCAGAAATAAATGAAATAGAGAAAAAAGCAATGAAAAGATAAATAAAGCTGAAAGCTGGTTTTTCAAAAAGATAAACGAAATTGACAAAGCACAATTAAAGAAAAAAGAAAGAAAATTCAAATAAACACAATTATAAATAAAAGAGGAAACATTACAATAGATTCTACAGAAATACTAAGGATCATAAGAGACTACGGTGAACAATTACATAACAACAAATGGGATGACCCAGAATAAATGGATAAATTCCTAGAAACATACAATCTACCAACACTAAATTATGAAGAAATAGAAAATCTCAACAGACCAACAATGAGTAAGGAGATTGAATCGTTAATCAAAAAATTCCCCAATAAAGAAACGCCCAGATCCAGGTAGCTTCATGGGTGAACTTTAACAAACATTTAAAGAAGAATACATATCAATCTTTCTTAAATTCTTCCAAAGGCAAAGACATCACAAGAAAGAATACTACAGGCCAATATATCTGATGAACATAGATGCAGAAATCCTGAATAAAATACTATCAAGCTGAATTCAACAACACATCAAAAAGACTATGTAACATGACCAAGTGGGATTTATCTCTGCTATACAAGTTTGGTTAACCATACGCAAATCAATTAACATGACAAATCACGTTGACAGAATGAATAATAAAAACCACATGATCATCTCAATAGATGCCAAAAAGCATTTGACAAAGTTTGACATCTTTTCAGAATAAAAACTTCCAGAAAATTAGGTATAGAGCAAAATTTCCTCAACATAACAAAGATCATTTATGAGAAACCCATAGCTAACCTCACAATCAATGGGGAAAATGGAAAGTTTATACTCTAAGAGCTAGTACAAGGCAAGGGTGCCCACTCTCACTACTTCTATTCAATATAGTAGTGGGAGTTCTAGCTAGAGCAACCACATAAGACACAGAAAGGCATACAGATTGAAAAAGAAGAAGTTAAATTGTCTCTGTTTGCAGATGCCATGATTTTAGATAAAGGAAACTCTAAACACTACACCAAGAAACCCTGTTAGAACTAATAAATAAATTCAGTAAAGTTTCAGAATACAAAATCAACATACAAAAAATCAACAGTGTTTCTGTACAGCAACAACAAACTATCTGAGAAAGAAACCAAGAAAACAATCCTATAATATTTAGAGTAGCATCAAACCAAAATACTTGGAATAAATTTAACCTAAGAGAGAAAAAATCCATACACTAGGAAGTATGAAGCATTGTTGAAAAATGAAAAAAACACACATAAATGGAAAGATATCCTGTGTTCACGCATTGGAAGAATGAATACTGTTGAAATGTCCATAATAGTCAAAGTGATCTACAGATTCAATGTAATCCCTATCAAGATTCCGATGTTATTTTTCACAGAAATAGAAAAATAGGCCAGTGGTTCCTGCCTATAATCCCAACACTTTGGAAGGCTGAGGCAGGAGGATTGCTCGAGCTCAGGAGTTTGAGACCAGCCTGGGCAACAGAGTTTGAGACTTTGTCTCTACAAAAATAAGATCCCGGCATGGTGGTGTGTGCCTCTAGTCTCAGCTGCTTGGAAGGCTGAGGTAAGAGGATCGTTTGAGTCCAGAAGGTTGAGGCTGCAATGAGCTATGACTGCAACACTGCACTACAACCTGGGTGACATAGTGAGACCCTATCTCAGAAAAAAAAAGCCAGTTCTAAAATTCATATGAAACCACAAAGACCTCGAATAGCCAAAGCAATCTTGAGCAAAAAGAACAAAGCTGGAGGCATCATGCTACCTGACTTCAAAACATATTGAAAAGCTCCAATAAGCAAAAGAGCAAGGTACTGGCGTAAAAACAGATGTACAGGTCAATGGAACAGAACAGAAAGCCCAGAAATAAATCCGTGCATTTACAGTTGATTGATCTTCAACAAAGTACCAAGAACACACAATGGGGAAAGAACAGTCTCTTCAATAAGTGGTGTTAGGGAAACATGCTTAATAATGAAATTGGACCATTATCTCACACCATATGCAAAAATCAATTCTAAATTAATTAAAAACTTACCATAAGGGCTGAGACTATTTTACAACCACTAGAAGAAAATACAGAGTAAAAGCTTCTTGATGCAGATCTGGACGATGATTTTGGTTTTTTGGGTATGACCCCAAAATTATAGGCAACAATAGTAAATATAGACACATGGGATTGCAAAATAACTAAAAACCTTCTGCCCAGTAAAGGAAACAAGCAACAGAGTGAAGAGGCAACCTAAGAAATGAGAAAAAATATTTGCAAGCCATACATCTGATAAGGCATTAATATCTAGAATGTATAAGGTACTCAAACAATTTCATAGCAAGAAAACAAATAACCTGATTAAAAAATGATCAAGGGATCTGATAAAAATGGCCAGCAGGTATACAAGAAAAATGCCTAATCATCAGAGAAATGCAAACTAAGAGGTATTACCTCACACCTGTTAGGATGATTATTCACAAAAAGACAAAAGAAAACAAGTGTTGGCAAGGATGTGGAGAAAAAGAAACTCTTGTACACTTTTGGTGGCGATATAATTAGTACAGCCATTATGGAAAAGAGTATGATGATTCTTCAAAGAATTAAAATGAGAACTGCTTTATGATTCCCACAACCCATTTTGAGGTATGTATCCAAAGGAAAGGAAATCAGTATGTTGAAGTGATAGCTGCACTCACATGTTCATTGCAGCAGTATTCACAATAGCCAAGATTCTGAATCAACCTAAGGGTCCATCTACCTACAGATGAATAGATAAAGAAAAGGTGGTATACATACACAATGGAATACTATTCAGCCTTAAAAAAGAAGGAAATTCTTTGTTTGCTAAAACATGGGTGAACCTACTGGGCATTATGCTAAGTGAAATAAGCCAAGCTCAGAAAGACAAACCCAAATGATAGGACTTCTATATGGAATCTAAAAAAGTCAAGCTCCTCGAAGCAGAGAGTGGAATGGTGGTTGCCAGGGTCTGGGAGGCGGAGGAGATGTTGAGATGTTGTTCAGAGAGCACAAAGTTTCAGTTTTGCAGAATGAATAAGTTCTGGAAATTTAATGTACAGCCTGATGACTATAGTTAATAATACTGTGTTGTGTAATTGAAATTTGATAAGAGAGTAGATGTTAAAGATTATTAACAAGAAACAAAAATGCTGACTATGTGAGGCAACGGATATGTTAATTGTCTTGACTGTGGTAATTATTTCACAATGTTTATGTAAGTGAAGACATCATACTGTACAACTTAAACATATATAATTTTATTTGCCAATTATACCTTGACAAAGCTAGAGAAATAAAATTATTTCAAAATAAAAAGAATAGCAAAAGATAAAACTAAAAGCTGCTTTGGACTGAATGTTTGTGTCCTCCCCAAATTCACAATGGAATTGCTAATGCCCAGTGTGATGGTGTTAGGAGATGGGCGTTTGGGAGGTAATTAGCTTAAGAGGGTGGCATGCTCATGATGGAATCAGTGCCTTTATAAGAAGAGACAGAAGAGAGTCTCCCTTGCCTCTCCCACCTGGGGACTCAGTGAGAAGAAGCCTGTCTACAAGCCTCACAGGAACTGAATCTGTCAGCACCTTGATCTCAGACTCCAGATTGAGAAAGAAATTTCTGTTGTTTGGAAGCCACCCAGTCTATGCTATTTGTTATAGCAGTCCCAATTGACCAAGACGAAAGTGGAACAGATAAATCACACACTATGGCAACTCAGAGGCTGGGCCCCCAAACCCACATTCCTCAGTCCTCTCACGGTGAAGCAGGACAGGCAGAAGGACAACCCAAGGCTTGATGGGTCTGACGGATGAACACAGAACATCGGCAGAAGAATGCAGATGACTACTCTGTATATACTATACATAGCTTCAGGACATTTCACAGGATAAATGGTCATTCAGTTTTTGCCTGGGGGTAGTGGAAAAAAAAAATTAACTTCCATAGAAAAATGTTAAAGGAAAGAGTTTGCCTCCCATGTCTTTTCTGGCAATTCTCCTGCATTCGAAAAGCCAACAGATTTCTCTTCTTGAAGTACGGGATTAAATAAAAAAATCCAAGACCGGTGATAGAACAGCAGCTGTCTTAAGTGATAATATCTATGGAAAATGGACTGGATGAGCCAAGCAGCATCCAAAGAAATATGCATATCATCATGATGACCTCCCATTTGTAGTCCAGTCTCTTGGGAGGGTACAGATCAGGGCTGCCAAAGAGGATAAGTCAATTCATTCCAATTAGTCTTGGTGACTTTACCACTTGCACTTTGAGAATCAGACTGGAATCACTTTTAAAAGTGATCATCTCTCTTCTTCTCTCTATTTAGACAGAAGCCTCTGTCAAAAATGGATGGAAAACATGTTTTGGCAGCCGAGTCAGGGGTAATTGTACAGAGTTGAATGCTCACAATTTTGCAGGCTTTGCCATAGAGACATGGAGCGGCCAGACTCGACTGAATATATCGGAGCAAACTGCAACCCCATCATCTATCCTGGCCACAACCAAACAACCTCCCGCTTGAATCCTCTTCAAACCCCAATATGCTATGTTTGTTTACAAATTAATTTTGGGGTGGGAGAAGACAGGCAATGAAGGGAAACTGTAATTAAACCTCGTTCTCTCCCCTCAACATTTGTGCAGTTTGGTTATCCAGTCTTAATGCCCTCCGGAGGTTTTGGTGTTGCCTGGCAAGGCCGGAGAGACAGGAGCCAAGCAGAGAGACAGATGCTCGTTACACCCAGGGCTTGAGTAGCTCCCAAATCAGGAAGGACAAGTAAATTCACATTGCATGTCTGCCAGCCGCCAGGCCCCTGGAACAAAGATAACAGCATCTCTAGGTTGTCTTTTAAAAAGATGAGGAAGTTGCTTAATTTCAATCACTATGATTGTCACAACTATAAAAATAAATTTTTTTTTCTTCCTCCCACTGCAGTAAATTAGACTAATTCTGATATGGCTTCAATTACTCAGATCATCATCATCAACAGTAATCGAGTCTCTAAAACTTTTCACACACTCAGATCATGCATTGTGCACTATCACGCTGGTTTTTGCATTTCCACCCACAGATAAGAAGTGCGATTTTCCTCCACATTTGTAGGCCCTGGCATATGAATTGATCAGCCAAACTCCTAGCATTTATTCACGTGTAGTGAATCATACAAATTGGTGACATGTTTATCAAGACGCTGACACCCTGAAGAATGCTTTCTAGTCCCCAGCTGAGAACCGACACGTGGCAAACGTCTGCATAAATATCAGAAAGGATGCTGGCAGCAGAGAACATCATCTATCGAATGCAGAGCAGACATTTCAAATGCCATGTGAGTGGCTCCAGTTTATCCAAAGCTGTGTTTCCTTCAATTGCTACTTCAGCACTTCACCTCCCACTGCTTATTTCTGTTCCGTGTCGAACAGAATGCCTGCCCCTCCAGTCACCATGTTGCTAGACAAATGCAGATTTTTGTCAATGTGGAAAATTGTCAGAAGAGACACACGATAATACTATGCCTTACTTAAAATCTCAAGACATTTATTCTGGGAACCTTCACCTAGTATATAAATAGCTGCCCACCCAACCTGTGCTGAAACCGTAGTTGGGAGGTGGGAATAAGAGCCTTAAGAAATAAAGCAAGAAAACTGACAGTGGATGCTGCGGTGTCAGAGCTGCTCATCTCCTCCCCCTGGAAGAGGGGCCACTCCTGTTACTAAGGGTTAGTAGTTATAGAATAACAGACGCTCTGGGCACACAGTGGAGAGCACTTCGTCTCAAATCCTGCAAGCATCTTCTGCTGTGGGGCCTTTGCACCTGCTGTTCCATCTTTCCAGTCATCTGCATAGTTCAATCCCTCTATTCAGAGCTTGGCTCACAGTGCCTCCTCAAAGAGGCCCTCTCAGATCATCTTATCCATCATTCTCCATCTCTTTATCCTGCTTTGTGTTTCTCTTCTCAGCTCTTATCACCATCTGCCAGATAATGCATTCATTTATTTAATTTTATTTGTTTATTCTCCTCTCCCAACCAGAATGTGAGCTCCATGGTGGCTGGAACTTAGTTTTTGACACCGTTGAGTCCCCACCTCCTGTAACAATGCATAGTATAGTGGGTGTTCAATAAACGTTCACTGAAACAATGAATTGAATGAATGAATAAATGAATCAATATTTTAAAAGATGAGAGAGCAATACAGTATATTTCTATTGGTAGTAGTGGTGTGTATATTAGTAATAGTCATTATGCTAATAGCTACCATCTATGCAGGACACTGAGTTAAGCATTTTTATACTTGTCCTACCACTCTTTGCCCCCTGACCCTTAGGCTGTTGGTCACCAGGTGTCTTACCTATGTATCCTGGCCTGGCTAGTTATTATAAAGGGTCAGAAATCATTCCCCAAGGCTCCATCATTTAAGAT
Source organism: Colobus angolensis palliatus (assembly GCF_000951035.1). NCBI lineage: Eukaryota > Metazoa > Chordata > Mammalia > Primates > Cercopithecidae > Colobus > Colobus angolensis. The sequence continues at coordinate 5,922,290 of NW_012112808.1, read as the reverse complement.
TTGCAGCCAAGGAAAACTTCTTACACATTATTCTGGATAAACTAGGTTTATACTCCCATTTATGAAAAAGGAACTTCACTCTCGTGGCCAAAGTTGGTGGATGGAATCATTTGGGACATCAGTTTACCTCTTAGCACTATAACTCCCATTTTGCCCATTGCTGCTGGCATATGGTACTCCCTCTCACTCCAGATTTCAAAGAACGTCCCTCCAAATAATCCATCATGCTTCCTTTAATAAATACCCCATGACCAGTGCTTTTCCTCAGAGGCTAGCAGAGACTAAATCAGCCAAGAGCCCCCAAACCCAGAAGAAAAGTGAAAGAAGGAAAACAAATCAGCAGAAAGCCATCATCAGAGGTTGAATCTTCCCCCTTCTAGTCTACAGCAGCACAGCAGCCAGAGAGATCTTTCCAAAATGTAAATCCAAATGTGCATCTTCCAAATGTAAATCCATCCTTATTAAAGCACTGCAGCAGCCTCCTGCTGTTCTTCAAATCAGACCCGGCCTCCTTAGCACAACCCACAAGGACTGGTATTGCCAGGTCTCTGCCAGTGTCTCCAGCCCTGTCTCACACTGCACTCTCCTTTTCTGCTTCTCTGCAGTCTTCTTTCAATTCCTCTACTGTGACTGGCTTCTTTGCACCAACAGGCATTCCCTCAACCTTCACCTGGTCAATATGCTTCCTGTAGATTCCAGACCCAGTGTCACTTTCTTCTCTGCAAAACCTCCTGATCCCCAGACCTGCTGTGCCATCTCATCATATTGCATCACTTACAGTTCTTTTCTAAACGTGCAAGCATATATTTGAATATTATTTGATTGTTACCTGCCCCTATTATTAAGCTGCAAGTTCCCTATAGGCAGGAACTGGGTTCGCTTTTGTTCACTATTTATTCCCAAGCACCAAGTAGGGTATTTGCCATACAGCAATGTGCTTCATATATAAGAGTTAATAAATGAATGAATGCATAGACAATGCTAGCCAGCCCATGTCTGGGTCATAGGTTTATTTTAGCAATTCTATAAGAATACATGTAGAACAAATACTTTACACTTGATGAAAGTATGGACAAGCATGCTCTCCTTCAATCCCAAATCCATAGATGAAACAAGCTAGAAGGGGGAAAAGCAGATAATGGTGTGGTGTTTGTCATTGTTGTTGCTGTTGTAAGATACAGTGGCCTGGAGGGAGGAGGGGAGGTTTGTACAGAGATTTAATCATTTTTGACACTATTATGCAGTGGAAACAGCCACTGGCTTAATTCTGCTAATCCCTGACTAACTTCTGGTTAACAAAGGTAACTGGGAGTATTCACCTGTGAGCACAGGTCGCCATGGCCCATAGAGAGCCCTTCCCCAGGACCACTGCCAGCACAAATAACAACATGTCCCAGCTCAGATTCACTACAAATCTGGTGAGACTTGGACTTATCAAACCCCCTCATTCCTAAAACAGTAAAAAATGGCACCCCACTGACCATAGGCTTAAATAACAAACTCAGCAAAACCCTGATCCCACATGGCTGGCATCTTGGCCTTCCAGCCTTATCTCCAATTATTCTCCACCCCCACCATCCCACTCCACACTGAAGATCCCTGAAGGCAGAAACACATGGGTGGTTCTCACAAGGGTGCCCCCAGCTCCTAGTACAGTGCCAGACTTAAGGGAGGCTCTGAACATATGTGACTGAGTAAATGAATGAATTCTCACCCAAGATGCCCAGGACATATGATGAAATCAGCAATAATCACATTCTGTAGAGCACATTTTTACCACTCACGGTTCATCTGCTTGTTTCGAAAATCCTCTTGGTTAAATGGTAATTTTCCATTTCTAACAATTATTCCTCATCTGCTCACAGTCACTGTAACCTGGGGTCATTAAGGAACAGTTCAATATAATACAAGCCACTGCCTTGACTTTTTAAGACTCCCCAGTTAGGTGGACTCTTGGGGTCTATAATTACCCCCACTGCATCCTTTTGGTTTTTATTTTATTTATTTATTTTTTTTAAAGACAGTAGAGATCTACTTCTCAAGCCTTAGGTGACACCAATTGTATTTGTCTCCTTTCATTAAAAAAGCTATTGATCGCTCTTCCCCAAGATCTAACTCTTTAATTCCAGTAACTGCGGAATGGGAAAGCAGACAGATGAAGGAAATAAATACTCGAAAAATGAAGAAAGACTGGGCTTTGGGACCTGTGTGTCTCGTTAGCAAATCCTCCAGAGACTTCCTGCTTGGTCACGTGCATTCATGTTGGGTGGAAGGTAAAGGAGAGAAGGGAAGCTTAAACCTTACTGAAGAAACCAGCAGCACAGGGTATCTTCAACAAAATGGCTCATTTAGCCCCAAATTCAAAACGAAATTGTTACATCAGTTCAATTTGTTCCTTCATTGACTTAACAAACATTGCCAAGCATGTCGACCCAATTCAACCAGATCACATTTACTTTTATCAAAATCAATTAGCTTAGTTTTATTTTCCATGCAGGGCTAATTTATAGCCAGTGGCTCGGAGTTTAAAACAGGAGTCTAGCTTTGGCCACTGATAGCTTCCAGGCCTTATTTATTCCTCTTCTCTTTACAGTGGCTTGGATAATTTTTTAAACTTTAAAAAAAAAAAAAAAAAAAAACCAAACCTCTACAAAGGCCAAGCTCTGTGTGCTGTTGTAGATCCATGACAGCACGCATGCCCAGTGAACTCCACAGGATGAACAACAGCTTATCCAAATTGTGACCATGCTTAACCTCAGTACCTGGCTCTACAGGGCTCTCGCTCCTGGAGAACATTCTCCATCCAAAACCTCCACCCACACAGATCTGAAGGGAGAAGTTCCAAAAACAAAGATTATTTAGACCAAGGATCAGGAAACCTTTTCTGTAAAGGGATAGAGGGTAAACACTTTAGGTGGTGGATTAGTCTCTGTAGAAGCTCCTCGGCTGTCACTGTGGCATGAAAGCAGCCACAGAAGACACATCAATGACTGGCCACATGGCTGTGTCCCAATACAACTTTACTTACAAAAATGTGATTGAGCAGATTTGGCCCAAATCCTGTAGTGGGCCACCCTGTTTTCAATTCTGCTTCCTTGGAATGAAAGTCTTTTCTGAACAGGTCTGTGAACCGGAAAAGGCTGGGTGGTCAGGAAGGACCACAAACAGATTAATCCGTACCACCCTTTGAAATGAACTGACCAGGGTTCAAAATTCATGGAAGGTCAAAATATGGGAAGATCTTTTCACATTTATTTCACTGAGGGACAATTTCCACACAAGAATGTGCACAGACTTTAAGTGTGCATTCAACAGATTTTGAAAAATATTTACATTCATATGACCTTTAGCCCAAGAAAGAAAACACTCCCATTACCTCATAAAGTTCCCTCATGCAGTCACAGACCTGACATCCCCCTCCATAGCTAAGTTTAACCTGTTCTAGAATGTCACCAAAATAAATTCATGCAGAATGGGTCTTGAGGTCTGGCTTCTTTCATTCATTCAACTGTGCTTGTAATGCAGTCATGCTGCTATTGCACTACTGGGTCCTCTCCTTTTGATTACTGTGCTGTACTCCATTGTCTGAACACGCCACCATTTATTCCCTCCATCTTCACAACAGGGACACATCGCCTCTGACCCCTAAAATCAAATTCATTTCAAATCAGAAAGAGAATAAATACTCCTAAGTGCCTAAATTGCAAGCAACACACTCAAACGTTCAAATTTTTATGTGGATCAAAGTTAATCCCCCACACACCAAATACCCACCAAATGCCCACCTTGGCTGAGTGGAAAATGAGGAAAATGTACACACTCCAACTAATAAATAATCTCTGCTTCACCAGAATCCCAAGTAGGCAGCCCTGGCAAATTCTCTAGAAACCATGAATGTGTCCTTCCCAAGCTTTTCAACGGCCACGTGATGGACAGGCCAGTGGCATTTCCTCCGCTAACACTGAACTGCATAATTAACACCCAGGGTTATTTTTCAATGCCTGCACCTGGCACTTTTAATTTAATTATCTCTCCATTTCTACAATCCACTGCACGCTGGTGACGGCTCCACCTGGCCATCCTTGCCCCGAATCTCCACTCGCCTGCAGGACTTTTCATCCAGAAATAATGAGGAACACAGGGTCCTCTGTCTCGTGGCCAACGCAGCCGTGAACGCTACTGGACCAAGAGGGAAGTTTTATCTCAGACAAATGGAGTCAGCTCACAGCAGCATTAAAGGGACAGGGTTGACTTCCAAGTGTTTCTGCTCTGCTGGAAGCTACCGAAAAAAAAAAAAGTGGCAATGACCTTTCAGAAAACTTGGAACACTCTGGTTCCGGGAATATCCTTTTCCCTTGGCTGGCTCATGCTGGGGAATGAAATAATGAATTGGAATCTGTCTCCCAGCAGGGCTAGAACGACAGCCTGCCACAAGTATCCATGTTACGGTACAGATACAGCAGCGCAAAAGGTAATCTGGAGATGACTCGAAAGTCTCACTTTGTTCAATAGTTTCCGTTAATCCTTTCTTATCCTTTAGTTACTGTTCTTCACCAGGACGACCAGCAGGCAGCCATCTTGAACACTGAGAGCCCTCCATTTGTCTTTTTGCTCTTTGGGTTCTTGGTGAATGTGGCGCCTAGCACCTAAAACGTTATTCCTAAGTTGGCAGTTTCTTTAATAATAAATAAAATTACAAACAAAATAATAAACAAAAGTATAGGAAGCATTAGTTGAGGTACACAATGTATTCCATGAAACAGTTCTATTTTCCTCTTTCCTTCATCCTTATTTTCTTTCAATGTGTACCCCCACAAGCAAACACATCCTCACACAGTTGCACATATACTTCTCATATTGGTTTAGGACGATCTTATTTTCATAAGTAGTTTCAAAGAACAAAGCCTGGCTGTCCTTGACTTCTGTTTATTTCAATCTCTCTCAAGACATGCAAGAGAACCTTCTAAGCAGCTGCGGGAATTGTGGAGCTCTTGCCTCATTAAAAAAAGTCCTCCTCACTCACATGGCAAATTCTAGTTCACCTTTGCCAAGTGCAGGAAAGAAACTCCTCAGGAAATTTTGACGTGGTTTCTTCAGCTTCTCTGATTTTCGAGGGTGTTCAATAAAGTAGAAACATACTCCACCATGGATGCCTGGGGAGCTCACCTCAGCCATTGGCCAGAGGCACAGCCCAGGTGAATAAGGGCTGGGCGCCTGGCCCCTGGTTTGACAGACGGCTTCATTTGCAAGCCACAGTGCAGAGATGGCCGCAGTACACTTCCCAAGATTTACAACATCTGTCACTGAGTTTGATATGGCACTTCCTCCTCTCACATAACATAAGGCAATGTGCAGAAGAAATGCAGTCACTCCATGAACTCTTTAACCTATCTGGGTCCAATCTGTCTTCCCAGGCCAGTAGCTCTGACACTGGGGTTTCCTCCTGGGTCACTGCCAGCCAAGTTCTCTTTGTGATAAGAAACACAGTGCTGATCTGTGTGGTTCATGAGGGAGTGTATAAGGGAGGGCCAGTTTTCTTTCTCCCAGAGTAAAAGAAAGAAAGAAAAACCATCAACTTTAACTACACGCTATGCACCACAATATTGAGACAGGGTGTTCTGAGCATCGGGACATAGCCTGCCTTCTCCCTAAGGAGCCTGGTGAAACTTTATGCCCAGAGGGAAGATGAGAAAAGCCAGGATTTGGTGCCCAGGAATCTGGGGTATAGTATAGGTTCTCCCAGAAGCAAACCCTGAGGCAAGGATTTCAATACAAGTGATTGATCTGTGAGGTGAAGCAGGGCCAGCTGGGGAGTGAGGAGGTCATACTGGGAAGAGACATCAGCCAGTGAGGCATGAGTGGTTGCATCAGTTATCCCTGGGAGTACCTGGCGCTTCCTACTAGCAGAAACTCTGGGGAAAAATAAAAATACAGACTCAGTATTACCCTGCCCAAGGGGTAAGGGAGCTGGGGTATTTATACACCAACTCCCATCATCAACCATGGGTGGCTCCAGAAAGCATTCATTCCTCTGACTTCTGGTCTACCACAAAGGCTGGCAAGCTCCACTTAGGTGACCAGAGAAAGATCTTTGACAAAAGAATGCAGGTGTCCTGATAAGAATGGGTGAAGGATGCAATCACGGTCATGAGACCCTATGAATCCACGTTCTGCTGCTGATCAGAGCTGTGACTCAGACATATCCTTTAACTTCTCTGATCCATACCTGAGCTTCACATTGAGAAAACAGTATCATCATGCCTACCCCATAGGCTTGGGGTGAGAATTAAGTCAGGTAATACTGTGAAAGCACAGTGCAAATTACAAAGGGCAATTAAACCATAAACTCATGGGGATGGGTGGGAGCCCACCAGTGCCCAGAACTCCAGGAGAGACAGGAAAGGTGTGCAGGCTTAGTCTCCCCATGTTTTATAATTGAGTAGCAAAGGGGAGGCTCATTCAACAGTCAGGATTCTGCTCATCTGAGTGCTTAGCAGGCAGGCACTCTGCCTAATTTTCAGGGCCACAAATCCAGCTTGCTTCACCAGTGTCCCAGCTCAGGGGAAACATTTGTCATTTTAACAAGGCTATGGTTACTCATGCAAGACCAGAAAGAAATGGCAACTTGAGCATGTGGAGGAGTGACGGCCCACCCTGTCACTGAGAGGGTGGTGATATTTGAGTTATATCTAAGGGTCAGGTAAGCAGAGGAACTGGGAAACTTTCTCACGTTTGAAGCATGCTAGAAATTCCTTGCTTTGCCCCCAGAACACAAGATAAACCATTCCTCTACACTTCCCTGATCTAAGGCTCATTCTTTACTGGATCTCAAGCAAAGGCATTTGGCATTAAAGCACCTATGCTACATTACAAAATGATGCTGTGAAAATCTGACATTAGTGGCCAAGTGACAACTACTTGGATAAGGAATCCTTCATTCAGTTATTCAACCCATCCAAGGAAAACCTGAAAAAAACTGTGATTAACCCTACCAGGGATCTAGGGTTCGTAGACAGACACACACTCCTCCCTGCCCACCCTGCTCCCACCGCTGATCTCAGCTTCATTTTGTTTTGACTTAAAAACAGGTCATGCTCTTAGTAGACGCCTCCAAATTCAGAAGCCCACCCCCTCCAGGAAGATGATGCTTAGCAGCAGCTGAAGTTCCTCCTCCACTAAATTTCTTCTCTCACCTACGTCGGTCTGGACAAAATCTCCTTAACCTAGGATCCAGGAACTAGGAATCTATAGGGTGGCCTAGACTGTCCTCAAAATCTGTGCAAAATCTAAGTCAGAATGAAGAGCCACTATAATCAGAGCCTCCATGGGCTCAGTGTCCCTCAAGGATTAGGAACATCATCCCAGACAAAAACATCCTTGAAAAAGGCATGGAGATGGCAAGGATCTGCCTGCTGAGTGCTCAGGCAGCACATGGGCTGCTCTGACCGCCAAAGGGTAGAGAAAAGGGGTGGCTTCTCAAAAGTTCTACCAGGTCTCCGTGATCATTGGAACTTCCCACCCTGACCACAGTCCATTCCAAGGCTCTGCCTTTGCAGAGGAGGTGACCATGGAGCTGGTGCTGGTCAGAACAAGGAGGGGCCTCCGAGAGAGGCCTTGATTTCCCTTGGGGTCTGCTGAAGGAAAAATTAGTTTGCAGAAATCAGATCATCTCTCAGGAACTAAACACCAACAACAAACAAAAACCAGACGTAAAAGCTTCGGTGTGAATAGACAAAGTGAGACAGGCACAGGATCCCGCCTGCAGGCCCCGGCCAGAGCACATTGCCAGGATCTCTCTTTAATACAAATGGGCCCAAAAATCCCAAAGCTAAAGAAGTTCTTCCTTTATTTCTCTTTTGGTAACTAAGACAGGCATGTGTCTTTCTGTGCAATTCATTTCACTTTTGGTCCCATCTAGCCCTGGGGCCACCACAGGAAATTGTGGATCAGAAGAACTTTCCACAGACAGGTCCAAATATTTGCCTTCTGATGCCACCTGATTAAATCTGTAATTCTGGCCGCCACAGAGAAAGATGAAATGTGCTGGTTGTACCCGTGTTCTTTGCTCAGTGGTGCTGAGCTCGGGGAGGGAACACCAGGCATTTTCCTGTGTTTTCTGTTTCTCCCTGGGGACCCTTTCTTCCGGCTCCGTCATTCTTGATAACTAAGGTGACCAGCAGGGCTTGGACAAAGGAATCCCAGTTTTCTCACTCCAGCATGATTTGATTCCTAGTAAACAGATAGGAAGCTTCTCCAAGGTTTGGTTAGTCTGTTTGTTGATGTGTTCCTTTTTCTGTTTCACCATTTTCCTAAGAAACAATTGAACGACACACTGAGCCTGCTTCCAGCTAGTGCTAATAAGGTCAAGGTCACGGCCTTTATTCCCACATGAACCATTTTTTCCTTGTTTTTCAATTTGCTCTTTGTCCTGCAAGAGCATGCCTTACCCTCAGAAAGTGGGTGTGGCTGAGCCGGACGCTGAGTGAGAGCATCAGTGAGCTGTGGATGTTCCTGTCTTTCTTGTGTGCCTCATGAGGCTTCTCTTGTCTTGAAATGATTCCTCTGTGGTCTCTTTACATTCATTCCTGCCTTCCCTCAACTTCTGCTTCTTTCCCTGAGTTAGAAGATTCCAAGCAAATACAGATATAGCACATGAGGAATTCTGGACACAAGGTATGGAAGCTAAAGCAACTCCATCTTGGATGAAAATCCACCATATTGACTTCTGAGCAACCACAGTTCTAAGGTTTCCAGTTTATTTACTGTCCCTTGTGCAAGAGCATGTCCTTATCATAAATCCTGCCCTTAAGCAATTGTCCTACACAACCCTTCCAAGGCACGTATACCTTTTCCCTATGATATAAAAGCCCTGGGTCTGCTCTGCGGGTGACGGCATGGGGATCTACCATCTTGCCTCACTACTGCCTGAGACACAGAGAGCCTCCACAGAGAAGTCTGAGGAAGCTGATGGGCTGAAGAAAAGGCTGGCATACCCTCCTAAGATATGGATCCACATCCGTATGCCAGCCTTTTTATTCAGCCTATCAGCTTCCTCAGACTCTGGGGTAGGTTTGCATAGACCTGTACACTGCAGAACACAGGGAGTCTACGGACTTTGCTCAGCTTCACATGGCCGGGGGGGTCCAGATACGAGATCAGAACTGGGTCTGGGGTCCCACCCCAAAAAAGGTGGGGAAATATACCACTAAAAAACATGGACAACCAAAAGCTTTCCCCCGTATGGAGAGTGTGGGGATGTTGTCCCTGTATGTGGGGGATGGTGGGGTTTATTACCAATGGTAGGAACCTGGGGCATCCAAACCCCCTTTTCAGGAACTAGCTAGAGAACTACCTGTGTCTTCCCAGCACTGGTTCCCAGGCAGTGTGATTCTAGTCCAAGGCCAGGCTTGGGGTCTTGTCCATAACACTCTGCTCATTTCCTTCTCTGCTCCCGGTTGTTCCACACACAGGTCTACACCTAAACAGAGGTGGAGCGGACTCTGCTCGGTGATCCCCAGACCTCCTGGGCCTTTACCCTCCCAGGGCCTGCATTCTCATCTCTCACACACAAACATTAGTATCTCTTTGCTGAAATGAGTGATGGACAGAAGTGCCTGGAATTAGCTTCCTCCCCTACCGCCCAGTTGTTGGCCTATATGTACCCTGCTCCTTCCCCAGTTGGGGAGGAAATGCTGAGATGCATGTTCTACAGTGCTTTCCAGATCCCATGGAGGACAAACTTCAGCCCAGTTGCCCCCAGAACTCCTGTCCTCATTCACCTTCCAGGGAGATGCCTTGCACCCAAATCCTTGCTCAGGAGCTGCTTCTGGGAAGACCCACACCAAGATGGGCAAGAGCCCTGGAAAAGAGAGAAGAAAGCCCAGGTTCTAGTGAGTTAAAATCTCTGATCCTCCATTTCATCATCTTCCAATGAGGGTCCAAATACTGTACTAAAGGATGAGAACCACCACCGGGACCCACCAGGCTGCTGACAGCCCAGTGCCGGGCTAACCAGAGAGTTGCGTTTCTTTCCTTGAGCAACCAGAGTCACAATACTGTGAGAACTCCCATGATGAAGTCTTCAACTTGTTTCCTTGGTCTGAACTCCAGTCCTCAGTTGAAAGACCTGACAATGTGCTCAAACCTCCTATTCCTCCCGCTGGGATAGGTTGGCAGGAAATTTTTACTCTCTCTGATTTGGAGGCAGAGGGATTACAGTGTCTAGAAGCTTCCTGGCACAGGAGGGTGATATAAAAAGCAACAAATTCTCCAACCTTTTCAAAACAAGGCAGGGAGCTGGCTGGGGTCCATTAAATGGATACTCCAATTGATGGACTGTCCAACTTCAAGCCATAGGACTATGAGGCTTGCCACTTTCATGCATTAGACGGAAGAAACATTTCTTAGGGTGGAAAATGTTCCCATAGAGGCTGTGGGTGCCTGAAAGTTCTGACCTGGGTCATCTGCTTCTCCCTGAAAACATGAATGTCATTCCAGTCTGTCAGGTCTCAAAGAAGATGAAATGTACTTTACAGTCAATGACATCACTTATCAAACAACAGACAAACATTTACGTTCCACATGATGCAAAATGCTATGAAGGAAATGATGTGTGAGCAGAAAGTAGCAAATCATCAAAAAAAAAAAATATGCTTAGTTCAGGGATACTTTGGAATTTCAAAGTAGCTATTGTGAACAGATTTACACCCACTTCCATGGCTTTGCACACAGCGATTTTGGAATTATCTTTTTTTAAGAATTCAATTTGCTCTAATTTAACTTTTCATTGAGGCACAATTTATACATGGGAAAAAGCTTAGATTTCCAGCACAGTTTAATGAGTTTTAACAAATGTGAATCCCCTTGTAACCCACATCCCAATCAAGATACAGAACACTTCTGTCAGGTGTGGGGGCTCATGCTTGTAACCTCAGCACTTTGAGAGGCCGAGGTGGGAGGACTGCTTGAGCCCAGAGTGAAACTCTCAACTCTATGACGAATTTTTTAAAAAGACACGGAGCATTTCCATTATTTTGGACAGTTCCTTTGAGGCCCCAATCCAGGTATTGTGCCCCTGTATACCTAAGTATTTTAGTGTATTTCCTAAGAACAAGGACATTTTATTTCATAATCACTGTGAAATGATCAAAAAATGGAAATTCACAAGGATAACACTACTATTATCTAATCTATATTAGACTTTATTCATGTTGTTCATTATCATTAATATCTTTACAAGAAAAGTAAAAAAAATTGTGGTCCAGGATTCAACAAAGGGTCCCACATTGCATTTAACCATCCTATCTCCTTTGTCTGCCCTAATCCGGGACAATTCTTCCATCTTGCCTTGTCTTTGACGCCCTTGGCATTTTGGAAGAGTGCAGACCAGTTATTTTGTAGAATACCCCTCAATTTGGGTTTGCCTGATGATTTCTCAAAATGATAGTCAAGCTCTGCATTTTTGATAGGACACTGTGCTGCCCTTCAACAGGAGGCAGAATGCAGGTGCCTTCACTGGTGATGCTAACTGCAAGCACTTGGTTAGGGGAGGCGGCCAGGTTCCTCCACTGCAAAGTTACTACTTTTTTCCTTTGTAATTTATAAGTATCCTATGGAGATATAGTTTGAAACTATGTAAACATCCTGTGTATCAAGCACTTATCCACTAGTTTGTGTGTTAGTTTAGAATTTTTGCTTGAAACAATTATTATTATGATGATTGGCAAATGGCAATTTTTCTAATTCCATCATGTCTCCCGCTCAAAGGAAGAAATTTTCTCATCTTGTTCATTCATTCATTCACATTGGACCCACAGATTCTTATTTTACTCTATGGATTATAACCCGTTATTGTCATTATTTATTTTGATGTCCAAATTGTGCCAGCTTTGGTCAGTGGGATCTTCTTCAAGCTGGCTCCTGTGTCCTTTTAATATGTCAGAACTGGAAAATTCTCCCGGATGCTGAGATACCACAGACCCCATTTTTGTTTCAGAATAGATGTAATGTTTGTTAAATGCTTGTCTAAATAATGCGTCATTTGGCTACACTGCTGGGTATTGGGGCCAATGGTTGTCATGGCTGCCTGCCCCAGGGAGAGAGGTGAAGCAGATGTACCAGAGACTGCAGATGGAATGGGGGTGGGGCCCCTGAGCACGCAGGAAGGAAAACCAAGGCCCAGACCTCAGTTGAATGCAGTGGCCTGCTGCTGGAGGTGCCAGCCAAAAGTATGAATAGAGGGCACCCACCAGCCTCTGAAGCCAAGCCAGGCTGGACAGTGCTGCTGGTGGAGATGCAGGGCCGATAGCATGTGCTAAGGAGGACGGTGACGTGACACCATCATCAAGGGGAGTAAAATGCAACTGACCAGGCCAGTAGGGGCACGAGGGGCCCAGGGCAGTCTTGGGATCTTGGTTTGCTGCTTTTAACTCTGTCTGTCCCATGTTCTCTCTGGCTGTACTTTGTCTGTCTTAAAGTGTCAGTGTTACTCATTTCCAATTACTGGCCTGTCTTCAGTAGAGATACCAGCCATCCAGCCATGATGGTTCTAAGGTTAAAAGAAGCCTGATATCCCTCTAAATTCTGACCCACTGACTGCCCCCAACATATTAACTAAATGTGCATGCACATGGACACACACACGCATACATACACTCACATTCATACACACCCTCAAAGCCCTAGTCTTTACTTAAAAATTAATACTTCAATAACTACCTTTACTACCATCTATTCCAAGAGAGTGTATTTCATCTTTCCAACTCTATAGGTTATTCTCTATGCTAATACATCATGTTTCTTTTGAATCTCATAGCATAAAACATGGAGCCTGTTACTCAGCAGATACCCAGTGATGGCTGCTAGTTGATCATCACTAAGGAACATTCCAGAACAGAACTAACTTTCTCAGACAAACACGGCCAATGCACCAATGCCAAGTGGAACTGGGCCCAGGGCTATCTGTGATCTTCCAGACTTTGTCTGTGGCATTTCATGAGCCTCCCCAACAGACCCTCTCATTAACCTGGCCAACAAGGAAGAAATTAACTAACGTTCATTCCCAACTTCTTCTACCTTTCCAACTAAGGTATGGCTTAGCAGATGGTAAACAGAAGGCAGGGAGACCACAGCTGGTCTGAGAACCTGGGCATCTAATTAGACAACCGTGACTCCGCCTCTTTCCAAGGCAAGAAGCGCCCTTGAACACTCACAGGTTTCTGGGATTCATACCTATGCAGGGTTGTAGAGAAAAGGCAGGGCTTCTTTTTTTTTTTTTTTTTTTTTTTTTTTTTTTTTTTTTTTTTTTTTTTTTTTTTTTTTTTTTTTTTTTTTTTTTTTTTTTATTTAGTTCTCTGCTTTCATTCCAAGCCCGTTTGTTAATAATGAAGGCTCTGTTTCACCTCAGTGAAAATTTCAAGCCTTGGTTATCTTTGTTTCTTTGCCAAACAATTGTCTTTTCCTCCCTTAGCTTCCATATTTAAAACTGGTAAGGAACTCCTCTTTGGGGAGCCAGTCTGCTCCTGTGACCACTGTCCAGAGGAATTTTCTGGTAGCTGAGGAAGAGAGGACATTGCTCAGGCAACTCCACTTCCTTCTATCCACCTCTGTGCTGTCCAACTTGGGAGCTACTAGCTACATGTGGCCATTTAAATGTAAATGTGAATTAAAGTTAAACTAACTAAAATTCAAAATTTAGTTCTTCCATCATACTAGCCACTTGCCAACTGCTCAGTACACACATTGGCAAGTGGCTGTGGTACCAACAGGACAGAGAATATTTCCACCATCATGATAAGTTCTTTTGGATATCAGGGCTGGCCAATTGGTGCATCTGTTTCAAAGTAGAAGGAGCTTGGGGTTGAGTCACTCAAGGACTTCCCAGAATGCTGTCTCCATGTGTACCCATGAATGGTGATCAGGTGCAGCGTATGTAGATCTGGCGGTGGGGAGGAGGGAACGGAAGATCATTTGGCACTTATCCTTCTTTTACTGATCTCTTACCTTCCAAATATTTTCCATGCTACATTTCTCAGCAAGTTGAAACGTTCCCCTCAATATGGGGCCTAATTGCTAGCCCCTGTTTTTTTTTCTTAACTTTCAATAAAGTAAATTTGATTTTACCAAAGATCCCTCTGTGATCAAAGATTCCCACTCATCATTACTCGGGGTCCCATGAAGAGAGACGCATGGTGATAGGAGGCCCCTTCAGGGGATGAAGAGTTTTGATTACTGCAGTGGTTTACAGGGACAGAAAAACATGTCCGGGTAAGGGCTGGTCATTAGGGATAGATGGGAAGCCGTGGGAGACGAGAGACTGGAACTCACAAATGTGCTCAAAAGCCCATTACGTGGAGGAACTACAAGAAAAGAGAACTCTTTAGAGGCCTCCTTTCAGTATAGAAGTAATTCACGCTGGAGATAATTATCAATGACATTTAAAGGTCGTTTTTTAAAATAGTCATAGTTGCTTTCACTTCCAGAAGGCTGGGATAACTTTTAGGAACAATTAGATAAAGATGAACTCATTCAAGGTGTGAATATTCATGAGGGGCCCTAATGCCTGTTTTGCTTTTACAGAAGTGAATCTTCACCACTAAAAATCAAGACCCTTGGCAATGGAAGGAAAAGCAGGACCCCACCCTCCCTTACCACCACCACCAAAAACAATGACCTTGTCAAATTGTAGCATAATACCTTGAAAAAGTAAGAAAAGATCATGGGGCAATTTAATCATGAGGGTTGGGCAGGTAGAAAGAAATGGATTTCCTGTTCCAGGGAAGCCCCTGCCAAACCTGGATGGGGTTAGCAAAGGGAGAGTTATTTTTAAGACTTGTAAAGTTTGAATTGGCTTAAATATAGGCCTTGCCTGGAGGCAGAGAAAAAAAAAAAAAAAACGGATAATAAAGGACCCACATGTCAGGGAAAAATCAGAAATCAAATAAAAGGTTTTGGGCGGGGAGGCTTTATTTTCAGAGGGCAATGTCCTGAACCAGAAAGCAGGAGAGTTTTGCAATTGGACATGTTAATTATGGAGCCTCAGAGAGGAGCTGGGGGTAATGAGGCTGGAGGTAGCTCTGCCCTCCACAGACAACAGTCATAGCCATTGAAATGAACCATGGACATTTACTCACTCTTACGTAAAGTGTGAACAAAGGCATCATTTAAAAAATTTTAGCATTTTTTATTGACCTACAACATATCATTTAAGTAATAACCATGTGCTTTTCTGTATAGTAACTTCAAAAAAAAAAAAAAAAAATCCCCTAGTGTCCCTTATCAGCCAGATCACTGCCTCAAATGTTCCTAATGCATTCCCATATAGAAACTCTGCTAAAGCCAAGAGAAAGAGTGTAGAATGTGAAAGAGATTAAAGGAACGCCCCACAATGGAATCCCCACCCCATCTGTTTTCTGCAGGAGCTATCATGGTTCCTCTACAGTTGTGCATCTAGAACCAGGCCCACCTGCAGGGCTCGGGAAAACTCAGATCCTAGGGTCCACCTCCAGAGTTCCTGATTCAGTGGGTGTGGGGCGGGGCCTGAGAACGTGCATTTTTCACAAGCTTCTCCCAGGGGAACTTCACTGTTGGTACTGGAAACTCTTTGAGAAACTCTGCTTTAAAGATTCCTTGGCCGGGCGTGGTGGCTCAAGCCTGTAATCCCAGCACTTTGGGAGGCCGAGGCGGGCGGATCATGAGGTCAGGAGATCGAGACCATCCTGGCTAACACGGTGAAACCCCGTCTCTACTAAAAAATACAAAAAACTAGCCGGGCGTGGTGGCAGGCGCCTGTAGTCCCAGCTACTCAGGAGGCTGAGGCAGGAGAATGGCGTGAACCCGGGGGGCGGAGCTTGCAGTGAGCTGAGATCCGGCCACTGCACTCCAGCCTGGGCGACAGAGCGAGACTCCGTCTCAAAAAAAAAAAAAAAAGAAGATTCCTACCAACCCCAGAAGCTGGCTTGAGGGAAAGTCAAGCTGAAGGGGCCGGTAGGGGAACATCATTCTCCTTGTATAATGGTACAAAGTGCAAGGCCTCATGGGAGAGCAGCAGTCATCCTGGCACAGCTGCATGGCTCTATGGAGGAGGGCCTCAACGGATGACGTGCACAAGGTTCTGGGAGACCCTCTCTGTGGTCCATATGGAGGCTGCCTGATGCAGCCCTGGGTGAACTTACTTAGTTCTTAGAACTTACTTTTCTGGCTTTCTTCCTTTCATTTCTCCTGCTGCTCCTCTGTGCCTGCTTTCCTGGTAGGGCCTAGTTTCTTGGCCCTGCAGATAATGGCACTGCCCAGAAAAAACCTGAGGTCTGGGTGGGTTTCCCAACCCAGCCCTGGGGACGCTGAGGCAAGGTGAGCTTTGAAAGTTAACCACTCTTGGCCAGGTATGGTGGCTCATGCCTGTAATCCCAGCACCTTGGGAGGTCAAGGCAGGAGGATAGCTTGAGTCCAGGAGTTTGAGACCAGTCTGGGCAACATGGCAAAACCCCGTCTCTACAAAAAATACAGAAATTAACCAGGCATGATGATGCATACCTGTATTCCTAGCTACTCTGGAGGCTAAGGTAGGAGGATCAACTGAGGGGAGTTTGGGGCTGCAGTGAAACATGACTGCACCACTGCCCTGAAGCCTGGGTGACAGAGTGAGACTCTGTCTCAAGAAAAAAAAAAGTTAACTGTTCTTGAGGAACCCAGAGCCATATGTGGACACCTTATTCCTGAACTGGAATTTCCATTGATCTCAGGGCAACCTTATTTTTGCCCTGAGACCAACGGATATTCCAGTTCAGGCCATATTTGTACCCCTCATTCTGTTTTCATGACTGTCCCATCAGAATCGGGGAAGGGGAGTGGCTGGCTGCAGTGGAAGCAGCAGGGGATGCAGAAACATGGGTTCAAGTCCTCCATCTACTTTGGGAGACCCACACGGTTGGTGGTCTGCAGGTAACTGAACTTCTCCAAACCCCAGCCATCTCCTCTCGGAAATGATAAAATCCACCACCCCAGGCTGTGGGACAGCTCAGTTTTGTTTCCCATTAGGTTTAAATCTGGAAACCAGTTTTTCAGGAGCCTACGTTCCTACTGGCCAGGGGCAAGGTCATTACTGTACCTGCAGTTCCCACCAAAGACATGACTGGGCCCTCCCTAAAGACAGCCAATCATCTGACATCAAGCCCACCTGCCTGACCCAGTCTGTCTCCCTGCAGACACTCAGCCTCATTGCTTCATAGAAAATGGCATCTTTGCAATTGGACCCAAAGGCCCCTCTCAAGTTGCAAACTGACCCTCATGTTGTTTTCATTCTGCAGGAACTATTTTTCCTGGCATACGTGTAACATACAAAGAAAAAAAAAAATCCTTTGCTTTTTTAAAACATCCAATACAAAATAAGCGATTGTTAAGGCTCCAAACAGTCTGTTGTAGTTCTCTAGCATGCTCTAAAAACAATAAGCCACATGAGGGTGTGTGTTCCTTGGCCACAGCATCTGTCCCAGGGTTGGTGTGAGTATATTTTGTTCCTCTCATAGTCTCTATCTTGCCATAGAGCACCCTGAATGGGCATCCCCCGCAGACACACGCTGGGCTCCAGGGCTCTCCCTTTCAGCATTGACAGAGCACTCAAACAGCAGACATGGTTTTCCAATGGATATGTGTTTTCTTCTCTTATTCTAAAACAAGCCTGGTGGCCAATTCTGGATAATGAACTTAAGAAGATGGGAAAGTCTTCATTAGAACTTAGATATCTGCATAAAGCTGTCCAATGACCAGGTCTGAGGCAGATTTGATGTCCTGGCAAGTAATACAGTTACTCTTCCTTGTTGTGTGTGGGAACTCCACAGCTTTGGCCAAAGAAGGGGAAGAAAAGGGCCCACAGCCCTTCAAAAGGCCATTGTTGCCCTACTGATCCATGCTTGTGCACTCAACCCATGCCCCAATCTTCTGCGCCAGTGCTTGGTGTCAGGTGGAAAGTGAGGGGCCTCGGGGGACGGTGTGACGAGCAGCAGGACGTGCAAACATGGAGCCTCTCCACCTTGGGAGCTCACAGGCCAGGAAAACATCTGTCAGTTCCTATACTGTGATTTCAAAGTTTTGGCAGTTGTAGCGCCCTAAGCCAAGCTTCCCCAGTGACATATGGGAAGCCCAAATGGACTTAACCATGTTTGAAAACGGCACAGCAAGTTTGCTGAGTGATTTCAGCTGCATTTTCATTGTTCAATCATGGATATTAATAATTTTCAACAAAACTCTCTGTGACACCCAACAGCATGAGGCAACCTTATTTTTGCCCCGAGACCAATGGAGATTCCAGCTCAATTATCTCTGTACCCCTCAATCTGTTTTTGTGACTGTCCCATCAGACTCAGGGGTGCAGGGAGGCTGGCTGAAATAGAAACAGCAGGGGACACAGAGATGTGGGTTCAAGTCCTCCATCTACTTTGGGAGACCCACATGGTTGGTGGTCTGCAGGTAAGTGAACTTCTCCAAACATCAGCTATCTCATCTGTGAAATGATAAAACAATATTCACTCTCCCCCTTCACAGAAACTTCATGGCGACTGCATCAAAATAACCGAAGCCGAGAACACCATCTGATTAAGAACCTACGGCCGATCAGGCCCTTTAATGTGGTTTGCCTGAATTATTTATTTCCTATAAGAAGCCTGCAGTTTAGATATTACTGTTTCCACTTGTCACGAAAAAGCAATGAGCTCAAACAAATCAAGAAGTGACTTCACGGTCACACACCCAGCAAGTGGTCACACTAGAGTTCAAACTCAGGCAGCTCTAACTCAAAAACCTTTTCTCTAAAACTCTGAGGTGATACATGTAAAAATGCCCTGGAAATGATAAAGCCAGGATAAAGGTAAGCTGATGGGATCACCCACTAACTAGAAATGCTAATTGAAATAACATCTCCTGTGTCTGTGTTGTCAGGGAATGCGAGATTTCACTTAAGTGGGATTTTCCAAGTATCTAAGGTTTACCCCTAATTAAGAATCCACTTTTTTTTAAATGCAGATATTTTTAATGGAAAATTTCCAGAAGTAATTACATGCATTTTTGCTGTCTTAACTACACATGAACCAGAATTTAAGATTTCTAAAAATAACCCAGCTCATTAATGAGTATGAGACATGAAAATGAGATACGACTGAGAGGCATTCTCAGGGTCTATGATGTGGGTATAGCAGCCCCCAAAGGCTGGACTTGTTAGTTTTCCCAGCCTACTTTTTCTTTTGGAATATTGTATTAGGAAAATTTTAAGATATGCGTAAAAGTTGAAAAACTGTTACCCACCACCTAGATTCTATGATAACATTGTAAAATACTTGTTTTTTCACACATATATTTAACTACCTAGCCATCAGTCTTTTTTAAAATACATTTCAAAATACATTGCAAACATCAACACACTTTTCCCTGAATACTTCAGCAAGCATATATCAATATTTGTTTACAGTATTTTTCTGCTGAGATACCATTTAAAAACATACAATAAAATGTACAAATCTGAAGTGAACATTCACCTAGTTTTGACAAGGAGGGCACCTGTGTAACCCAAAGCCCTATCAAAACAGAGTATCACTGTGTCCCAGGAAGTTCCTTGGGGCTAATCCTAGTCAATCCCACTCTCACTCCCTTGGGATCCTACTTTCTACAGCTTTTCCTTTTCTTTCCTCTGCAGTCAACTGTCTATTTACAAGTGTTGGAGGTTCTGTTTCTAATCTATAGCCTCATTTTATCTGCAACTATCCAGGTGGGATTATGAGAGGGATTCTAAAGCCACCATCAGGAAAGTGGATGGGTCTCAGGGTGGCCTTTTCCCAACAAGGATCTGGAAGCATCTGAGATATCCAGCAACCTCACTTCCATATAAATGCAGTGCAGTGCTGATGGATTGTTGCAAAGCTTCAGCAGTTATCTCTCCACATGTGAGATCCAGTGCTGATCTGCAAAAGAGCAGAATGTCTACAAAAGTTAACATTTCTGTGTGCTAGTATTTCAATAGGGTTTTGAGGAATTGGATTGAGAAGAAAGATAAGGACTCACTCAACCTTTTGGAGTTGTGGTGTTGTCACATACGCTGTGACGTCAAGACACTGTTGAGATGTTGACAATCACATGTTGAGACGTCAAGACATTTGCATGTTGTTATGCGCAGATATTCACAGGTTCAGATGTTGTAATATCCACATGTTAAGATACCAAGACATTTACATATTGAAGTTTGAGGTATCCATAGATTCAGATGCCATAACATTTCCATGTTGAGACATTTTCACGTTGAGAAGTTGACATATTATTCACAGGTGGCATCTGCATGTTGAAATGCTGAAGTATTCACATGCTGAGATATTGAGACATTCACAGATTCAGCTGTTGATGTGATATCCACATGTTAAGATGTAGAGACATTCTCACGTTGAGATATTGGGTCATTTGCATGTTAAAGTTTTGAGATATTCACAGGCCCAGATGTTGAGGCATTTGAAGATTTGGCTGTGGAGATTTTTGCATGTCAACATGTACAGACATCGACAGGATCAGCTGACTCATTCACATGTTGAGATGTTAAGGCCTTCTCATTCATGTCTGACTTCAAACATAAGATGGTGTCAGCCAAACCCAAGATATAGATACTGATCATTTCTGGGCAATATCTGTCAAATTCTTCTTCCACACCTCTTTCCTGTTAGCACGGTGTTAGCACTGTTGGAGGTCTCCCCAGTTTCCATCCGTGCCTATGGCTTCCTGCATCTTTCTGCCTGAGGATGTTCTCTGACCCTAGGAGTGTGCTAAGCCTTTACATGTGAAGACTGGAGTGACAGACCTCAGGAGTGACCCTCAACCAAGGTAGGATGAGATTTGGAGGATAAATACCCCCACCTTCCTCACCTATCAGTGCCTCAACACCGAGGGTTCTACACTGTGTGCCAGAGGGTAGTCACTGAAACTGAGACCAAGTTGTCCTCAGTGGTAACACTCCCTATGGGTGTCTTTTGGGATTACCTCCCAAACAATCTGGGACCCTAAGCCATCCCCAAAGGACCAGTCCTGTCTCCAAACAGTCAGAAAGCAGAGCCAGAATACCCATCCCTGCTAAAAGAGACATATTTCTCTCCGCAGGCTGTCGTATAACAATCTACAATCCGTAAGGGTGGCTGAGGCACCTGGGGCTAGGATAGAAATCTATGGAGGTGCGTTAATCTCTATCAACATCTTTCTCAGATTGGGGACATGCTCATTTTCCCCTGACTTTACCCACCTCTCATCACACAGGCACCTGGAAGGGCTGCTTCTCACCCTCTGCACCCAGATGATGTGGGTGACAGGGGCTGGCAGCTCTCTGTT
Source organism: Colobus angolensis palliatus (assembly GCF_000951035.1). Lineage (NCBI taxonomy): Eukaryota > Metazoa > Chordata > Mammalia > Primates > Cercopithecidae > Colobus > Colobus angolensis. The sequence continues at coordinate 5,900,942 of NW_012112808.1, read as the reverse complement.
GGAGCAGCCTCCAGTATGGCTCTTCAGTGGGGAGGAAAGGTACTGAAAAGCTACACAGGTCATTCATAGAAAATGTTTCCTGGAATCTCTGGGTGGGAATAAATGAAGGATTCTTTCAGGAACAGAGGAATCTTAAACATGGGAAATTTGAAAGAACAAAAACTTTTTTTTTTTTTAATTGGGGAAACAATGCATCAAGAAAAACACAAATGGTGCAGCTGTCATGGAAAATAGTTTGGCAGTTCCTCAACAAATCAAACATAAAATTACTATACTGCCCCACAGTTCCACTCCTGGGAATATACCTAAAATAAGTAAGTTCAGGTGTTCAAACCAAAACCTGTACACAAATATTCACAGTAGCACTATTTACTACAGGCATAAGGTGGAAACACCCAAATGTCCACCAATGAATGAACAGATTAACAAAATGTGATATATCCACACAGTGGACTATTATTCAGTTATAAAAGTGAATGAAGTACTGACACATGCTACAAAATGGATGAACCCTGAAAACATGATAAGCCAGACACAAAAGGCCATAAATAAGCCAGACACAAAAGGCCATAAATTGTATGATTCCATTTATATGAAATATCCAATCTAGACTAATCCACAGAGAAAGAACACAGATTGGTGATTGCCGGGGGCCTGGTGGCTGGGGAAGTGGGGAGTGACTGTTAATGGATACAGGATATCCTTTGGGATGGTGAAAGTTCTGTAACTAGATAGAGGTGATGGTTGTACAGCAACATAAATGTACTAAATAATACTAAACTGTACACCTTAAAATGAGTAACACAGTAAATTTTATGTTATGTATACTTTACCATGTTTTTTTAAAAGGAAGATACAAGTCTGTGAAACTGGATACCTTTGGATTTCTTAAGTGTCACTGGACACTTTTTAGGAGCTGGAAGGGGCCTTCAAAATGCACTTGTAATTCCATTTGAAAGCTCAAGAAAGATGCAGGGCAGTTAATGACTTGGTCAGGGTTGCAAAAAGTATCAAGAGGGGTCATTTCCTCTGCTAGAGGCTCTAGTCTCCTTTTTCCCAAAATGAGATCAAAGTTTCCACGGTGGAGGTCTATAACAGGCCATCCAGCAAGGAGCCCAGGGCCCAGGTGTGGCGCAGGTGGATGTGTGAGTCCAATCTGAGACCTCAGGGGCTTGCCCTCCGCAGCTGTCCCTAAGGTCACTCATTCACCTCCTTGCTCTTGTATCACCTGCCTCAGCCTAAAGGCACCCCAGATCATGGCCTGCAATCTGGATTTTTGACAGGAAAATACTAAGCAAAACTGTCAGAACTGGAATTTTAGGTGCTGCACATAATAAACTACATGAAGATGACGACACCCTTGAAGCATGAGGGAAAACCTGACAACCTATAGCTGAGCTGGAGGGCACATCTGCCTTCATCGGACCTATGGTGGTGGTAACTGAACTGAAAGTGGTAAATGGTATAAGTGATGACTAAAAAGCACATGTTAGCAACAGAGAAGTCAGTATCTACAAAAACTCAACATCAAAATCATTAGCATGGCCATTTGGCAAAATGAAGGTTTGAAAGAGCCAACACCTGCTTCCAGTCCAGCGTGCTCTGGCAGGCTCTCCAGGATATCTGCATGGCTTTGCCCATTATCTGAAGGGCAAGGCAACCCCTTCCCAGCTGGGGTCTCTCACCCAAGAGGCAGGGACTGGCCGCACCCCGACACAGCAGGAGATACTTAGCAGACAATAACAGGATACGTATGTATCTCCAATTTCAGGACAGTGAGGACTTTTCAGTCAACACATGACACAAATCAGCAAGGAGAAGAAATGACACATTTGACTACGTTAATGTTTAAAACTTCTGTATATAAAAAAAAAACCACCACCAAAACCAGAAAAGACAAGCCATAGGCAAAACACAATAACAAGAAAGAATATCCAGAATGCATCAAGTTCTCTTACAGTTAATAAGGAAAAATAGGCAATGTTGATAAATAATCAATCCATAGAAGAGGCCATCCCTATGCCCTACAGACTTGTGAACAGAAGCTGAACTTGATCCATGAATTTGCTTCCTAGGCTACTGGAACAAATTACCCCAAACTGTGTCCCTTAACATATCAGAAATTTAGCCTCTCACAGTTCTGGAGGCCAGAAGTCCAACCTGAAGGTGTCAGCAGGGCCGTGCTCCCTCTAGAAGCTCTAAGAAGGAATCCATTCCTTGCCTTTCTCAGCTTCTGGGGGCTGCCAACATCCCTTGGCTTGTGACTGCATCACCCCAATCTCTGCCTCCACCTTCATATCATCTTCTTCTCTGTGTGTCTAATCTCCCACTGCCTCTCTCTTATAAGGATGTTTGTGATCACATTTAGGGCCCACCCTCATAATCCAAGATAATCTCTTCATTTCAAGGTCCTTAACCGAACCACACCTGCAAAATAATTTACCAAAGTAATATTCACAGGTTCCAGGGATTAGGACCTTCTCTATTTGTGGGTACAATTTGTATTATTACTACCAGTAACCACGGAAGGCAAATTAAAACCACACTGAGATACCATCTCATATCATTAGACTGCAGGAATTTATTATTATTATTAATACAAAGTCTGAGAATATGAAGTACTGATGACTATGTAGAGCAGTAGGAACTTGCATCCCCTGCTAGTCAGAGTGTAAATCTATCAGAAGAACCATGCTGGAGAATCTGTAGCCACCAAGGATGCACATACCTTATTCTCCAGCCATTCCACTGATAGACAAATTCATCCCACCAGGAGACACCCAAAAGAATGTTCTGAGGAGCACTGTCATTTTGAAGAACTGGAAACAATCCAAATGTCAATCAACAGCAGAATAGCTAGCTTACCTGTGGTAGAGCCACACTACAGGCCACCATGCAACACTGAGAATAAGTGAACTGGGGTCCCATACAGCGACACAGATAAACCTCACAAAAAGAATGTCAAGAGGCAAAAGCACGTTGCAGGAGAATATACATAGCATGATCTCATTCACTCCAAGTTTAAAAATATGCAGCTGATACTTGGCATTGTTCACGGGTATGTACATTTGTGGAAAAAGCATAAGGATACATACAGGAATCACAAAAGACAATTCTAAATAGTGGTTGCCCTTGGGAGAAAGGAACAGATTGGAACTGTGAGCAGTGACAAGTCTGCAGAGGATTTCAAAATATATTTGCAAACAGTTTATGTCTGAGGTGAATGATGAGTATATGGATATTCATTGTTACTCCCTATATGTTTTTGTATCTGAAATGTTTTATCACTTTTTAAAAATAATTTAGGAGGTGGCGTATGCTGCTCGCAGGAGTGGTGACAGGTCACGCATCTCAGTGAGGATACCTGGCAGGTGGGAGAATTTGGTCCTAACCCCAAGAGTTCTTAATCTGGAGTCTATAGACCCCCTAGGTAACTATGGGTAGAATTTAGGGGGTCTCTAAAGTGAACTCAGCTACGTATATAAATAACTTCTAACCCAAATGTAGCATTTCCTTCTGATATGAATGTAGGCAGCACACCACACAGTGTTAGCAATTTCTATGACTTTATCACCAATGGCAGTCAGGTATTTTACAGCCCATTACAATGTAGCAGGCATCTCAAAATAGCATTTATGCTCATCAACAATTCAAACTGACAGGAGTTATTAGGCCCACTACCAGATCTTGCTACTAACGTGTGGATAAAGAAGCATATACATTCCTTTACCTCCAGGTTGTTTATTCACTATAGGATGGAAATACCTTCTGTTGTTCTATTTTAAGCTATGCTTTTAAAAACTAAATTCGTCAACAGAATGTCATGGAGTTAGAAACCCCTGCATATTCCAGAGGGGCTGCAGATTCTCGAAGGGTCCAGTGGTCAGGTCAGTGGCTAACTAAAGTCCCTGGGGGTCCCTACAGCTCCAGGTGGAGAGGCCAGAGAGAAGAATCAAATCACAAGGCAAGGAAGCAAAGGAAGTTGCACTTGTTCATCTTAGCAGATGGAGAATGCCAAGCTCAGGAATTAAGATCACTTATTTTTGAATGTGTCATCCTTCTTATCCTGTCTTCTTTCTGTTTCATTTTTTGGATTTTAATCAGTGGCTATCATGTGAAGTGTTCTGAACCCAGACATAAATTTAACACAAGAACTGAGCTAGTGGATAAAGTCTGTGAGGGGGCCTCCAAACCAAACAGAATGAAGGGCATAGAGGCTGAATCTGTAATGCAGTGATTGGAACCACATGTAGCTTCCTCCCTTCTGATGCCGTGTGGAGGACAGGCATGGAGAGCCAGCTGAGTTCCTGACTCAGCCCAGTCTGAGGAGTGGCACATAGGCCTGACAAAGTCTGACTGGGGTCATAAGGAAGCCAAGATGAAACAGAGAACACGATTGTTTCTGCCAGGAAGCAGACTTCTCTGATGCTAAGAGGCCACCAAGAAGGTGAGCTGAAGTTGGCATTTTTGCCTTACGGGGATGAGCTTGGAGTTTCTGTACCTTGCTGCTGCCCAAAGGAGGAGAAGGGACTTATCTGAGGGGAGAGGCTGGCAAGAACCTAGCATGCAGTGGGAAAACCCCAAACTGTTTTCCAAGGTGGCTGTACCATCGTACATTTCTATCAATATACTAAAGCCCAGTTGCTCCACATCCTTGACAAGACTTGGTACTGTCAACTTTTAAACTTAAGCCACTCTAGTGCAGTACTATCTCATGGCAATTTTAATTTTCATTTCCCAATGACTAATGATGTTGAACATCCTTTTATAAGCGTATCAGGTCATGCATTTTTATTAGTCTGGCTAATGTGATAAAGAACCCTGCTCAGGGGAGGTGCTCGCTCTGTCTCTTGCTTCCTCTGCAGCATCCCTGTGTCCAAGAAGTTTTTAAGATGTAAACATTTTATGCACAAGAATCATGTCTTAATAGTTATCGCATCTCTAGCACAGTTTCTGACACACTGAAGGTACTCAATAAGTCTATTGAAAAAAGATGAGCAAACAGATTCCAGTTAATTCTAGGATGTAATCTGATGACATACTTGGGACCTACTAAAGAGTGTGAAGCAGCAGCTTTCTCTAACTGAATGGCCCAAGGCTACTATTTTTTAAAATAGCTATGATTAAACTGTCTCTCCTTTCACATCAAATCTTCAGCTTCCTCTGCCTGTAGATGACCTGCCTTCCAAACCGGTGATTTGAATCTACTGGGGGCTTGTTTGGGAAGCTGACAAAGAAGTTTGTTTTGACTTCTAAATTTACAACTCTATAAATACAGTCATGCATCACTTAATGATGAAGATATGTTCTGAAAAATGCATCTTTTGATGATTTCATGGTTGTCGAACATCTTACAGCGTACTTACACAAACCTAGATGGTATAGTCTACTGCACACCTAGGCTATGAGGAATAGCCTATTGCCCCTAGGCTACAAACCTGTAGAGCACGATACTGCACTGAATACTCCAGGCAACTGGAACACCATGGCAAGTATTTTGTGTATCTAAGTGTATCTCAATACAGAAAAGATAATGTATTACGCTACGACATTACAACAGCTGTGAGGTCACTAGGTGATAAGGTTTTCTCAGCTCCATTATAATCTTACAGGACCATCACTGCATAAGTGGCTCATCATTGACAAAATGTTGGTACATGACACATGACAATAAAAGCAAATAGGCCTGTGTGATGACCTTAAAGACTTTAAAAGATGATTGTACAGGAAATTCCTACAGAATGTCTCTTCTCCACCAACAGCTGAGGCTTCACATGTTGCAACAAGTGTCTCTGGTCCAGGCAGCAATTTAACCTTAAGGTTCAATGCAGACTCGTGCTTTGGGAAGAGACATCAAGAAAGAGGGATCTGAGTTCAAATTCCATCTCTTCTGCTTACAATTTAGACCTTAGGAAGTTCCTGAATCCCTGAGGCTCAGAGTCTTCATTTGAAAATCAGGAAAAAGAATAACATGTTTATGGATTGTTTCAATAATCAAATGAGGAGATGGGTGTAGAAGCTCTCCACACTGTACCTACTCACAGCAGCCGTTAATATTGTTAGTTTCCTTTGTCGTGAGACAAGAAGGCTTGGCCAGTTGCTGCCATTGGTGCTGGCCCAGGTCTCTCAGCTGCTGTGAGTGCAGGGCTAAAGCTGGGACTCTCTGCAGAACTGCCCTTCCTCAATAGGGCCCCTGGATAGGGCCTCATGGAAGACTGTACCCCTACTCTGCCCCTGGGGGTTTTCAACGACCAACCACTTTAAGCACAAATGCTAAGGCCCTTGACTCAAGAAGGGCAACTCTGGGTGTGATTTAAGTCAGAGAACTACCCCCTCCCCACCTCTCCCACTGACAATGGTTCAGGCCAAGGCTGAGCTGCCCTGCTACCCCTTCATCCTCCTTTTGCAGCCCCTCCCCTGCCCTGTCCTGCTTTCCTCCCTCCTTCATAGATATCCCCTGAGAGCTCTCCCTCAACAAAACAGAGGCTCTGGAGTCCTAATCTCAGGCTCTGCTTCTAGGAGCCCCACCTATGACACCCAGGAACTTGAGGGGCACCATTTCCTTCACCATGCATTGAAGGCACAAAGGATAACTTTTTTTTTTTTTTTTTGAAGCTGTGCTCTCTAACCACTGGAGTGTGAAAGCATCCCAGATGAAGGCATTTTCTACACATTCTGTGTTTGATTAAACCTATGGAGTCTCTCGATTACCACTGTATTCAGCCTGCTTCAAACTAACCACCTGGTGGAAACTGAGGTGAAATCCATGAAGCTTTGGGGAGTATTCAGAAGAGAGCTGACAAAGCCAAACCTCCAGTCCAACTATTGATAAAAGATGCTGACAGATACCCCAGTAAAGGAGTCCTAGGGGAGGCTGGGAGAGGAAAATGTTACTAACGCTGCTGTTGCACACACAAGGGCCCATGGGAAGCTTAATCACTTAGTTGAGGTTCCACAACAAAAATTGGAAAGGCTCTCCAAGTTGACTCGCAGGCCAGGACATAAGGACAAGAGGGAAGGAGAAGCTGGGGAGGGGGATGGTCACAAAGTCAGAGGGAAGAGCTCCTGTTTCAACGCACATCCAGACCGAGAGAAAAGCAGCTAAGCCCACAGGTAGACGATGATACTGTCTGCTGATGATGTGAAGGTGAGATAGAGAGGAAATAATGAGCTTCAGCTTTGCAAAAGTATGCAGGAGTGGAAGATGATCCCCACATTTGGGTGTATGAGGAAATCCAACAGTCTGAAGGGCAAATGAGAACTTCAGACTGCACCAGTGACAAGGCCAAGGTTCTGGGGAGGACTGAGATAAGATGTTGTCATAGGGAACTGTCTCCTCTCTATCACCCTCCTAAGAGACCCTATGGAGGCCAGCCCTGGGTCTGGGCCATTGGCCACCATCACAAAGAGAGCCAAACATCAAAGCATCTAAGGACAGGCAATGTCAATAATGGAGGCTGGACCACGGGGAAAGCCAGTGGCATTAATATGTATGAAGTCCACAGGAGGAGAGAAAAGGTAAGCATCCCATCTGTCCATAGTGAGAATTAAACTGCCACTGGGGCCTGGATAGAGGTGAGTGGAAAATCCAGCTTGTGGTTCTACTCTCTTTTGGAGTTCTCCAAGATGGATGGGAAACAGCACAGTCTGTACCCAAGACAGACTCACAACCCATGGAACTCAAGAAGTTGTCCAAGAATCTCTCTTCTTCTGAAGTAATCATTCAGCCTCCTTCCCCTAACAAAGGACAAATGAAAGAAAAAGAATATCAAGTATCTGCCTACATTGGTCTACCTAATCTAATCATTTCCATTAGATCATAGCAGTTTCCTCTCCTATGCTAATACCCATCAATTACCATGGTGCCCTGGAGCTCAAGATTGAGAATGACGCTACAATTGACTATTGATATCTGGCAGGCAAAGTGGCAAAGAGATAGCAACACATGTCTTTTTGTTTAGAATCTTCCAATAGATTCAAAAGCTAAATCAGTAAATGACATCATGTGTATATGCATTTCAAAAAGAAAATACCTTATTTCCTAAATGCAATAGCACAAAAAATCATCATAAAAAAAGAGGCAGAAGGAAAAGGAAGGAGAATAATGAAAAGAAAGAACAGGAGAGTCAGAATTAAGAAAAGTAGCAGCAAATTCAGACAGAAATAAATTTGTAAAAGTAATTTTTCAAGGTAACTTTGATCTCATCTACCAAATTCTATTTTAATAAAGTGCTCTTTTTACCAACTACAGAATAAAATGAAATATCCCATAAAAAGTTATTTCCCATTATTCATATATAAACTCCCTAGCTATGAATTCAGTCCTTATAAATAGCAGAACGGGTAACTCTCAGTAATCCCTGGCTTAAGGTAGAGCTACTGCAGCCAAGCGCTTCTCTGTACCGTCTTCTCCAGAACTCCTGGAGGCCTTCAATGGTGCCCGTGCTGTCAAGGTTTGCTTCTCACCCTGCTGGGTCCCTGGTTGGACACATCATTTACAGGGATTAGTCTTGTGACATGAGTGAGACAATAATTTCAGCTGAAGTTTAGAAACATATGCCACGCAGTGGTAACCTGTGTAGGCAAAATACCAACCAGAGAAAATCAAAGGATGACAAAATCCAAAGCAGCCAGAGAGTTGGAAAGGAAGATTGCTTGGGAGTCATTCAATCTGAATTTGGGTTCCCCAGAAGTAGAGCTCAAGACAAAGATATATGGCAAGTAGTTTCTTGTGAGGAGAAAGGGAGAGGGAAGAAGGGAGCCCACAAAGGAGTCAACAAAGTAATTTATCAAGCCAGTTACTGCTGTGGGCAACTGAAGCTTCATACTGCTGGGGGCCTCCAGAAAACCACACAGAGCAAGCACCTCAGAGTCATCCCACTGAATAGGCAAGGGAACTGGGATATTTACACACTGACTCATCAGTTCCTGGTCAAGGACTTTTCTCAGGGGTCTTTATTCTCCTGGAACTTCTGGTCTGCTTTGAGGGGCAGATGGTGTGGTCCTCTTAGGAACTGGAGAATCTCCCAGGCAAGGAGATTCAGATTCAGGCAATGGGAGGCTCGGGTAATACATACTAAGTAGCAAGGCCTGAGAGATACGAACTAAGTGTGGACAATGTCTGCTACACAACCAAATCTTCCTAGTCTGCAGAAGGGGACACTCAGCTAGTATGGCTGAATGTTAGTCTGGAGGCACAGAGACAGGAGACTGATGCAAGGAGAGAGGATTGTTTGAGGGAGCGATTCTGTAGTCTCCCAATGTGGAGTCAATGCAAGAATGCTGGCTTGTTCCTATGGAAGTTTAGGAAAGAACTTCTTGGAGAAGAAATTTGGAAATTGTGTCTCGGAAAAGGGGTCTTACAATTTACCAAGTATGTATTGCTTGGCAAGGCACTGGGCTAGCCTACACAGAGGAAGGCCCAGAGCACCTGTTCCTAAGGGAACAAGTACTCCAGGAAGAAGTGAGGCTGGGGGATGCAGACAGACAAACTGCATATGAAGCAGGATGTGCTGGGTGCCACGTGGAAGGGAAACGTAAAGTGTTCAGGTGTTTACCTGAGGGAGAAATTGTCTCTGGTGATATATAAGAAGCATGATACACAATGGAGAAGTGTTTGACCAGGGCAGATGGCAAGTGGATTGTGAAACAGACCTAGCACAGACTGACAAGCTTACTCAATAAACAGCAAGCAGTCTGTGTGTGCACCCCATGCACTCCTGGGCATACCCTGGAGGATGGAGACTGTAAGGTGACACAGGCCGTCGGGGCCCCAGTACCAAGCAGAGGAATAGCTCTGCCATTTGAGAGGCCGGAGATACAACATGATGTTAGACCTGCTAAAACACAACCCTGTCGATCTATCAGGATGTTATTAGGCATTGGGGGCTGGAACTGGGGTGGGGGCGGCACAAACAGCAAGGAGGAATGCAAGCAGGAGATAAACACGGTGGCTAGGGGGAGAGGCCGAATATGCTTTAGATGCTCTGACCAACAGAACTTTCTATGATGACGGAAATGCCCTGTGCCTGGACTGTCCGATTCAGCAACAGTTCACTGCCTGTTACCGACTGACAATGGACCTCCAGCTATGACTGTGTTTGCCACATGTGGGAGAATCTATCGGAGGTGCTAAAACGAGAGTACAGAACCTTCCAACCGTCTGAGAATTCTCAATTCTCCTTGAAGAAAGCAAATCATCCTCCTGGGGCCCATCTGAAGTGTGAAACGCCTTTTGCCAGCCCATAAAGAATGTTCAGAGTGCCGCAGTGTGAAACCAAAACCCCACATCAGGGAGCCCTTGGCTTCTAGCAGAAGCCGAACAGACATCCTCAGGGAGGAAGGTCAATTGCCACCTTGTTGTGACCTGCTTGGGGAACTGCCTGTCATCGGCTGGCAGCCCAGCCACAGAACACTAGCCAAAAATGGCTCAACTGTTGACTGAATCAGAGAAAAACATTCAGGTCAGCACCAGGAAAGGTTTGGAAGCAGGGCGAGGCACTGAGCTCCACGTGCTGGGTGTTGTCTAATTGCTTTGACAGACTTCCTGTCTCTTCACCTTCACAACAACCCCACCAGGTAGGTCTCCCTATCCTCACTTTGCAGATGTGAAGTCTGAAGCTTATTTGTAATTTGAAGTCCCAGTATTTCTCAGAAACAGGCCGGAGGGGACTCAAACACAGTGACCAAGCCCTGAACCGTGCCATGCATGACCTCAAACACAGTATTTTCCATTTCTATAATGTCGCCCTTTTGTCTTTCAAACGGAACTCATTTATTTAACAAGCAAACAATGGATTCTATTCCAATTTCTTTTGTAAGTTAACTCACACATACTAATTTTTAAAACTCCAGTCTACGTAACTTTTTTGTCATTTGTCAATAGATCTTAAAATGAGGTCCTAACAAATTTAGAGTGGTTTTGGGAAAAGCTGAACAGAATGTACAGAGTTCCCAAATGCTCCCAGGATAACCAGTTTCCCAGATTACTAACATCTTGCATTGGTGAGGGACATTTGTAACAACTGATTAACCAATATTGATACATTATTATTGACTGAGGTACAGGGCTAACATTAGGGTCAGTTTTTGATGTTTGACATTTTACGAGTTTTGAAAATATGTAATGTCATGTATCCATCATTACAGTATCATAAGAGAATAGTTTTGCCACCTTAAAAACCCTCTATGCTGCACCGTTATCCCTCCTTCCTCCCTCCCCCCTGGAGCCCCAAGCAACTACTTATCTTTCTACTGTCTCTACAGTTTTATCTTTTCCAAAATGTCACGTAGTTGGAATCATACAGTAAGTAACCCTTTCAAATTGGCTTCTTTTGCTGAGCAATATGCATTAAAAGTTCCTAATTTTTCTTTTTTTGTGGCTTGATGGCTCATTTCTTCATATCACTGAATAACATCCCATTGGACGTCTGTACCATAGTTTACTTATGTATCTATTGAAGGACATCTTGGTTGTTTCCAAATTTGGGGTTGTCTATCCTGTTCCATTAGCCTATTTGTCTATTCTTTTATTGTTTGTGTGTTTAAACAGGGATCTTTATATAATTACTCCTTTTTTTTCTTTTTCTTTTTTTTTTTTCTTACTTTTTATTTCAATAGGTTTTGGGAATCTGGTGGTTGGTTACATGAATAAGTTCTTCAGTGGTGATTTCTGAGATTTCAGTGCACCCATCACCTGAGCAGTGTACACCGTACCTCACGCATAGTCTTTTATCCCTTGACAACCTCCACCCTTTCCCCTGAGTTCCCAAAGTCCAATGTATCATTCTTATGCCTTTGCATTCTCATAGCTTAGCTCCCACATATGAGTAAGAACATACAACGTTTGCTTTTCCACTCCTGAATTACTTCACTTTGAATAATAGTCTCTAATTCCACACAGGTTGCAGCAAATACCATTATGCCATTATTTATTCCTTTTTATTATGCCATTATTTCATTCCTTTTTATGGCTAAGTAGTATTCCATGGTATATAGTAGATATACATTGTTTTTTTTTTCTTTTTTTTTTTTTTGAGACAGAGTCTCACTCTGTTGCCCAGGCTGGAGTGCAGTGGCCGGATCTCAGCTCACTGCAAGCTCCGCCTCCCGGGTTTACACCATTCTCCTGCCTCAGCTTCCTGAGTAGCTGCGACTACAGGCACCCGCCACCTTGCCCGGCTAGTTTTTTTTTGTATTTTTTAGTAGAGACGGGGTTTCACCGTGTTAGCCAGGATGGTCTCGATCTCCTGACCTCGTGATCCACCCGTCTCAGCCTCCCAAAGTGCTGGGATTACAGGCTTGAGCCACTGCGCCCGGCCATATATCATTTTCTTTACCCACTCATTGATTGATGGGCATTTGGGCTGGGTCCATACTTTTGCAACTGCAAATTGTGCTGCTATAAACATGCACGTGCAAGTATCTTTTTTGTATAATGACTTCCTCTGGGTAGATAACCTAGTAGTGGGATTTCTGGATCAAACACCAGATCTACTTTTAGTTCTTTAAGGACTCTCCACACTGTTTTTCACAGTGGTAGTACTATTTATACCGCCACTATGGAAGAGTTATAATTATACTCTTCCAATTCTCCATTCCTGGTATACAGGAAAGCAATCAACTCTCGTGTCTTTGTATCCTGCAACCTTGTTATAATTACTTATTAGTTCCAACAGTGTAAAAGTGTTCCCTTTTCACTGCATCCATGCCAATGTCTACTATATATATATATACATTTTTTTATTATGGTCATTCTTGCAGGAGTGAGGTGGTATTGCATTGTGGTTTTGATTTGCATTTCCCTGATAATTAGTGATGTTGAGCATTTTTCTAAATACTTGTTGGCCATTTGTATATCTTCTTTTGAGAACTGTCTATTCATGTCCTTAGCCCATTTTTTGATGGGATTCTTTGTTTTTTTTCTTGCTCATTTGTTTGAGTTCTTTGTAGAGTCTGGATATTAGTCCTTCTTTTACCAATACCACATTGTCTTGATTACTGTAGCTTTATAGTGAGTGTTGAAGTCTCATAGTGCCAGTCCTCTGATTTTGTTCTTCTTCAGTATTGTTTTGGTTATTCTGGGCCTTTTGCCTTTCAATATACACTTTAGAATCACTTTGTGGATATCCACAAACTAAACTGCTGCGATATTTATTACAATTGCATTGAAAGTATAGAACAAGTTGGGAAGAACTTGACTCCGACTCTTCCTATTCATGAACATGGAATATCCATTTAGATCTTTTTTTGATTTCTCTCATCAGAGTTTGGCAGCTTTTTCATATCAATCTTGTATATATTTTGTTATAATTATACTCTTCCAATTCTCCATTCCTGGCATATAGGAAAGCAATCAACTCTTGTGTCTTTGTATCCTGCAACCTTGTTATAATTACTTATTAGTTCCAGGAGATTTTTATCGATTCTTTGAGATGCTCTACAGGCAATTGTGTCAGCTGTGAACAAAACTAGTTTCTTTCTTCCAAATCAGTGTGTCTTTTCTTTCCTTCTCTGGTCTCATTACATTGTCTAGGGCTTCCAGTATGTTGTCAAATAAGAATGATGAGAATGGATATTTTTGCCTTATTTCTGATCTTAGGGGTAAGGTACCCAGTTTCTTACCATTACTTTCACTGTTAAGCCCTCCATGTGACGTGGAGTAGCAGGTGTTCTACCCATTTTCCCTTGGCATTCAATCTTCCTTGTCTGGGAGCTTTCTCTGGCCACAGATCAGGCCCCATCAATTATGTGGAGAAGCCAGGAGTGCCCGGGAGTTAATTTATCCGGAAGCAACCATCAACCAATAGCAGACAGAAGTTGGTAAGTAAATGCTCCACAGTGTTCTCACCTGTTTTAGGAGACAAGCCTATGGTATACCCAACCCAAGACCAAGCCACGTACATATGCAGTTATGGTTTCACTTTATCTACGGTGTAAAAGGTTAGGATTCAGAATTCTCGCAAGTACTGCTCTGAGACAGAGTATCATATCTACTAGAAACCCAGCTAGTCATGTATCTCAACCACATTATTAAACTTCAAAAATAACGTGGTAGTAAAAAATTAAGGAAAGTAAGAAGGCAAACACATTTTAAAAAATGAATTAGCAATACACTTTATTGTGGCTTCAACATGTTCACTGCTCTTTCCATCATCTGACATTGTTCTCTTTATTCACTGAAGGAGGAGATGTTCACAGATAATCATCTGCTTTCCCCAAACCAGAAACCAATATTCAGAAGAAAAGTCTACCATGGTTCTTTCTAGGTGCAGAAACCAGGGTCTATTACTAAGGCTGTAGCGAGATGGAGGTCCGAAATAGTTCCAGATCATTACTGGCTACAGGTGAGGTGCACAGGAAATATCACCCAATGGCTTCAGAAAACAAGTCTGAGGCCAGGCCCTTTATGCTCTAACATTTCCACCAGGCATATATCACCTGTAAAAATCACGTGCTAATCCCCTTTTCCTTTTTGTGAGTGAGACACCTACCGACTGGTCCACAAGGTCCTCCATAATCTGGCTTCATTGAATGTTGCATCCAACATTATTTCCTAACACTTGCCAGTCCCTCTTTCTGCTCCAATTAGAACTGGCTTTAAATCTTGAGCTCAGAAGAATTGCTCTCACTTGGTGCCACTATCCCCGGCAATGCTCTCCAGTCTTTCCTCTGTCTGCACAATTCCAAACAGTCCCACAGAGACCCTGTCCTCTGTGAAGTATTACTTCCAACTCACCATTATTTTTTCTCTTTCAACTCTCAGAGAAGTAAGGCCGTACATTTCTATTGGGTGCAAAACAATATCTGCCATAATGATGAGATATGATAGACTGAATTATACCACTGTTGGCATTTGCTAAGCACTCACTATGCTCCAGGTGAGGGGTCTAATGGCTTCACGTGTGTTATCTCATTTAACCTTCCTCTATACCTTGGTCCTTTTATTATCTACATATTACAGATGAAAACACGTACAGTAGGTGATGTAAACTGACTTGCCCAAGGTCACACAATTGAAATGGTAAAGCCAAGACTCAAACTCAGGTTGTGTGGGTTAAGCATACTGCTCTCAATCTCAGTGGTACACAGCCTTGATAACCAGTCAGTCATCTGAATGTGGTCCAGCTGAAACAGCCAACCAGTTCCAGAACAAACTATGGTTTTCACTACTCCATGCCTCCACAAATGCTACTCTCATTACTCTGGATGAAGCTTCTGCCTTTTCTAATTTTTTTTTTTTTTTTCTGAAATGGAGTCTCGTTCTGTCACCCAGGCTGGAGTGCAGTGGCGCAATCTTGGCTCACTGCAAGCTCCGCCTCCCAGGTTCATGCCATTCTCCTGCCTCAGCCTCCTGAGTAGCTGGAACTACAAGCACCCGCCACCATGCCTGGCTACTTTTTTTGTATTTTAGTAGAGATGGGGTTTCACCATGTTAGCCAGGACAGTCTCAGTCTCCTGACCTTGTAATCCTCCTGCCTTGGCCTCCCAAAGGCGCTAGGATTACAGGCGTGAGCCACTGCGCCCGGCACTTCTGCCTTTCCAAACTCTTACACATCCATCAAGACCCACCTTCGATGTTATCTCTTCCGTCAAGACACTTCATCTGGCAGAATTAGCATTTCTTTAAAAAATGTCAAGAGATACAAAGATGAAAATAAAAAGACACTCCTTCCACTAGAAACTCATTCTTAACATTTGGCACATACATTTCCATGTTGCAGCTTGCTTTTTGCACCTAAAACAGTTGTCATAAATAAATTCCCATGTCATTCAATATTCAACAACTTAATTTATAATGAGTTCCCCATATTCCAATGTATGATTGCTGTATAATTGAATATGATCTTAAACATCTTATCTGTCCAAAGATTAACATGGCCAACTCAGCAGAAATTTGTCATGATGAACGCCTAAGACCTGATTTTTGGAACACTGGCAGAGTATAGGTCTCATAGTTCTGTTCCAGTTTCCCACAGTGCCTGGGCAAGACATAAAGATGGATTTATCAATGGATCCACTCTGGCCAATGGCCCAGTCATCTTTGCCACTGCCAGTATTTTCTGTCTTTGCTTTAAGCTCCAGAAGAACAGATAGCTAATCAGCTTAACTCACTGTGTAGGCATTACATTAGGAAACTTTTAAATGACTGGCAAAAGGGAATCAGATCCACAAACAACATTGTTACATGACTATTCTTATAGGTACAAATCAAAATTGGTGCCCCATCTTAAGTTTCCATATCAACCTAATGCAAACTGACATTTCAACAGTAACAACAACTAGTATTCTATAAAGTGTTAAAGTGCTTTTAATGCTATCTCATTTACTCTTCCAAAACACTTCAAAAATAGATATTGTATCTACAAGTGTGGCCAGTGAATTGCAGCCAGATGAGTCCAGGGTCAGAAACACATAGAGACAATGATAAGGACACAGCAGCTGGCACTAGGAGCTGCCCGTTGTAGAGGGTATCCTAGATCTGCCAGTCACAGAGATTAGATGACCATACCTTCATTGGCTTCAACTTCTTCATTTGCAGAATGAAGAACGCAGACAGATGATATCAAAAAGGCTGTATTTCTGTGGGTCTACGGAATGGGAAACTGCTGCTCGTTGGGGGACTTCTGCAAGTCTCTGTTTAGTTCCAAATGAGCGTTCCTGGGTGGCTGGGAGTTGTACCCAGCTGCTGAGTGAAGAAGTGTTTACTCTGTCTCGAGTCCTGAGTCCTTCCCAGTGTGACACTATATTTACCCCTGGAATCTTTGAAGTAAGCAGATGACCTTGTTTCCTGGGTAAGGTGTTAAAGCATAGGCTTTAAGTGAAGACAACAGAGTGCTTTACTGCCTAGAATCCCTCCAGAACACACTCCACAGGCACAGTGGATGGACTAGGTCCAGTTCTCAGACTGATGTGATCCTCAGATGACCTCTGGGCCTTTTGTAAAATACAGATCCCTGAATTCCACTCCTGGAAATTCTGATCTGGTATGTCTGGGCAGGGCCCAGGAATCTGTATTTTAGGAATGGCTTCCCCAGGGATTGTCACAAGCCACTGAGAACTTCTGAATAAGCTAACTTCTCCAGGCTGCTGTCAACCTAAAATCCTTTGCTGGTTTGCCTACTGTTGTGGGTCTTCACCTGGAAGACTCAAAAACTCCCCCTACCCAGACCACATCCCAGACCAATTAGTTCAGCCCCTCTGGGGATGGTTCAGGCATTTGTACTTTCAGAACTCTCTGGGTCATCCCGGCCAGACCTTGGTGCACTCATCCTACAGGTAGGAGGCAAGAGCTTACATGCAAGCAAGTCAAGAGTCCTGAACTTGAACTGTGGTTCTATCATTCACCTTGTACAAGTCACTGCCTCCTGCACAAGTCAGCTACTTCACAAAAGGGGCCCAATGAGACCCCCTTCATTCCGTGGTGGTGGGGATAACATGTGTTCTGCACACAAATTACCCTGTGCAACTGTGCCACTCCCTCAACAAATCACATCATACAACTGTACTTTCCATATTACCATTGTTGTTATAAACAGAAAAATTAGATGACAAGATAAGAGGCAGAAATCTGAACTCGTCATGTTATTTCTGGATGTTTATTTGAAATACAGGAATCTAAGTTGCCAAGTGGTTCCCAAACTCATTTTGGAGGACCTGGGAATGCCTGGTCCTCAAATTTTGTCACTGACCTCTCTTCACCTCACTCTTCCTCCCTGCCCAGGCTGTGGGGATGGTGGAAATGGGAAAGTGGGGTGATGCAGTGAGAATATCCATGCCTTTTATCATGACACCATCTGTATTTGTTTGCTAGGGATGCTGTCAAAAACTACCACAGACTGATTGGCTTAAACCATGGAAATGTGTTCTCTGACAGCTCTGGAGGCTAGAAGTCCTAGATCAAGGTGTTGGCAGAGCTGGTTCCTTCTGAGGTTGTTAGGCAGAATTTGTTTCATGCCTCTCTCCAACTTCTCATGGTTTGCTGCTAAGCTTTGGTTTTCCTCATCTTGCAGGCAGAGCCTCCCAACATCTGCCTTTATCTTCACATGGAGTGCTTCCTGTGTGCATGTCTGTGTCCAAATGTCCTCATTTTATCAGAACGTCTAGCGTGCTGAATTAATACGACACTAATAAACTCATTTTAACTTAATTACCTCTGTAAAAACCTTATCTCTAAATAAGGTCATATTGTGAATTACTGGGGGTTAGGGCTAAGATGCCAAGATATCTTTTTTTAAGGGACACAATTCAATCCACAACACCATCCCAAACCTGAACACCTGAGCCCACCCCTTGGATCTCCCACATGCCCCAAGTCCCAGAGACAGAAGACAGGCTGCCAAGGTGCAATGTCCTGGTTAGAATGTTACTTCATCAAATATCTCTTGTTTCACAAACTGCCAGAAGGAACTCTTTTGCAGATTATACGGAACTCACTCAATTTCCTTCTAGAATTCCTCCGCCTTCCTCCCCTCTTCCCTCTACTCAGTGTGCTGTTGGTTAAGCCTGATTAATCAAACATGCTTAATAAAATGTTACTGGATTGGAGAGGTGTCCATGTGCATTGGACGAGGGTTGTCTCCAGGTTACCTTGGTACCCCATCTCCTGGTTGGTTTCTGGCCCTCAGTCCCCAAGTCTTGGCAAACTTTGAAGCTCTGGGTTAAGGACAAACTTCTCCCCAGCAGGTAGATCAGGGTGGTAGCTCTCTAAAACACCATGTGGGATGCAACGTGAAATGCAACTCCAGCATTTACTTAACAATTTCTGTTTCTTTTAGCACTGTCATACTTCGGGTTTAGTTTTCCTAACCTGTTTCTTCTACTTTTTCTTATAAAATGAGAAATATTAGAATTCTTGAACAGCTAAATCAGTGAAATGACATTTTCCTCTTTTACAAATGGTTATATAGACTGAGTGATAACTTAGGAATTAATATTCTTGTGGATTCTTCATCAAGTGCCTTTATTTACATGCTTCCCTCTGCGGTACAAACACCCACAGATGCTGCACAAGGAAACAAAAAAACAGATACCTGGAGGCAAAAAATAACTGCCCTCTACTCAAATGTAGCCCAGATGGTAAGAATGAGGACTGAACGCAATGATCTGAACTGCAGCTCCGGCCCGAGGAACTCCCCATGGAATTACAACAGGGAGGGTATAAAAGGAAGCTCTGGAAGCATTCAAATTAATTACAAACAGAGTCAGCCTTGTTGGGAGCTGTGTGTCCAAGAATCCTTCTCCACGATTAAGTGAATTCACAGCTCTTCCGAAGCTTGGCAGTGTCCCTTTGCTGAGGACCAGCTATCCCATTCAAAGTGTGGAACGTCCCTGTGTGAATCAAAAATGACATCTCTGTGACAACCCATGGATGTGCTAAAACTAAGCCTTCCCAGCCTTAAGAAAAGGTGGTGGAGACTCATTTGAAGAGGTGAAACTGGTCATATATGGTGGGGTCAGAGTCATAAAAATAATCGTGATAATAACTGCTATTATCGAGTGAGTACTTATTCCACACACACAGGTAAGGTGCTTCTCAAGCCCATGCAATCTTTGCAGCCCCATATCACAAGCACTGTTATTACTCCCATTTTATTGATATAAAACCTGAAGTCCCTTGAGGTCAGCATCTTGCCCAAGGTCACACCTGCGTGTAAAGGAGCCGGGTTTCCACGTTGCATTTGACTCCAGAGCCAAGCTCTTAAATGCCTCATACATCTCAACAGTTCATCCAAACAACTGGCTGAAAAAGAACAGGCATTGTGATCATATGGGCAGGTTGGCTAAGAGGCCTTGATCCCAGAGGCCAAGACAGTACACTGAGCAGACACGATTCTCACTTCTCAAGTGGTCTCAGTGGCAATCTGCAGAGACAGCCTCAGGGAGTTCCACACATCTAAGAAGTGGAGGACTTGAGGGCTCCTTCATAAACCAATCCAAGGGCTGTGGAACTTGTGAGAATGTCAGAGGAAGAAATCCGATATGCAACCAGCCAACAGGTCCTGAGGTTTGCCGACCCTGTCACGCAAGAGACAAACCCTGGGAGGCAGGACCCAAATTAACCTCCTGCCATGTCAGGGGCTCCGCTGACCAAAGCCAGTGCAAGAGTGACAGGGCAGGGGAGAGCTTGAGTTTGCCATGCAAAACTTCCTAATGAAAAGCTTTATTTCATAGTTTCTTTCTATTAAAGGAAAAGAGTATATTTTCTATTATCTTGGTGAAGGGGTCAATGTGATAGGTAATTACAACATTTTTTTCCCCCAGTTCTCCATTAATCCCTGTATCCACGCCCTTTGCAATTGGATTTTTCTCCTCTCATCCTGTGGTGCCTCTATCCCCTGAAGATAGGCCATCTTTGTGACTTGATATGGGCAAGATAATTGAAGGAAGTGACGCTGTGCCATTTTCCAGCCTTGCCCTCAAGAGGCCTCACACACCTCCACGCCCCTACCACCAGCCTGTGAACAAGTCTCAGCTGGCTACTGAGTGATGAGAGGCAAGTGCCAGCCAAAAGCCAGCCAACCACAGGACATGCAAGGCCATCCTAATCCAGCCAGCCCCAAGCTGACCACCAAATGATCACAAATGCATGAACAAGCTCAGCAACCATCAGCTGATCCTGGCCCAGAGCAACATAATAGCCCTGCTGACCTATGGACTCATGAGCCATAGTAAATGCTTAGTGTTAGAAACAACCATGTTTTAGGGTAGTTTGTTACACAGCTGTGTAGCTAACTGATACAATAGGGTTCTCAAGGCATAAACAGAGAATCTTTCCCCAAGACACATGGCAAATATGAGTTTGTTCTGAGTGGATAATAAGTCCATCATCTTATTTACTAAAACATGCTACTTCAAGAAGAACTACCATGTGTGGACTTTTACTTTATTTTATTTATTTATCTTGAGATAGAGTTTCACTCTTTTTGCCCAGGCTGGAGGGCAAAAGTATGATTTCGGCTCACCGCAACCTCCACCTCCCAGGTTCAAGTGATTCTCCTGTCTCAGCATCCTGAGTACCTGGGATTACAGGCATGTGCCACCACACCTGGCTAATTTTGTATTTTTAGTAGAGATGAAGCTTCTCCATTTTGGTGAGGCTGGTCTCAAACTCCCAACCTCAGGTGATCTGCTTACGTCAGCCTCCCGAAGTGCTGGGATTACAAGCATGAGCCACTGTGCCTGGCTGATGTGTGAACCGTTAATATGTGTGAGGTACTAGGAAAAGCACTTTTAGTCCCTTTGTAATTTAATCTTCACAGCGACATTATCTCAGCAGCCACACACAAGTTGAGATTTAATATTCTCAGATGAAGAAACAGACTCAGAGAGGCTAACATGAACCCAAGGGCAACTTATCCCAAGCTCACATGCTTACAGAGTATGTTTGAGAAGTTCTCTCTCTGTAATCAATTAATATGATGGGCTGGGATTTAAAAGTTTCCATCATGGCCACATAGCAGCTTCATGTACATTTTACAAAGAAGAAGTTTTGTAAGTAGTAAGCCCTACCGGTTTTACCCAGTCTAGGAGAGGACAAGCATAGGCGAATCTAACATGGCTCTCTGTGCCAACAGGAAAGAGTGCTTTTCTTTTCTCCCTGCATAAAAGTCAAAATAAGAGTCCAGGATGGGGCAGGTGGGGCAGAGTATGGCGGGGGGTGCAGCACAGTGGCTCATGCCTCTAATCTCAGCACTTTGGGATGCCAAGTGGGCGCAAATTGAGGTCAGGAGTTCAAGACCAGTCTGGCCAACACGGTGAAACCCGGCCTCTACCAAAAATACAAAAATTATCCAGGTGTGGTGGCAAGCACCTATAATTCCAAGTACTCGGGAAGCTGAGGCACGAGAATCGCTTGAACCCGGGAGGCAGAGGTTGCAGTGAGCCACCGCATTCCAGCCTGGGTGACAGAGTGAGACTCCATCTCAAAAAAAAAAAAAAAAAATGTCCAGGGCAGGAGTCAGAAAACTTTTTCTATAAATGGCAAGGTAGTAGATCTTTCAGCCTTGGCAGGTCAAACAGTCTTGAATGCACCATTCTACCAGAAAAAACAGCCACAGATAATACACAAACCAACAGGTGTGGCTATGTCCAGTAAACCTTTATTTACCAAGTTTCCTGAGCCCTGGCCTAAGGGACAGACAGAGAAGAGGGGAAATACACAGTAATGCTGGTGCCCTCACTCCCTGGAGTTAAGAAACAACAAGTAGTCTATTAAAGTCTCTTACTTCTAAGTGATATCTGAATCACCCATTGTTTTCTGTAAGTTATGACAGAAGTGACTAATTATTTCTTACTGAACATATTCATCTCGATGGACTTGCAATTATGTACCAGGAATGCTGTGTTAAGAAAGACCCAGGGGCTATATGGTGAGTCCACATGAAAGGGCACTGTGATTGATTAGCAATGTCTGTATTGGGCAAAAGAAGGGAGAAAGATGGCATGAAATGAGTCAAACATCCCACACACTGGTCATGTATGTCCTAATCATCATTACCCATTTTCAATACAAATTAATTGACGCTAACTCAATTTAAAATGAATTGTTGATCATTCAGGCTGCTTTTCAGAAACAGGTGTGAATAATCTTCTGAATACCCTTGATCCAGTGATTTGGTTGCCAGCTTCAATCATTTCACCTTAAACGTCAAGAGCTGGTCAATACACTGAAGCTAGAAAGGACTAGGTAAAATTCCCTAACCACTACTATCTTCAAATATGGGCGCTGAACTGGAGGCACAGTTCCAGTAACCACCTCGCAACAATATTTACCTGAGCAGCCTTTATCTAGGCTAAGTCAAGCACTTGGGCAGCCCTGCAGGAATGGATTCCTTATCACTGAAGGCTCCAGCAATTACTCTTCTCTGCGTGCAGAGCTAGGATGCAGGGCCACAGCAATTTCCTACAGTGGTCCTCAAAAACCCTGTTGAATTTCATTAATTAGCAATTATCTTCAGCTGAGCACACAAAGTCCTATCTGTGGGCTAAGAGAAGCTGGAAACCCATCCAGCTAAAATAGAAAAGACAAGATTTAAGGGGCAGTGGAAATATATCCGTGGACGCCACTCACTTCATTCTAGCCCTCTTAATTCCTAACTTTGAGACTATGAGACTTTGAGGGATTCATTTTCTAATATTCTATTTAGACTTGCACTATCCATGATGGTAGCTGATAACCATATGTAGCGATTTAAAATTAAACTAAAATTAAATAATATTAAAAATTTAGTTCTTCAGTCATATTCCAGTCCTATTTCAAGCTATATTACTGTACAGTGCAGAGGGAGAATATGTCCATCATCAAAGAAAGTTCTGATTCAGACTAAAGTACCAGGCGCTGCAGCGCTCTGTGCCTATCTCCTGCATATGGCACAGCAGAGGCTGTTCACTACTGACACGCTAACCTTGTGTCTGCATGCAGTTTCTGGCTGGGAGGGGACATCAGGCCCACATGCAGGGGGGGTCAAGCCAGCAGTGCCAACAAATACCCCTAGAAGCAGGGCTCAGCGAGTGGCAGGTGGGAATCCGCAGATGAGCCTCCCAGCGTCCATGTTCCCTGGCTTACAGAGCTCCGAGGCGTGTCCTACAGAGGCTCCCAGAGTTGCCAAATTGCAATGAGTCCCAGCTGCCCGCAGCAATCACGTGCTTGCTGAAATTCCCTTAACTGGCTTGACTTGGGTTGCCTTCTATAGGAATCCACCTGAGACAATGAACTTCATTGGTAGTTTACAAATTGTAAGATAGTCACATTGATGTTGGCACTGAATCTTGGTGTTTGAAAACTAGCCAACTTTACCAGTGAAAAAGATGATCATTTATGGAACCAATATATGAGAGCTCAGAAAAAAAATTAAGTCTGTTGCCTTACTTTACAGAATTCTTTTTTTTTTTACTCTGTTGATTTACTTTATATACTTTTGTATGCTTTATAGCACTCTTTATTTTTTTTTACTGTGTTGGCATTTCTCAGTTTGATCATTTCATTTAATTACCAAACCCACTTTTGAATTATTTTCGCTATCTCCAAAAATCAAGCCACTCTCCAGGGACAACATTTGACCCCATTGAGAATACTGAAGGGAACGCATCCCAGGCTCTGAAAGCTATTCCCACAGTCTGGCTCTCAGGACTGTTGGCCAATAACAAGTCATTAGGACAAGCAGACCATACTCATGGAGACAACGACCACACATTTACATGTTTTGTTTCCTGTGTGACTTTTACAACCTGATTTCTTCATAGTCGCACTTGTCTATTTCTCTTTGCTGTCTTTTGTGTTCTTAACAGCCTTTCTTCCAATATAATTTGCCTGTCATACATTTTACCCATTGAAAATGTACAATTCCACCTTTTTTTTTTTAGTATACTCACAGGATGTGCAGTCATGTTTTTTCTTGTCTTCTTTCACCATAAATGGAAACAGGCAGTTCGACCTCACACATTATTCCTGCTTAAGAAACTTATGGCTACATTCAAAAATCAAAGCCCAAGCCATATGCAGTGGAGGACAATTTACTGCCACTGAGGCTAGGCAACAGATATATGCAATAGTTATACCAATGTTGCTCCTTCCCCTCCATTTTTCAGAATTACCATTTCAGTCATCAGTTCACCTAATCCCCAGGGCAGTAATATCATCAGTTATACTGCACACACATGCGCACACACACACACACACACTAGTAAGACTGGACTCACCAGTAACATATTGTTTGCTCAACAAAATACAAATTCCCACACAAAAATGTATTCTTTTAAAAAAATTCCATTTCTCCCTAGTTCTCTGATTCTTACTGATACCAAAAACCACTTTGGTGAAAGATTCCCTCCTCTCCCCACATTGCTCTTGCAACAGGTCAAATCTGTCACTTCGCCTGAGACTCCTGCATCTGTTGGGGCCACTTAAGCTCCCACCAGAATCTGCTTCTCAGTTCCTAGTTTGAGCACCCTGGTTGTAGTGGACAGATACGTGAAAGCAGATAAATATTAAATCCAGGGGGGAAGATAAAATGGTACCACTCTTTATAACCAACTGAATGACCACAACTACTGATGTCAGGGATAAATTTCTTTCCAGGGATACCCACTGTCTCACTACATATCCCCTCACTCCTCAGACAGATGACAGATAGACAGACACATGGCTTGAAGTGTGAAGGGTTTACAACCGCTGCCCCTCTTTAAAGAATCACTCACAGTTTTGAAGGACATTTTCCTGGCCCTCCTAGTTTCTGGCAGGATGATGGCACAACAGAACAGCCCTCTATTAGCCACAAGAACCCAGCCACAGCCCCTTCAGCCTGCTAAAGAAAAACTTCAGTTCATCTGACCCTGGGAGGAGCCAAAACCAGAAAGCTATTTAGAGCATCCTCCCTAAATTGTCCTGGCTTCCCTAGACTTCAGAATTCCAAATTCTTGATGACAGTGGCTGGCAACACAGGGTAGAGGCAGAGAACAGAATCCACCAACAGGCAGGAAAAGCCACAGCCTCTGTGCCCTCAGAGCATCCCATGTAGTGCTGGAGTATCCATGGGACCAGGGTCCTCTTGCCACCCTCCTATTTTAGAGAGCCCTGGTACCCTCCTCACCAAATGCCCCTCTGAAACCTCGAGGTGGTTTGCTCCCTGTAGAACTGGGTCTCCTCAGTCCTGTTCTGGGTTTCTATTTATTCTTCCCCAGTGCTTAAGACTGAAGGCAGCTCAACAGCAGAAAGAAGTCAGTTGGAGAGAGATGCATTTTTGTCATTCTTGGCATGTGTCAAAGTCATGTTGGAAAAAGAAACCTGGTCAATTTTTAGAGTTGCTGAAAGGCATTGAGTGACTGCACTAAAGACATGTGTTGTATAAAAGAAATAGATTTGTTACATATGTATACTTGTGCAATGTTGGTGTGCTGCACCCATCAACTCGTCAGCACCCATCAATTCATCATTTATATCAGGTATAACTCCCCAAACCTGCACGTTATGCACATGTACCCTAGAACTTAAAGTATAATTAAAAAAAAACAAAAAAAACAAAACACAAAGAAGGGCATTATATAATAATAAAGGAGTAAATTCTTCAAAAAAAAAAAAAAAAAAAAAAAAGAAATAGAAAGAGATGGTGTGCCAGAATCGTGCTGTACTCCTAAAGACATCAACCCCATGAAGGTGAGGGCTGGTGAGGGGAAACAAGACTAGGGGGCTCAGGGAGCTGCCCTGCTCCCTGTTGAGGGGGGGCTGTGTCCCCAGCGAGGCCACAGTGGTGGCCCACTGGGTTCTGTTCCTGCTCAATGTCCCACTACAATTCAAGATCCACACAATAATCAGAGTGGTATGTGGAGACATGAATTCATCAATGTCACTTCATTCTTCCAACTTTCCATGGACTCCCTCTACTACTCAGAATAAAATCCAAACTCCTTACCAAGGCAGACAAGACCTTAGATGGTCCAGCCCTGCAAGAAGCTTCAATTCTTCTCCCTCTCTCCCTAATCCCCAGCTGCAATGTCCTTCTCTGTTCCTCAAGAGACTCCGTCTCCCTCCTGCTTGGGTGCCTTTGCAGTGGCTGGTCTCTCTGCCTGGAATGTTCTTCCTTGGCTGGTTATAGGAATGACTCTTTCCCTCAATCAGATTCCTTTTTCCCATGGCTCCTGATCCAAAGGACCCCTCCTATCGATCCCCATCAGACCTGTTCCTCGTTCCTTTTTCCGTAACACTGATCAAAATCAGATGCTTTCGAATTGTTCTTTGTTTATTCCTTAATTCTGACACCTCCCCCTAGAATGGAAGCTTCACGAGAATCAGGAGCTGGTCTGTGTGTCTCACAGCATGAAAGATGGGGCCTGAGATGGACCAACGACCAATCAATCCTGCAAGAAGTCATCAATCAGTCAATAAAAAAGGGGGTCTTATTTCTTCTATTTTTTTGCAGAGAAGTAATTTCAAACTTGTGGAAAAATTACAACAATCTTATAAGGAACTCCCCATAAACCCTTTACCCTGATTCACCTATGGTCAATATTGTACTCATTTTTGTTAGCATTCTGTTTATCTATCTATATCATTTCTATCTCTATCTATTTTATCTATCTATCTATCTATCATCTATCTATGCATTCATCCATCTATCCTATCTATCCATCTATCAATCATAGCTATTCTAATATATCTACCTACTTACCTATCCATCTGCCACTCATCCATCCATCTATCTATACCATTTTTCCTCAACTGTTCTAGAGTAGGTAGCAAGCATCATTGCCCCCACCCTTAAATACTTCAATGCTTATTTCCCAGGAATAAAGGAATTCCCTAACACAACCACAGCACACTCATCAATTCCAGTATATTTATCACTGATACAATTCTTTTGTCTAAACTTCTGTCCATTTTCAAACTGTCAGTTGACCTGATAATGTGCACTAAAGCACATCTCCCTCCAGTACAGGATCTGATCCAGGTGTGGTTAATTAGCTGTCCCACCTCCCTGGTCTCCTCTAATGTGGAACTATTCCTCAGCCTTCCTGTCTTTCACAACTTCAGCATTTTCGAAGAGCACAGTCTCTTGCTTCAATAGAATGTTCCTCGTTGGGGGTTTTTCTGGTACTTCCTCATAACTAGATTCAAGTCATGCCTTCCTTGCCAGAATACTGCAGGAAGGCAGGTGCATCACATGTGGCGGGCATCATGACCATCTGGTCTCCTTGGCAATGTTAACTTTAACAAGGAAGTTTCAGTCAAGGTGCTGTCATATTTCTCACTGTACACTTACGAGAGGCATTTGAAGACCATGCAAATATCCTCTTCCTCATCCAAACTTTCCCATGGATTTTGCGTCTACCGATGACTTTTATCAGACCAATCTTTACTGTGATCGCTACAAAATTATGAGTTTCCAACTCAGCACCTTCTCCACATTTAGCAGTTAATAGTCAGTGTTCTACTGAAAGCAAGAGCCCTCCTCTTTCCACATTTGATTCTCCACTGCTTTATTTATTATAGGTAAGAAATTATGGATTCTTACTTCTCAAGATTTATATTTTATCTCCTCTCCTGAAATATCCCATATTTGGTCAGTGAGAGCCCTTTCAAATGGCTTCGGTATAAAAGGGGATAATTTTTAAGTATATCCATAAAATCCTGGTTGCTTCAAAGATGCCCTTTTTCCACTTTAATGTGGAAATAAGCGTTTCTCCCAGATCAAGGCTCTGGACAGCTGGGGGTCATTCAACTGGCTCAGCCACAGCTCTTCACTGTCCCTGACCACCTCCTTTGGGACAAAGAGAAACCAGACCTGAAGAGTCTGAGTGAGTCCAGACCCAGTGCCTGGAGGCCCTCCTCAGCCCAACTCTGACCAGGGAAATCTCCGGCTAGGAGACAACAGCACCGCATCCTTGCAAGCAACTAAGATGGTTCCGTCCTAAGGCATGATTTTGTTTCAGAAGATGAGTGTGTCATCTGGTTAGCCCCAAACTCTTGCTGCAATAAACATGGTGTGAAATGGTCTGTGATGTGTGCTAAGGAGCCCTTCTGAGTTAAAATCATGTGTAGAGACTGCAGATGATGAAAACTAATTCCAACTAGCTCGAGGGGTGTCCAGCGACATGGCAGGCCTCTAACCTGGAACAAGCAAAATTTCACATACATCAGATCACAGAGGGTACCCACATGCTGCCAAGGTCAAAGCCTTGACCTTCGAATAGCACAGGTAAGAGGCTAGCACTCACTGTGTATTAAGTAGATGAGACGAAGCAAACAGCAAACTCCCAACCAAGGAACATGTTTTCAACCACAAACTAACTCACTTGAGTCACTTAGCTATGAAGGGGAAAAAATATTTCTGGGGCAGAAGATTCAGAAGGAGGGATCTTATCTGTTCCCAGAAAAATAAATCCACAATATATCTCACTGCCCTGTAAGCTAGGCAACAAAGTCAATAATACTGCATACAAAATAGCCTTCATAGCTTTATGATAGAATATAACAATCAGATATCATAATGACCAAAGTAATGTGACAAACTTCTTTCTTGAGCATATGAAATGATTTATAAATGCCCAAGGAACAGATGAACTAAAACTGGACTCAAGAGCATCTCATTGTGTTGCCTATAGGAATAATGACTGGCTCTACTGATGGGAGGGAAGGTACGCTCATGGAATGAGGGAGTGCAAGACATGAATTCAGATCAGTTAATACGAAAAGAAAAATGACTCTGTAAAGCCAGTACATTCAGGTAAATAGGACATCATTTCATTAGCATAAAAACAAGCTTTTTTTTCTAACCAGTAAAAAAAAATCTTATTCCCATTTTTCGTACAAACTACCATACTACTTCACCTTTCTGTAGCAAAACTAAAAAGAGTTATCAATCTGCTTTGCTTCCAATCCTTCCCCTCCCATCCTCTTTTGGACCCATTACAATCAGAATTTTGTTCCCACCAGCACCACAACTCTTCCCGTCCATGTCACTATGGCCTTGGGGTTGCCTGATGCATCCACAGCCTGCAACCCATCACTCACTCCCGCCTCCCTGGTGCCCAACTTCCAGGCCACCTCTTCTGATCCTCCTCCCACCTCGATGGCTGCTCTTCCCAGCCTCCTCTGTGGGCTCCTTGCAGAGCTTGGGCTGGGCCCTTGGTCCCCTCTCTGCTCATGCTTGCTCCTGTGGGGAATCCCCTCCACCTCGTGGCTATGTACAAGCTTCTGTCTTCCTCCCAGTTCCCCCTTGGTATCTCCAGGCTTGACCTGCAGCCTGAACTCCAGATGCACACACTCTCATTATCATCCTACTCATGATCTCAACTGGGATACCCAGGACACATCTCAAAATGAGCACTTCCAACACAGGACAGCCGGTCTCCTACGAAGCTCACTCCACCCACCCCTCACCTTCGCCTACAACTGCTCAGGCCAGGAATTGCAGTCTTCTATTGCTCTCTCACGCACATCCACTCCTTCAGGGTGTTGTCACTGATTCAAACCATGTTCAATCAATCCTGCAGGAAGGCAAACCATGCCCAGAATCAGATACCTTCTCACCCCGCCCCTGTTACTGCTCTGAACTGAGCCCCAATTATTTTAATACTCTCTGGAGTCTTTCACCTTCCATTCTTACCCATTACATTTTACTATCAATCCAACACTCTGGTTGATCCTTTAACAATGTACACCTGGTCACAGGGAGCAAGAGGCGGCTCTCCACTCCACAGTAAATAAAGAAGACCTCCATCAGCCCCCAAGACCCTAAGAGACCTGGTTCCCCACAACCTCTGACATCCCTCCTACTCCTCTCCTCCTCCCTCATTCTGCTCCAGCCACACTGACCCTCCGTGCCATCCTCGGGACACACCAAGCATGCTTCCATCCCTGGCCTTTGCTGCCCTTCTGCCTGGATGCTGTTCCTCAGAACTATCCAGGGCTCCCTCTCTCCCTCCTTCAGAGATTGCTCAAATGTCACCTCCACAAAGACCTCAACCTTGGCCTTAAATTGCAAGCCCTCCAAACTCCCGCAACTCATGGTCCCTCTCACCTTGTTCATTTTTTTCTGTATCACTTTCGAGCATACTTTACATTTATTTATGTATTTTTTTGTTTGTCTTCACCTTCAGCCCCCACCACACCAATGGAAACTCCATGCATGTAAGGACTTTCCCTTCTTTGTTTCTTGTCCTTATGTCCCAGAACACATAATGAGCGACACACAGTGGGTGTCCAATAAATATATATTGAATGAATGAATGCATTTCTACACAATCTTGTGGAAATGTAGACAAAAGAAGAAGGATGCACCCATGCATCAGACCATGAAAGTCGGGGAAACCAAGAAAGCCACAGGCGTCCTGAGGCTGGGAGCAGACAAGCTCACATCAGTAACATCCAACAATGTTATGACGACAAAGACCACAGGCAAATGGAACAGAGAGTCATCAGAGCAGAACCATATGTTCTGGACCAGCTCCACTTGAGGGAAAGATATGGAGACCTTGTACAACCCTTGTCAGAAGGGTTGTAATGTGTGAAGTCTCATCCTGAGATTCCAGAAGGTGTTCTCGGTAGAGCACTCACTGCCACTTCTCTTGTTTATTCTGGCAGGAGTCTGTGAAGTTAACAAATTATTTGTTGCTCATATGTTCCATCTGTTGGCATCTCTACCTGAGGGCATCTTGCATGGGGAAATGAAAGAAGGATTTTTTCTTGACAACCCTGTGCCTTGACATTTGGGAACAAAGCAGCTGTGGCTGCCTGCTGCTCTGTCTACCCCGCCATGGAGTGAGGACACACGGGAGTCAACAGTGACTTTCTCAGTAGCTGGAGAAGCTCAAGGCATTTCCAATAATCTACCACTCCAGTAATCACCAGAGAAAAGAGCTTTAGAAATTACCTTCCTGGTGGATGAAACAGAACAGGACAAAATGATCCAATACTTGGTAGCTAAACATTAGTAAGATTTTTTAAATTAAAGAAATAAAAAAGTTAAATTAAATGTAGAGAACAGTAAACCTTCATAAAATGGGAAGGCTGCAACTCTTTCCTAGAGCAAAGTCTCCTTCTAATGAGTTTCTAAACAGGACCTAATTATTGGCAGGATTTACATTTCCTGGATTTCCAAATAATCTATTTCTGTAAAACAGAAACAAGCTTTATTCTGTATTTTAAAAAGGAAAACATACTTTAGGAGGCTGAGGCAGGAGGATCACTTGAGGCCAGGAGCTTGAGGGAAGCCTAGACAACACAGTGAGACCTTGTTGCTACAAAAAATGAAAGTACAAACATTAGCTGCTGTGGTGGCATGTGCCTGTAGTCCCAGCTACTCCAGAGACTGAAGCAGGAGAATCTCTGGAGCCTGGAAGGTCAAAGGTGCAGTGAGTTATGATCGCATCGCTGCACTCCAGCCTGGGAGACCAAGGGAGACACTATCTCAAGAAAAAAAAAAAGAAGAAGAAAAACAAAAGAAAAGAAAGAAAGGACTGAATGTGCTAGAAATTCTCCTTGTTACCCTGATCCAGCTCTACATACCCTCTGTCCCTAGTTTGTGCCCCAGGGGGCCGAACCTGGCTCCCTTCCCCTCTGGCTTCCAGGTGGACTTGGCCAATGGTAGGAAGTTAAAGAGTGAAAGAAGAGAGTAGTCAGGATTCTCATTCTCATAGTTCTCTCCCAGCCCATAGTCCCCGTCAAGTTCCCAGCGTCCACAGCTCGTCCCTGTCCTCCTTTGGCTCCCTTGGGCAGACAGTGGTGATGACCCCTCACTGTGGCTCCTCTGGGTGCTTCACCATCTGCTCTTGGCTCCCTCGTCCTGCCCACATCTTGGCTCCCTCATCCTGCCCACATGAAGGGGGCCCTTCATGAAGTATTACTCCCTTTGCATATCCCATCTGTTGCTTACAGATCCTGGATGCCGAAGGAAGAATGCACGTTCCAGGCAGAACACCACACTCGGAGAGAAATATAGGTTCAAATATAGGTCCCTAATCCTAAAATACAATACCCAAAATGCTCCGGAATCCAAAACTTTCTGAGCACCAACATGAAGGCACCAGTGGAAAATACCACACCTGACCTCATGTAACCGGTTGCAGCCAAACCGTTGTTTTGTGTATAAAATTCTTTGAAATATTGTACAAAATTACCCTCAGACTATGTGTATAACGTGTATGAGATCCAGCCACTGTACTCCAGCCTGGGCGACAGAGCGAGGCTCCGTCTCAAATAAAATAAAATAAATAAATAAATAGATTTTGTTTACATTTGGGTCCCCCTCCTCAAGATGTTTCTCTCTCTCTCTCTCTCTCTCTATATATATATATATATATACACACACACACACACGCATATATGTATATATACACACACATATACATATATGTCTCTCTATATATAAACACACATGTATATATATATATATATGTATAGTTGCAAATATTCCAAATCAAAAAAAAAAAAAAACAACTCCAAATCCCAAACACTTCTGGTCTGAAATACTTCAGATAAGGAACACTCAACCTGGACATCCCTAGGGCCCTGGTAGCTGCCTCCTCTTCCATGGAGGTGGTCAGGAAGGAGCATGGCACTGGAAGAAACCACCATCATTTCTGAGAACAGAAAGGACTATTCATCCAACGCAGCACCCAAGGCTGTGGTCTAGATTCCCTTTTTAGTTTGTTTGTTTATTTTTTGAGGCAGGGTCTCACTGTCATCACCTAGGCTGGAGTGCAGTGGTGCCATTACAGCACACTGCAGCTTTGAACTCCTGGGCTCAAGGGAACCTCCTGTCTCAGCCTCCCCAGTAGCTGGGACTACAGGGATGCACCACCATGCCCAGGTAATTATTATTATTAGTAGTATTTTGTAGTACAGACAAGGTCTCACCATGTTGCCCAGGCTGGAACTTCTGGCCTCAAGTGATCCCCCTGTCTCAACCTCCCAAAGTATTGGGGTTACAGACGCCAGCCATTGTACCCAGCCTGGGTTCCTTCTCTCCTAAGGGGGTGACCCCACTCTGACCGAAAAGCAATCTAAGGTATTTTAGGAGTGCAAGAGAATGACAAGCATGAGTAAGAATGAGGCTGTACCATCCATTCACCTTCCGAGGCTGTCATAACAGCAGAATTCTTGATGTCATGTTGAAGAAACAACAGCTTCTTGAATGTCAACTGCCAGGGTGATGATTGAAAAGTGAAGATAGCAAGAGGATTAACTCGCTAAGCAAAAGTCTGAGACATTTCTTAGGAGGGCATGTGTCACAATATTAATCCAAATCTCAGATTGTGTTAAACTCTTTGGGAAAAATAAGATAATTGACTTATCCCAATTTCAAGCCATATAATCAGTATTCTATAGACACAGCCTAAGGGAACCTCAGTAATAAAGCAATAACTTGATTTCCTTTGATTATGCGGATGGGTAAAAATGTCAAACCCTCATGGTGCAGAGTCAGGAGAAGCAGTGAGAAGCGTGGCCAGAGAGCACAGTGAACCCCAAGGCCAGGACAATCCTGGGGGACATGGGATTGTGACACCACTTAGTGCCAACCTGTGAAAGATACGTTCTTAAAAGCAGAACCTCCCACTCATCTGTTAGAGCAGTGAAAATGTCTTGTGATAAATGCCACAGGATGTATGATTTAGACACGATAATATCTGTGTGACCCAATCTCACTGCAGTTAAGAAAAATATTCAAATAAAAAAAGGTTACAAACCAATCCAGTGAAGTTTTAGCACCAAGGAAAGCAGCATTCTGGCTAATTTCCCCTTCTCTAATGTGGGGAAAGGACAGTCAAATTTGCCTCCCAACATCCACTTGTGACTTATCATCTACCACAGTGAGCAGCCAGGAGATTTCACATGACTGAAACAGGAAGAATTATTTAATGGCTTGGGAAGAGCATGTTTAATTCTGAAGTGTTCCCAGGCCAGATCATGGCAGCAACCAAACTTGTTCAGTCATCACCAGCAGTGTTTTCTGGGCTCCCAGTGATGAACGCTCCCTGTGTGTGATCTCGTGTACCAATCAAAGACCTTGCGAGGCAGGTATTCTTCTTATCTATGACAGACTAGAAAGCAAATATTCTTAATTTAGCGGACTTTTTTGAAACGCTAATGATGCTGCTGATGATAATAACATCAATTAAATGGTTTGCAGAGCTACCAAAAAAAAAATTCTTAAAACTGAGTAGTGGAAAGGAGCAATTTTCCAGCTAAAGCTTATTCTTCTGCCATCTCAGCAAATGAAGTTCCAGCTTTCACTTTTCCTCATGGGTCAGTGTGGCTTCCAGCACCTCTCTGATGGAAGGTTCCATAAAATGTATAAATGGTAGCTAAAGTTCCCCTTAGGTCTCGGCCTCCCATATTAACCTCTGGTGAACTCGCTGGATGTGGAGTTCACAGGGGGAAAACTGACAGTGAGGACATCCCCGTAGCAGGCTAGGGATGCGCTGGATGGACAGCTGTCTGGATGTGAAGGTTTCGTCCTGTTGGCTCCACAAGGCCTTATTCCATTGGTTCTCAAGGTACCATTACATTTTAAAATATCTTACATATAAAAGAAATGACCAATCTTGCCAGAAACAACCACTCTAGTTGAAATCTCTGTGTCCTAGGATAAATCTGGAACATTTTCAGGCTGGACCATCCAAAAGCTTATGTGGCATGGACCTGCTTGCACTCTAACTTCCGCTAGTCCATGCATAAACTTTGTTCTAGGTCATTCTGCTTATAATTATAAGGCTCTATTTTCAATGCTCTAATAGCTTGAAGAACAAAGAAGGTTATATTTCTTCTTAATGGAAAATTTCTTTATCCAAAATGTGTTCCTTCCAGCCCCACTGTCTTTATGTCTGCCATCTTTTTGCCAGCTCCAGCTGATAAGGAGAGTTCATCCTGACAAGCTCAGAGAAGGGCTTAACCACAGGCCCTGGGTTTGCTGCATTCCAGGATTTTGTGGCAGTGGGCCAAGGTCTGATGTGCAAATTGCATCTCTTGTGTGTGCAGAGTGAACATGAGGGAGCACTATGTGTTTAAGACCAGGGCTCAATAATTACAAGATAGATTGCTATAATCTAACTAAATTTCACAGAACAGGTACATGTAGGATAGAGGGAAATTCCAAGCCTTTGAAAGTCAAAAATGCCCCCGCAGGAAAGAACAAGGTGAGTTTTGGCAATTCTGTTAGGACCATGTCAGTTTAAATGGGCTTTTATGTCCAAAATTGGGACAATTTGAGAATCAAAAAGACCAATGAAGACAATGGGTTGAAAAGGGAAGGAAGGAAGGAAGGAAGGAAGGAAGGAAGGAAGGAAGGAAGGAAGGAAGGAAGGAAGGAAGGAAGGAAGGAAGGAAGGAAGGAAGGAAGGCTGGCTCAATTTGGGAACCCATAATGATACTAAAAGGGGAAGGGGTATTTTTAGACAGGAATACCAGCTAAAGTAGAAAAAATTACTGAATGGGAAAATTACCATTTTGCACACCTTTCTATAATAACAGATCTAGGAGAGAATGATCCAAGGATCCTAAAGCCACAGGGGGAAAGGCTGTTGAGAAGCAGGAGCACCTTACATAGACAAAGCATCAACCTGGCGGACACTTCATAACCAAGCAGTCAGAGCTAACAAACATGAGAGACATTGGCATCGTGTGGCTCCTGATGTGATGCACTGGGAAGGGCACCACACCCCTGATGTCAAAGATGTTCATCCTGCATCTAATCAGAGAGAGGCAATCAGTTAATCAGACAAGTTCAGAGCATGGGGCATTCTGCAAGTCAACAGGCCTGGATGCATCCAAATCTCAGTGGCTGGAAGAAAAAGAAAAATGGCAGGAGATTTTCTAAAATGCAATGTGGGAACCTTGACTAGATTCTAAATTTAAAAAGTAAAACTATAGACTTTTGGGGGCGATTGGGAGAAATAAGAATATAGGAATATATTAGATATTATTGACACTATTTTTGACCAGAAAATGGAACTGTATTTATTCAATGTCTTGGAAGGTAACTATACAAAACTTTACAGCACCTTCTATCCACTGTCCCTTAACAAATGGTTTTAATTATTTTAAGCCCATTTAAATATAACAAGTGTCTTAGAGACCTAAGACATAAGATAATCTTAAGATGATTTGTATTGATTTCTGGATGATCTGACAGTGTAGAGACGGAAGTGGCTTTTAATTTTCTAAGATTTTCCAAGATTGAAGTCATGTAGCATGAGCTTCTCTAAATTTCCTTTTCTTTCCTTCACATATTTTCATTGTCTTCACCAATTCATGTTTTCCCTCTGCCTGTTGCCTCCTTAGTGCTAAGTGCAGTGTTCAGCCTATGCCAAGGACTCGGGAAACGCCTAGTCCATAATGAGCCATCGTTGTGCTCGCTCCACTACTCAAGTCCTTAATGTGACAAAAGCCTTATTTGTATTGTTTTCAAACTTCTTAAGGTTACTGCTCCAATGTCTTGAGTGTGATAATGACACCGTGGTTATGAATAGGAATATAATGGCCTGTTTCTAGATCAGGCTGAAGTATTTAGAGCCAAAGGGTCATGATGTCTGTCTGCAGCTTACTTTCAAATGTTTTTACAAAAAAACAAGTAAATTATATACATAAATACATATATATACACACACAGTGAACCGTCTATATCTGTGGATTCCAAATTCACCATGGATACAGAGGACTAACTGCATATACACATAATACATGCATATGTATGTATACATATACATCCACATATTCAATACATATATATGTGTGTGTACATGTATACACATTCTGTATACAGTCAGTCTTCTGTATTCATGCATTCCACATCTACAGAGTCAACCAACTTCAGATTGAAAATATCTTAAAAATTGCATTTGTACTGAACATGTAGACTTTTTTCTCGTAATTATTCCCTAAACAACATAGTAAAACAACTACTCAAATAGCATTTACATTGTAATAGGTATTATAATTAATCTGGAGATGAGTTAAAGTATATGGGAGGATTATATCAAGGATTTGGGTACCCTCCCTCAGATTTTGGCAACTGTGAGAGGTCCTGGAACAAATCCCCTGAAGACTCCAAGAGACAACTGAATAGTAATAAAATATGTGCAACATAATGTAACACACATGTGTGTGTCCATAATGCATAAAAGAGAGAGACCAAGCAGATGTGATAAAGCTCCTGCATAGGATGTGGACATAAAGCCAGACATGAGCTGTGTTCATGAGGCCAGCACACTCCAAGCAGAATGACCATCCTATGAACAAAGCAAGGGACAACATCTGTCCCAGAAAAAATGAGCAGATGTCCAAACCCAAGAGCTCCAGAACAGCAATTCAGCATCAATCTCTCAAATAAGGTGGAAATAATCTTTTAAGTTCTACTCAGGCATCTCCTCATGTTGATTTCATAACTCGACCTTTATGATGTTAGTAAATTACCATATTTTGAGTGAAACAAAAACACATGCACACTACTTCCCCAAATGACAAAGCCTGGCCTGTCTGTGCCCGACAGAAAACAAAGCCATGAAACAGCTACAGAGCAGGACAAGGGACATTGGCACATCTTCAGCTCAGCTTTTATTTAAATACACTGGGCTCCAGGCACAGCCTTGACCTGCCAACAGATTTAAGCAAACGTAATTAGAGGTGAGCAAGCTACATGGACCCAGCTTTCCCAATCCATGCTGCAGCTGCCGAGAAGTAGAGCAGATCTAGAAGAGCTGCCCCAGGAGTTTTAGGAGGAAGCTCTGTGACCTCCCCATGCCTGGCGGGGAGCCACCCACCCTTTGACAAACCCAGTGCACTGATTCCTTAGGTGTGCGTCCCATGACCCCTTGGTCAAATGGGCACAGGCCAGCTGGGGTACACATGTACAGGTGTACCAGCTGTTAAAATACTGAGATGCTCTGTACCAGTTGGTAAATAACCGCCCTCCAAATGCCTCCAGTGCCCTCTCCTGTGCTTTCGTGCTGCCTCCTCCACCAGGACCCCTCATGATCGCCTCCCCCATGACCCATTAACTCCAAGAGCTAAAATCTCACTACATCCAACCTAGGGCCAAGTACTCTGTCATTGTTGAGTATTTTAAACAGCATTCTGCCTCCTAGACTCTGGTGCTTCCAGGGCAAGGAGTCTATTTTATTCATTTCTGCATCTCTAGCATGTCTTGAAGCCACACCCACAGAAGTACCAGTTCAATGCATCCACCAAGGACCCAAGAGGAGCTTGCCATGAGGCAGAGCTGCTTGTGAGTGAGGGACAGTGAGCAGCAGCGAGTTGCTGTGGTGGGTATCACACTAATGCATTTGAGCCACATCTGAGTTTCAGGTGCAGGGCCTATGAATCACAATAGGTTTGAGGCACTGATTTATGTATAAGGCAGTTCTGCTGGAAAACGCTTACTTGAGATACACTTCTTAAGTAATAAACACACACACATATTTATGGAGCAAAAATTAAGCCCAGCCAGTGACACCCCTACCAGTGTCATGCTCATGGGACAGTAGAGTCCATGGTTCCTTTAGATTCACTTTGATCTTCTATCTCTACTTCCTTAAATGAAACAGAGCCTTACCCTGGAAAACCAGTTGTAAAGTCTAGAATGGGAAGAGGCAAAGAAGAGCAGTGCAGTGAACTCACTGGTAGGCAAAAAGAAACAGAGGCTCTAAAACATGGCACAAGGGAGCTCTCACATCACCAAGACCAGGATCCTTCTCAAACTTTCTTCTGAGGTCTGGAAAATGCTGGTAACAAGGGCAAGAACTGTGTGGAAGTAAAGACGCTGTCTCAAAAGGAGAAAAAAAAAGGCATCATTTAGACCAAGGC
Source organism: Colobus angolensis palliatus (assembly GCF_000951035.1). Classification (NCBI taxonomy): domain Eukaryota; kingdom Metazoa; phylum Chordata; class Mammalia; order Primates; family Cercopithecidae; genus Colobus; species Colobus angolensis. The sequence continues at coordinate 5,861,647 of NW_012112808.1, read as the reverse complement.
AGCCATTCAGCATGGAACAAGACAGAATATGTATCTTCCCTTGCAGGCAGGCTGTAACCCTGCAAGTGACAGGGCAGGAGTTCTGGGGACATGACTGCCCCGCCCCCATCAGCCTCTCTTCCGGCCCTGACGAGCATCCCACATGTCCCTGTGCTGTCTTTTCCCACTAAAACGAAGCGTCTCAGGTGCACAGCATTATTCCCTCCCTACACCTACCCTTCTACCTGTGGGATGAGCAAGAGACTAGGACTGGGGATTTCAAGGGGGCCTCTTCATGGCAAAGGAGCACACGTGGTGTCTCCCACTCTTGATTTCATACCTGGTAATAAGAGCAGCTTAGTCTCAGGAAGTGAGCATGAGGAGAGCTAACTCAGCTTTTCTGGAAAAGTCGTGAATATCAGTACTAGGGATGAGGAAGTAGCACAGCCTCCCCAGGCAGAGGTGCCAGTGTTTCCCCTGGCTCTGGTTTTTCTTGGGTCTTGTCTCTCAGCCTCCTCATCATGGCTAATTCTTCCCTAGGTCTACCATCACCCACCTACAAAAGGATCCAAGTAAATGTCTTGGCTTTCAATCCCACTGAACAGACACTGAAAGTAATGTATTTGGGAGGTGACGAAAGAGGAAGAAGGAGTAGAGAGGAGGAAAGGCTGCTCATAAAGCTTGTGTTATCCAGCAGGTTACAGCTGCAGGCAAGTGGAGCATAATCCTACTGGACAACTCTAGGAGACAGTGCAGACTCGCGTCTCAGAGCCAGTCCCCTGCAGGGATGAGGGAGCTGGGGTATTTATACACCACCTCCCATCAGCCATTGGTTGAGGGCTGCTCCAGAAGTTATTAAGTCTCTGACATTTCCAGCCTGCCATGCACAAAGCAGTGTGGACTCTGGCATCCAAAGAAAGCCTTTGGGCAAAGCAATGCAGGTGTGAGTAGGTGGAATGTGGCCAGTGTGCACCAACATGGTAAGAGCAAGGAACCATGGGCAGGCAGGGTGGTGTCTGCTTCCTGAAAGACTCAGAGAATGCAGCTGTTACTATACCAGCTGGGATGCCCAAGGGCACCTTTATGTAAAAGGCTTACACTCCTCATGAGAGAGGTGTCCTGTAAACACAAGGCACGCTTATCCACCCAGGCAAGCAATTCTATTTCCCTGGCAAGAAGGGGTGAGCTGGTGAAGGGCAGAACAAAAGAAACCCCTCCCCAAAGGTGAGTGTACCTGTCTAGAGCAACTCAAAGGAAGAACAGATCTTCCTCATTAGCTTTCTAAACAGGTGTCCTGCGGGGGGATGGGAAGCTGTTTTACCCTTTGGGGTCACAGGAGTGAGGGGTGGCCTGAGAAGGCAAGGCTCATGGGCCTTGTTGTGGCAGCTTTGTTCTGAAGTGATCTTTTTCCTTTTGCCTCTTTTCTGTGAATGCAGCAGGTCACAGGGGAGTCATCTTGCAGAGCAGAGTGGAAATAAAAGTAATACTTGGCAATTGAGGAGAAACAGAAATGAGATGATTCTAAGACCTTGAATGCATGTGTCTGCCCGGCCACCCGGCAGCTCACTTAGAAATCAAGGAGACTCAATTTTCGCTTTCCTTGCAATTGCTTTTGGCATTTTTGTCATGAAGTCTTTGCCCGTGCCTATGTCCTGAACGATACTGCCTGGGTTTTCTGCTAGGGTTTTTTATAGTTTTGGGTTTTGCATTTAAGTTTTTAATCCAACTGGAATTGATTTTTGTTTATGGTGTAAGGAAGGAGTGCAGTTTTTAATTTTCTGCATACAGCTAGCCAGTTCTCTCAGCACCATTTATTAAATAGGGGATCCTTTCCCCATTGCTTGTTTTTGTCAGGTTTGTCAAAGGTCAGATGGTTGTAGGTGTGTGGCCTTTTGTCGGGGGTGGAAGGAGGAAGAGCGCCAGGAGGAATAGCTAACGGATGTTGGGCTTAATACTTGGGTGATGGGATGATCTGTGCAGCAAACCACCACGGCACGCGTTTACCTATGTCACAAACCTGCACAACCTGTGCAGGTACCCCTGAACTTAAAAGTTGGAAATTAAAAAAAAAGAAATCAAGAGATTCTATTTTTAAAAAAATTTGCAAAGAGAGTTACTTGGGAACACTTAAAGAAGTCTGCCTCGGCCGGGCGCAGTGGCTCAAGCCTGTAATCCCAGCACTTTGGGAGGCCGAGACGGGTGGATCACGAGGTCAAGAGATCGAGACCATCCTGGCTAACACAGTGAAACCCTGTCTCTTCTAAAAATTCCAAAAAACTAGCCGGGCGAGGTGGCGGGTGCCTGTAGTCCCAGCTACTCCAGAGGCTGAGGCAGGAGAATGGCGTAAACCCGGGAGGCGGAGCTTGCAGTGAGCTGAGATCCGGCCACAGCACTCCAGCCCGGGCGACAGAGCAAGACTCCGTCTCAAAAAAAAAAAGAAGTCTGCCTCCTCAGCAAAGACACAGAGATCATTCTCATTTTCTCCTCAGCAAAGTCCACTTCAGGTCAGGTGACCTCTCTCCAGTCCCTAGGGCCACCCTGGCCTGGACCCCTGGCTCCTGCCCAGGGAGTGTTGCCATGACTTGGTGTCTGGCTGATTTATGGCTCCCATTGTCTTCGCTGAATCCCAGAGTTTTTGAAAACGCTAGACATTTTCAAGATTAGTTTTTTTTTATTTGACTGATTTACGAGCCATAGCTCAGATTAAACAGGGAAACCCTGTCGTGTCAAAGGAACCATTGTACTTGCTCCCCGTGCAGTGGAGCAAACCCTGATGTTTTTCAGCCCAGCCCCTGACCCAGTGGCCGTAGGCACACTGCCTTCCTTGGCTTTTTATGTAAACCCTGGGGACTTGCTTACCTCCTCCGGGTGCTTCTGAGCCTTTATCTCACCCCTCTCACTCCAGCTCCACAGAACCACCAAGAGGTAGGAACTGTGCGGCCTTGTCTTTGCTCAAACCCCCACTTAACTAGAGCTTCCTTAGTACAGGTGGTCCCTGATTTTCGATGGTTCATCTTGGGATTTCTCCACTTTATGATGGTGAAAAGTGATGCACATTTAGTAGAAAGTGTATTTCAAATTTTGAATTGTGGTCTTTTCCTGAGCTAGCAATACGTGGTTCAATAGCTTTAGTGATGCTGGGCAGCTGCAGTGAGCTGCCACCCCCAGCCATGCCATCACCAGTGTACTCTGCAGCATATTGTACTCAATAGATCTGTGAGACATTCAAAACTTTGTAATAAAAAGCTTTGTGTTAGATGATTCTGCCCAACTGTAAGCTAATGTAAGTGTTCTGAGCATGTCTAATGTAGGTTACGCTAAGTGACGATGCTCGCTAGGTTAGGTATATTGGATGCATTTTCAACTTATGATATTTTCAGGTTTATTGGCATATAATCCCATTTTAAATTGAGGATCACCTATATTTATGTACACGAGTGAACAAAAGAACTGTGAACTCTGGTTACAGTGCTGTAATGTTCCAGCAGGGTGATGACCCTCCTACCAGAAGAGCCACTGGATCCACAATAATAGATCATGAAAGTCACAAGCACATGTGTTCTTGGTCATGACCTGAGCACAGCAGTGCACCCTTCCATGTAATCTCTATGACCACAACCAGGAGGGAGGGACATCAGCATTTTGTAGAAAGAATCCATAGCCCAGGGAGGTTGAGGGATCTGCCCCTAGCCATATGACCCACTTAGCTTTCTAAGACTTTCAAAGACCATGACCCCAGGATTTCAGCACAAATCTTGCCTCTTTCCAGAAAACTCCATCCCATTCCTACTTGGTGCTGGGTGGAAAATCCCTCAACCATACACTTCCTTCCTTGCATTTGAGTGGGGTCTCTGGCACCCCAGCCCCAGTGATCTGGTCCTAACAGCATCATGTTCTGGAAAACCTGCCCTGGGGCCACTGCCAGGCTGTTGCCGCAGCCTCCTTTCCATTTCCCATTTAAAACATGCCTAGTTTGATGGAGAAGAGGGAAATCAGGTCTGCCCAGCACAGAGGAAACCAACCTACCCTGCGTGAACTGTAGAGACAGGTGTGGGTGCAAGGACAGGTGAATCTGAGTACAGTAACGCCAAGGACCCTTTCTTTGCAAAAATAGCAAAAACAGAGCAGATGGAACAGAATGCAGGTGTCCCAGAAGCAAGTGACCTGATTGCCAGCACACTGGCACTACCACCTAGAAAATCAAAGCGAATTTCTTCTTCAGCACTTTTACATGTGGCCTTCGACCAAATGCCAAAACATGCAGTTAATGATGTCAGATGACAGGGTGATACTGCAATTCTTTGCATTTCAGACACCATGTGTAAATTACACATCTGAAACATCAGACTTCCTCCCCGCAGTCGGTAACTCATGTCCAGACACACTGACAGGCCAAGGCCTGGTAACCACTAAGGTGTGTTATGACAAGCTTTGCTGACACTCCTTCTAGAAGACTGTGAGTACGGATGGGCAGTGTGCCGGCATCGCAGGAGTTATAGGCTGCCTGACGACAGAGAACATTCTGCAGCAACTCCCTTCATACTGCAGACAAGGAATGAGAATGTTCAAGCATCTAGAACTCCAGTAAAGAGGATTTAAAGGCAGGGTGCAGTGGCTCACATCTGTAATCCCAGAGCTTTGGGAGGCAGAGGTGGGCAGATGGCACGAGTCCAAGAGTACAAGAACAGTCTGGGTAACATGGTGAAACCCCACCTCTATAAAAAGTACAAAAACTAGCTGGGCATTGTGGTGCATGCCTATAGCCCCAGCTACTCAGGAGGCTGAGGTGGGAGGATCACTTGAGCCAGGGGAAGTCAAAGTTGCAGTGAGCCGAGATTGCGCCACTGCACTCCAGCCTGGGCGGCAGAGTGAGACCCTGTCTCAAAAAAACAAAAAGAGGGTTTAGAATAGAACCAGGGATCAGTGCATCTTTACTCCAACCTTCCTCAAAAAATACTGGCCCATGGAAGAACACCTGTCTTCAGGCCTGGGACCTTACAGCAAAACCACAGACAAAGTTGGGGACAGAATATGTTCACAGGTGAAGGCTTTTGTTGTTTTCAAAGGTCCCTGGATTCTGTAAACATGAGCTGGATAAATGACCAGAGTGACCAGTCTGTGAATTTCATCAGGGGATACCTATAGCACTAATTTTCTCCTTCCCACACCTCAAGACCTGAAGTTCTATAGTTCAGCTCATGTTTCTGGCATCGCCTTCTCCCTCTGCCCATCCTTTGAAATGTATCATCTCTTCATGGGGTTGAAGTGGAGTAGCACAACAAGTTTCTAAAGCCTCAGAGAGATTAAACTTGTCAACGTGGTACCTCCCTGTTATTAGTTTGAAAAGGGTAGAAGAAAAGGTTCAAGCACAAGAGAAACTTGCCCTATATCACCGTGATCCCCAGGACCTGCTCTGAAAGCAGGAGCTGTTCCATGTCCACATGGAATCAGCAGCCAGATTACCGTAGCTGAGCTAGGTTTTAATGCCTCGTATTCTTAGTTAAATCTCAAAATCTGACTTGCTAAGTCATCTAAGAAAAGAAAGACCTAGGAGTGGCAGGAGAGGCAAGTTCAGACCTCAGAGCTGAAATGGGCCACTGACCCACAATGGGCTGGGTTCCAGCCTAGCTCAGGTTCCCTGGCCCTATTCAATGCCACTCAGGTACACAGCCCGGAGCAAACAGGGGAGGAACCAGACACCCCACTGCTTTTCCTTGGAAGGCTCTGATTTAATTCCACCTCTGGGTGGAGGGGCAGCTCTGAAATAACATGCTTCATTTCGTCTCCCTTGCCCATAAAGAAGAAGTCATAAAAAAACAAGAGAGGCCGGGTGTGTTGACTCATGGCTGTAATCCCAGCACTTTGGGAGGCCAAGGTGGGTGGATCACCTGAGGTCAGGAGTTCAAGACCAGCCTGGCCAACACGGTGAAACCCTGTCTCCATAAAAATACAAAAATTAGCCAGGCATGGTGGCGGGGGTGCCTGTAATCCCAGCTACTCGGGAGGCCAAGGAGGAAGAATCACTCGAACCTGGGAGGTGGAGGTTACAGAGAGCCGAGATCCTGCCATTGCACTTAAGCCTGGGCAACAGAGCAAGACTCCATCTCAAAAATAAAAAAAAAAAAAAAAAAACCAATAGAAAAGGAAGAATACATGAAAACCCTGGAGAACATTTCTGTTTTCCCTCATCTTGTTGGTCCTGACACTGCTATAAAGTAAACAGGGGAACTGTGTGATACAATGGCCAGGGAAACCCGAGTGGTTAGGCTGTGCCAGCACCACCATTGCTACCAATATCCAGGCTGCTGCCACATAAAGCACACCAGGCCAGTGGAACTCTGAGCTCTGAGCAACCTCAGAAGCACAGGGGAACTCCCTGGTTCCATTTAAGTCCTGGGATAAAACTCACAACCCCAAGGCCCTTCTCCATCACACTTGTCAACATAAAGTCCAGACAAAAGGCATGTGGGCAACAAAACAAAACAACAAAACATCAAAGCAGCAGTTTAGCAAGTCCCAAAATAAAGTGTAAAGTGTATCTCACTGGTGTATTAATAACCTATATACATACTTGTGAGTGAATAGGAAGAGGTCATGAAGAATCCCACCCTCTTGGCCTCCTTGTTCACAATGGTCATTTACCCTTGTGCAGAGTGGCTGGAGGAGGTAAGCTGTAAGTGGAGAATGATTTTAACTGTATAGTTCAGTCCTGTTTGGGTTCTCTACGATATGTATGCATTCTTAAATGATTCCTCAAGTTTAAAAAAAACAACTATATAAATATAAAAACTACATAGACCTATACTGTTCTAACTTACAAATTCCTAGAGCTTTGACCAGTTCCCTGGAACATTGTCCACTACACCCTGGGCTACCCACCGATGAAGTCTGGCACACCTGTAAGAGTTTTCCTACATGCAAGAATGAAGCCCTTCACTAAAGGGAAAATGGAACCCTGTGTCTCACACCCCTGAAGAGCTCTTCCAATGCTGGGATCTCACTGAGGGACACCCACTGCCACCTAAAAAAGTGTTTTCAGCTTAACGAATTAATCAAGTGCCATTTTGGTTCACAAGGCAATTTTCAACCCAGGCAGTGATCTACCTCTGAGTTTATTGTTCTTATATTAGAGGCTCATTTCCCGTGTTTGAAACATGAAGTAGAACAAGAGCAGCAAATGGATGCATACAACAGAGGAAAGAGGGAAGGAAACCCTCATGCTACACACAGAGTACTGGCAGCCGTGTTCCTCAGTGGGCCTTGATCCCATCAGGAGACTTCATCCCTGCTTCCTCCACGCCACCCTTTAGGAAAGTAAGTGTGGCAGATGAATTCCCTGCTGGCCATAGGGAAAAAAGACAGCCGCATACTATTGTTGCTAACAGGCTATCTTGATTTCATGGCTTCCACCTCCTCAATTGAGTACCATCATCCTCCCTGGTGAAATCTAATTTGACTGTTTTCCTTTGGAGACACTTGTTGACTCAAACACTGCCTCCTCCAGGAAGCCTTCCTTTACCCTACACTTTCCCATCCATCCTGGCCCTCCGCGGGGGCCAACATGGACACCTGTAGTAGAGCACTGATCACTCTGAGTGGATGTAGTTGGATTCCTCTCCCCGCTACCTTCCGCATGTGATCCCTGATGGCTGGGACTGCATCTCTTCTTTCTCCAAACCTTCCTACCACTAGCAGAATGCCTGGACCAGCATGAAAGCTCAAGGAGCACAGGTCTGTTGAGTGACCTCATCCTGATTTCCTGTGTGTGGCCCCGGAATGATCCACTGCATACAGAGAACCCACCAGCGGGACCTGCTGGCCAAAAGATGCTGACTGCAAGCCTGGGGTTCTCTTGAAGCTGTAAGCCCTTGAATATAGGGTTTAGATTCATGCCCAAATTCCTCACTGATCTGAACTCAAGTCTCTACACATATATGTGTAACCAAAGCCCAAGCTCCAGTGGCCCAAATCTGTGCTTCTCCATTAGAGGAAGAAAGGAAGGAAAAAAAGGAAGGTAAGGCAAGGAAGGGAGGGAGGAAGGAAGGGAGGAAGGAAGGAAGGAAGGAAGGAAGGAAGGAAGGAGAGGGAAGGAGGTATGGAAACAAGGAAGGAGAGGGAAGGAGAGATGGAAACAAGGAAGGAGAGGGAAGGAGGGATGGAAACAAGGAAGGAAGAAAGGAAGGAAGATTACATAGAGGAAAAAAAAAAAAGAAATGAAAAACTTTCAGAAAGACTCCAGCAAAGCAAATAAACACGATTTTTAATAAGCTCCAAAAAGGTTTTCAGATTTAAAGTACCCTGGCTGTCCTTGGAGCTTGTCTTTTGACCTTTCCCCCAAAAGTTGAATGTGGCTAAAGAAACAGGTAGTGCAAGAAGGGAGCATGTCCACACATAACATCTGGAAAGTGTGACTCCAATGTGAGGTTATGTGACTGGAAGCTGAAGGCAGCATCAAGCTCTGTTTGCATGCTTGCTGCCCTGAATGACTGCAGCACAGAAAATGACTGTCCCAGCAAGACTTAAGAGACTGCAGACATCTATAAGGAAGAACAGTGGCTGGAGCAGTAAGTTTCCTTCCCAGGTAGCTGCAGGTCAGTCTTGAAGCAACCCTGACCTTCCAGAGAACTGGCCTGGACTAGAGAAGAGACAGTCCTCATGGAATTCCTGCCCTGATATTGAGCTCCTGATTTCTCAAGCCCTCATTCAGAGCCTTATTGATTTTTATTTCATACACCAGGTTTAACAAAGGAAGAGAAAATTAATATTTACTGAACATACACTACTAGCTCAGCACTTCTCCAAGTCTTCTGTGCACACGACCACTTGGGAACTTTTGAAATTCACCATCAGAATCAGTGCATTTTCCTGGTGGGTGCTGAGCTTCTGTGTGGCCAATAAGCTCCCAGTCATGCTGATGCCTCTGAGCCTGAGACCACACTCTGAGTAGCAAGGGTTTAGAATGTGGCAGAAACATGTTAGAAGTGGCAATGTGAAAGCAAGGGTCTGTCGGTTCAAGAAAATGAAAAATCAGTTATTGGATGTCATGACACCTAGATGAAGTAGCCAGAAGAAGGAATGAACTCCACGAAGAGGCCAGGCACCATCTCCCAGGGCTGCCTCCAATGTCAAGCCCAGCTCTGCTCAGGCCCACTGTGCCTGCTGGACTCTTCACCGTGCAGGATGGGGACTCAGGCTGGTCGGACACTGAGAGCAGGAAGAGTGTGATGCTCTGCCTCCCTGACCTGTCCCAGTGACCCAGAGTCACTCCTGGGGCATGAAAGCATGGAGCACAGACTGGAAGCCCAGCTCTCCTAGGGTGTAAGGAGGAGTCCCTTGTCTTCACATCCCCCAAATGATGTTTCTGTGTCAGTACGTGGATGGATAAGAAATGAACAATAAAGGGCCATCTCAAATTAACCTGCCCCACAGAGAAGAAGCTTGCAAAAAGTTTCAGCTCTCTTTTTGAAGGCCACTTCTCATGATGCTTAGAACCCCTCATCCTTCCAGAAAACTGAAGCTTTGACAAACTAAAGTTAACATCTTGTTCTCTCTCCCAAAGAAGAGAAAAAATACAAGCTCCAGGCCAGCGTTTTCCAAAATTCAGTGTGCATAGGAACCACCTGGGGAGCTAGTTAATATGCAGATTCTGATTCCATAGGTCTGGTAGGTTTGGGTGGAGTATGAGATTCTACATATTCTACATGAGTGCAGTGGCGCGATCTGGGCTCACTGCAAGCTCCGCCTCCCGGATTCACACCATTCTCCAGCCTCAGCCTCCCGAGTAGCTGGGACCACAGGCACCCGCCAACACGCCCGGCTAATTTTTTGTATTTTTAGTAGAGACGGGGTTTCACCGTGTTAGCCAGGATGGTCTCGATCTCCTGACCTCATGATCCGCCCGCCTCGGCCTCCCAAAGTGCTGGGACTACAGGTGTGAGCCATCCCACCCGGCCAATTCTACATTTCTAACAAGCTTCCAAGAGGTGTTGACGCTTCCAGGCTGGTCCCTGGACCACACTGAGTAGCAGAAGGCAAGAGAACATGCTAACCACCTGGTTAGGCCCTTAATAAACATTAGCTAATTTAATGAACTGGTAATGTCATCAGGTCAAGCACAGATCCTTTATCTGATAGATGAGGAAGCCCATATTCAATGAAGTTAGGAAAGCTGATGAAGTTCTGCAGCAAGAAAATGAGAGGAAGTGGATTTCAAGTCTGATCTGCCTGACACCAAAGTTTATGTTCTATCCATAGATCTGCTGTCAGGATGAAACTGTAGAAGATTTGAGGGTGTGAAAATTTTAAAGGTAGACAAACTTAGGATGTAATGGAAGTGACAGCAGACACAGTGGCAACAAAAAAGGAGGCCCTGGTCTGAATTACAAGATGGTAAAATGACATATGTCCTCTACGAATCCATGGCTTCAATTTTTCACTAGAATGTCCAATCCACATTCTGTGCACTGTGACTCACAGACAAGAACGTATTAAATTTACTTAGAAAGATATCAATCAAATGCTTATCACTTTTCAAAATGGCCTGGCATTTGCAGAGATGTTTCATTTAGTTCATTCAACCACTTTCTGCAGACATTTGTCGAGTTCCTAGATGTGGAAGGAACTGCACCCTCAGCAGCAGCCACTTAGGCAGAAACGATTTCTCGACGATGCCAGATAAATGAGGTACTTAAGTCATAATACAGGCTCCTTAACAATGAAATAAAGCCCCTCCTGCAACCCCGTTTAGGATTTCTCCATCCCGAGTTGCAAATGACACAGCTGATTTCAGACACTTTAATAAAAAATCACTCAATAAAGGTTTGCAAAGTGCATCAAGTATAGAATCTATCCTGATAAGCCCTCAGACAAATTCACAGTAAATGAATGGGGGACTTGGCATGATTCAGCTCTCCAACACCAGCTTTCAGAGGACATCGCAAATGTCCCCTCCCCTCAGCTGGTTGCCTGAGGACGGCAAAGGCAGACTCACACGTTTAATTTCTGCACCCTCCAAACAAAATGCATAACAAAATGAAAGTCATTTCAGTCTTTTGCAGTTTCCGAATGAAGCCACTCCCTGTCTAGCTAGAAGCTTTCCTTTTGCAAGGTCCATTTGAGCAACCTTTACAGCTGTAGAGTTGAAGAAACTAAAAGTCAAGAAGTTGGTGACACCAAAGTTGGTCAATATACCACTAGAGACCTTTTCCTTTCAACGCATTGCTTTATGAGTCCATTAGAAAACCTCATAGCACCGAATTAAAATATGATAAATAGGATACCTCCTTAAACAATGGCCAGGTTGAAGGGAAGAAGGATTTACCTGGTTCACCCTCCCACATCCATTTCCTAAGGGCCCTCTGTGTTCTGGTGGAGGGGACCTCTGTGTCATGTGTCATGTAGACATGAGGTCAAGTATGGTTAATAAAGATAACATTTCACTTTAAAAAATTCTTTGCTTCCGTAAATATCAGGCCCAAGAAAAATGTAAATCTTCCTGTGCTGAGTTGGCTTATGCAAATCGCTGTGTGCTTGGTCACCACAGAGGCAGGGTTGGTCCCAAGGTGGACTCCTCAGTTTCCCTGCCATGTGTATTCCTGTGTAAAGGGCTTTACAAACAAGACTTTTTTGTTTTTGGTTGCCAAAACTTTTCTTTATTTTTATTTTTATTTTACTTTGCGTTCTGGGATACACATGCTGAACATGCAGGTTTGTTCCATAGGTATACATGTGCCATGATGGTTTGCTGCACCTACCAACCCATCATCGAGTTTTCAAGCCCCACATGCATTAGGTATTTGTCCTAATGCTCTCCCTCCCCTTTCCACCCACTTCCCGACAGGCCCCGGTGTGTGATGTTCCTCTCCCTGTGTCCATGTGTTCTCATTGTTCAGCTCCCACTTAGGAGTGAGAACATGTGGTGTTTGGTTTTCTGTTCCTGTGTTAGTTTTCTGAGGATGAAAGACACTTTTTTAAAACGTTTTATCTTTTCTCATCTACATGAAGCTTTTCATCTACATCAAAACAGATTTTAAAAGATCCCTCTTAAAAGATAAAATCATTCCATTTTGGTGCTAGTAGGAGCCTTAAAGATAATCTAGTCAGTCTGTGCATTTGATATACAAAATCCAAGGATTTTGACATACATTTGATATACACAATCAAAAGGGGGTGACCATTGATTGATCATTGATCATACACCCGGTAATATAAATATTAGGCATGATTGCAAATATTATCTCATTTACTCTTCATGATAACATAGTAATGTAGTTCATATCCCCATTTTGAGATGAGAGGATGGATGTTTTCATTCAACTGATCAATGGAAAGGCAATGACCAAAATTTAGTCTACAGATTCCCAGTTCACTGCTGTTTCAGTTTCACCTAGAACGCTGATCCCACTCCAACCATAATCCTCACCAGGGAAGAGAACAGCCAGAGCCTTCAGAAGGCTCAGAACACCTCAAGTCCTTGGGAGACCCAGATCTCACTCAGAGGAAAGGTCAGTGAAAGGTAAACTTCTACTGATAGAAAAGCTATGCAGTGTCATGTGAGAGGTTTTTTTTTTTTTTTTTAATCTTTTAGTTTAGACTCTGCAGGTACATGTGCAGGTTTATTACATGGATTAATTGTGTGTTGCTGAGGTTTGGTGTATGAATGATACTGTCACCAAGGTAGTGAACAGAGTACCTGACAGGCAGTTTTTCATCCCTCACCCCCTCCCCACCTTCCTCCTCTAGCAGTTTGTAGTGTCTATTGTTCCCGTCTTTATGTCCATGTGTACTTAATATTTAGCTCCCACTTATAAGTGAGAACATGTAGCATTTGGTTTACTGTTCTTGCGATAATTCACTTAGGATCATGGCCTTCAGCTCCATTCATACTGCTGCAAAGAACATAATTTCATTCTTTTTTATGGCTGTGTATTATTCCGTGGTACATATGCACCACAGTTTCTTTATCCAGTCCACTTTATCCAGACACCTAGGTTGATTTCATGTCTTTACTACTGTGAATAGTGCTGCAATGAACACATGAGTACCTATGTCTTTTGAATATATACCTAGTAATGAGATTGCTGCATTGAATGATAGCTCTGTATTAAGTTCTTTGAGAAATCTCCAAATTACTTTCTACAGTGGCTGAACTAATTTACATTCCCACAAACAGTAGATAAGCATTCTGTTTTCTCTACAACTTTGCCAACATCTATTCTTTTCTGTCTTTTTATTAATAACCATTCTGACTGATGTGAGATGGTATCTCATTGTAGCTTTGATTTGCATTTCTCTAATCATTAGTGATGTTAAACACTTCTTCATATATTTGTTGGCCACATGTAGGTCTTCTTTTGAAAAGTGTCTGTTTATATCCTTTACCCATTTTAAATGGGTTATTTGTTTTGTGCTTATTGAATTAAGTTCCTTGTAGATTCTAGATATTAGACCTCTGTCAGATGCATAGTTTGCAAATATTTTCTCCCATTCTGTAGGCTGTCTGTTTACTCTGTTGATAGTTTATTTTGCTATACAGAAGGTCTTTAGTTTAATTGGATCCCACTTGTCAATTTTTGTTTTTGTTTCCACTGCTTTTAAGGACTTAGTCATAAATTCTTTGCCAACGTCAATGTCCAGAATGATATTTCCTTTTCTAGGTTTTCTTCTAGGATTTTTACAGTTTGAGGTGTTGGTTAATTTTTGTACATGGTGAAAGAATGGGATCTAGTTTCATTCTTCTGCATGTGGCTGGCCACTTACCCCAGCACCGTTTATCGCATAAGGAATCCTTTCTCCATTGCTTGTTAATGTTGACTTTTTTGAAGACCACATGCGGCTTTATTTCTAGGTTCTCTATCCTGTTCCATTGGTCTATGTATCATGAGATCATTCTTAACCCCACAAGTCATACCTGGTGTAAACATCCTAAGTATAAACACTCAAGCAAGGCAAGAATGGAGGTCTAAGTAGAAGCAGCACCCTAACTCTACTCTCCGTCAGGGTGTGGTATTCACTCTTAGCATGTGATGCACCTTTGGCCAAATCCCTTACCCTCCTGGTGGTTCGGGTGCCTCAATTACAAACAGTCTGGGTCTCCAGGGCATGGTGAATGCTGAGAAGGCATTCAAAGAGGTTAGAAACTGCAAGAAGATCCCATAAATGGCTTTCAGAACTACAAAGGAAACAACCATCCTCCCACACTTCCTCATGAAAGAGACAATGCTGGGGATTCCTGGGGAGGCTAAGGAATATGATGTCAAGGAAACTAACTCTGGGGAAAAAATGTCACTGCACAGAAAGAATGGCGACATCCAAGAGCCACTCATCCCTCAGGGCCCTTGAGACCATTTTTCCCCAGGGATGTGACAGCCCATGGCAGAGTTGATCCTTCATGGGGAGCCGCTCATATCCCACTTGGGCCTGACGTGAGCAAAAAGTCCAAGCAGCTAACAAGAAAAGTTAAATTTAGAAGCACAACTGTCACTTTGCATTCAAAAAAGAAAGGAAAAAAATTCATCAGGTCTTAAAGTTCAGACAGGGCCAAAATAGTCTGGTTCAAGTTTTCAGGGTGAAGATTATTTAAGAAGCCAGGCATTGAGGATGCTCAAGAATAGACATTACGTGTCCTTTCCTCTCTTGTACAATTTCATCTTTTCTAGGAACAATTTTTTCTCTGCTTTTGTCGGTAATCAGCATTTTCTCATACGCTTTTTTCCCCCTTGTAAAATGTTTTACCATGGGCTTTTAGTTGAAAAATGTTCATACTCATGTTCTTTTAAGAAGGGGAAAAAATTAACCTAACCACAGCTAACAATTACCGGGCATGAATGACGCCACAGGCACAGCGAGGGGTGCATCCTCCTTACAAAAACCCAATGTACAAGGAGGTGGAGCCAGGGCTTAGGGAGCGGAGCTTATTAACTCAGGGGACCCTATTTATAAAAAAAGTCTACCAAATTAACAAATAGGAGATGAGATGGAACGTCTTGGAAGGGCCGTTGCAAGTAAGGACGCCCAGGCTCAGGCTTTCTGGTAAATTTTTTCTGGCAATGAGGCAGGTATCAACAACATCTGCTTTGAAAGATGAGGAAACTATGGGAAGTTACGCAAATTGCCCCTGAGCCTCTCAATAGCAAGGAACAGAGCCAGGTGGCTTAAAGACCACGATGCCATCCCATCCCTAGAAAAGGGAAAATAAGGTTTTTATTGTAGCAGAAATTAGACCATCTTTTGGTAAATTTGTAAAACTTGACTAATGTTATTCAAAGTCTTATGTATTCAAGACAAGCTAGAAAAAGTTAACTTGTTTAAACTTGCTCTACGGGGACATTATATTCCATTGAAATTAAAGAAGGATGCTAACCAAAGACAGAAATGGCTGCATCCTCCAGGGATTTGTTAGTTTTGGATCCTTGAAGCTGGGAAGTAAGGTCACCCATGGCCTCCTGGGTTTTGTGAAACACGGGACGACCTCAAGGTGGTTGTAACACTTGGTCTGTCTCTTGCTCAGAAGCCATGGGTGAACAGTCAGCAGCCACACAGTAGGGTGACTTGGTAACAATGCTCTTCACACCTAATGGTGACAACAAAAATGGGAGATAGGAAGGCAAGACCTAGCATCAGGGATAACCTCCTATCATGCATGAGTTTTGTCTCATCCTTGGAACACATCATGGTGACTTCCTTTTGCATAAAACATTTACAGTCTCCTCTAAAAATGATCATTTTCTTTCTGGAGCTTTTAGAAGATAAAGCAGTCCAACATTTCCTTCAATTCACTCCCTTTCCTGAAGGGAGACAACTAATACAGTGAGAAAGATCATTGGTGGAAAGTAGTACAGTGATTCCTCAAAGAAATTAACAGTGATCCAGTGATCCCATTATTGGGTATACACCCAAAGGAACATAAATCTTTCTACCATAAAGACACATGCACGCATAGGTTCACTGCAGCACTATTCACAATAGCAAGGACATGGAATCAACCTAAATGCCCATCAACAGTAGACTGGATAAAGAAAATGTGGCACATATACACTATGGAATACTATGCAGCCGTAAGAAAAGAACGAGAGCATGTCCTTTGTGCAACATGGATGGAGCTGGAGACCATTTTCCAAAGCAAACTACCACAGAGACAAAAAACAAATACTGCATATTCTCACTTATGAGTGAGAGCTATACAAGGAGAACACACAGATACTAAGACTGGGGCCTACTTGAGGTGGAGAGTGGGAGGAGAGGAAGAATCAGAAAAACTACCTATTGGGTACTATGCTTATCACCTGGGTGATGAAATAATCTGTACACAAAACCCCCATGACATGCAGTTTACTCATGTAACAAACTCACACATGCACCACTGAAACTAAGATAAAAGTTAAAAAAAAAAAAATCACTAAGTTCATTATCAGGTTCTACAACCTATTAAAACTGACACCTTAAATGGGTCATTTAACTGATGACTCTACGTTTCCTTGCTTGAAAACTTAGGGTGAGGATAATACTAACTACCCACAACAGGGAACTGAAAATAACCCATATATTGATTACCGGGGGACGGATAAGGAAATGGCAATCAAGTGATAAGGTAGAATACTAGACAGCAGTTAAATGAAGTAGAGTGTACACATAGATCTCAAAAATACATCAGTGGAACGAACATCACAAATACTAATACAGTAAAACAACATTTACTTAAATGTGAAAACACATATAATTATTTAGTGCTTATGCATATTTATACATGAAGTAAAAATATTAAACACAGGCCAGACACTCCCCAAGTAAAGATGATAGTTGTTTCTGGAGTAGAAGACCTGACAAAGCAAATAAAAAGGACGTCAACTTGATGTGCAATGTTTTATTTCTTATAAATGGAAAAAGATTAGAAACAAATATAAAAATGTTAGCTAACCAAAGACAGAAATGGCTGCATCCTCTAGGGATCTGTTAGTTTTGGATCCTCGATCCTTGACTTTTAGTTGAGAAATTTTCATATTCATGTTCTTTTAAGAAGGTGAAAAATGTATTAATTTGGTGAATAAATACACTGGAGTTTGTAATATTTTCCTTTACAATTTTCTGTATTAATTTTTGTTGTTTCAAGGTAAAATACTAAAAAATTGTCACAGAGAAGTTACATAGATTCATTCAATCAATTGTTCATTCATTCACCAAAGATTTAATGCCATTACCATTATAAATAGTATCAAGTATTCTCTACAGCCTGGCGATCTGATAGTGAGCAAAACAGCCCCAGCCCCTGCCCACACAGGGCTTAGTACACGCAGGGCAAAGACCACTCCTTATGGAAATATAGTCCATCAGCTTGAGAGTCTTCCTTGAAGTTCCGTTTGGGAAGGTGGTTAGAAGGAGCACTTAGGTGTAGCTGAGTTTTAACTCCTGTATGCCCTGCCCTTTCTGGGTGTTCCTGGAATGCCTGACTCATGGGCATGTTACTAGAATTAAGGTGATTCTGCTGCTAGAGCCCTTAGCCCCGCCCTGGCTCCAAGGAGGCATTCAACAAATGCCGGGTTCCTTTACTTTGTCCCTTGAGAGAATGCAGGGCTTTAAGTGCTAGTTTAGGAATGCTGGGTTTGCATCTGAAATAATTATATCCAACAGCTAAACATGGGCTGAGTGAGGTCCAATTTTTTCACATCTTGTTCAAACATAATAACAGGAGGCTGATTTTTAAGAGCTGAAGAGGAGATAAGCATTTGGCCCAGAAGGTAACTAGAAGGGAGACGGTGAGGGGGGTCATCAAAACATGTCACTTAAGAGGGCTGCTAAAAACTGAAGAGAGAGAAGCCTGAACAAGGAAGAACTTAATAGCTGGCTTCAAAGGTATGCCATGAGGAGCAGAAATACAATTTACTTTATAGAACTCAAGATAACTCAAAGGAAAATGAGTTTGGCTTGCTACAATGAAGACAATGTTAATAATTCCAGTTGCCCATGGAATAAAATACCTCTAAAAGGAGGTGGTAAGTGGGCTCCCCATCACTGAGGATAACCAAGGACGTGACAGAAGAGCACTTTGCAGCAATGCTGCAAAGGAAATCCAAGCATTCTACTGATTTCTGGGCTGCATGCTTTTTTAAAATCTCTGAATGTTGAGAGTTTATGACTAACTCATGGTCTTAAGAGGAGCTGAAACAGCTGGATAGGTGTCCTGCTCCAGCCTGATACAGTAATTGCTCACTAATCCCTTAACAGTAGCTTCCATTTTTGCAACATATTTGGAGATTTTCAAAGTCCTTTCACATGCATTTTCACATTTCTCCCCAAGAGCCTATGAAGAAATGGCAGGTCTAATCCTAGGCTGAACAGGGAGAGGTGCAGGGGAGAAAGTGAGAAGAAAGGCCTGTGATTGGGCATACAGGGGTCTGCTTTCCACAGAACCAAAGCATTGTAAAGGACACTGGGGCCAATTGCCATGCACCCTGAAACTGACTACTTCCTAAGGTCAGAGGCTCCGTGTGGAGGTAACAACCTAAAAGCAAGTTAGGTATGCTATGTTGGCCAGAGGCCCAGCACATGGGGACAACATGGAGAACTGTTCCCTGCAGCTGCCACCACCGCTGTGATCTCATCTGGAGGAAGAAAGGCAGCAGCTGCCACCCCCACTTCTCACAGCCAGTGAACAGTCCCTCAACTCCTAACCTGTTGAGGGCAAAACAGCTGGAAACCTCCTGCCTACCTCTAGGTCACAAAACTTGGCAACAAGCTGAAGACTTCAGGAACCAGAGAGAGACACCCCTCCTTATCTCTTCTCCCCAGACACTGATTTCCTGAGAGTCAAGAAGCCAGTCAGTCATTGAACCAAAGGAAGGAAGTGAATGATGGACAGTGGAGATCCTTTATGAGCCCCGGAAGCTCTTTAGCTGTGTGACAATGAGTGTATGGGTGTATCAGTCACTGTGGCTGCATAACAAACCAGCCTGCACTGGCAGCACAAAACAGCAACATTCTTCTCTTGTCATTACGTCTCCTGGTTCTGGGTGTGACTAGCCTCAGTTAGATAGTTCTCACTCAGAAATTCTCAAGTGGTTGCAGTCAGGTGGTGACTGAGGATAGGGTCACCTAGGAAGTATCTTCACTCACACCTCTGGTTGATGCTGCCTGTCAGCTAGGACCTCAGCTGAGGTCATCCATGATGCCTGAGCTTCCTCCCAACATGGCGGCTGGGTTCAAAGGGAGAGAGCTGGGTGGAAACTGTATTGTTTTTATGACCCAGTTTTGGAAGGCACATGACTTCTGCTAAAATCTATCAGTTAGAGGGGACTCACAAAGGCCAGCCATATTCAAGGAAAGGGGAATCAGAGTTAGTTCATATCAAGAGAAATATCAAAGCACTTGTGAGTATGTTTTAGAAGACCACAGGTACAACCCTTCCTCTAGAAACTGTACTCCATCACCTTTGAGGAATCCACACATCACTTCCCAGGGCAGGAATTACCTCTTATTGTGCCTAGCTTTGGGCTAAGGAGCATCACTGAGTTGAATGTGCCCACATTTGGGAAACTCTGGAAATAAGAAATCATAGAAGACCTGAGTGCCAGGGCCACAGCGTTCCTGGCTTTAAACATATTGAGTCACTTTCAAAGATTGTGTGTGAAATACAAATTCCATTTCACACAAGGTAGAGCCCAGCGAGGGATTAACCAGTTGCCTGTGGATATAGTTCCATTTTCTTTTGACTCTGAAGCCAGGAAAGCTAGTGTATGCCCCTAAAATAACACACAGGTCAAAGCCTCCAGAACAGACTGTGCTTCTGTGCTGATACCACATCTCCTAACTTCTACTCAGGGCTCAAATGGAGTCTCCTCTCTGCGTTTACATAAGTTCCAGGCCCCAGGCCCCAGCAACACTTCTAGAAATAACTCTTTTACTTTTGTATTGCAGAATAAAAAGATCAGTCCAGGTGAAGGGAACCCTTGTGAGTAAAGCCTCTATTTTCTTGTACAAGGAGTTTAGGCAAAATTTTCTTATTGGCTCTCTTTTTAAAAAAAAATTGACCTGTTTTGAGCTTCCCTGGAGTCCTCAGAAGTCTGACACATGGACGGAGGTGGTAAAAGATGAATGAGGAAAGAAGAAGAAATGTTTTTCCTCTAATTCTAGACCTAGGCCTGAAATGCCTCCTCAGATCACCCGTTCGGCTGAGCCCACTGCTGTGGCAGGATGGCTTGCCAGCAGTCAGCACTTGTACAAACACATGTTATGAGGCAGTGAAAAATAATGGGCTGAGGTTGAGTGCTGGGACTTAGCAAGATCAAAACACACACACACACACACACACGCACGCACACACACACACACACGAAGGGGAAGAACTGTTACGTGGTCTTCTTGGTCGGGATGAGCTTTCCACCCCATTCAACAACATTGAAATCATGTCGTTGGGGGAATGTGGGAGCTTAGCAATGACTGTCAGTGCCGGCTTTTCTCCTCTCACCCACAGTGACTCAACTTCCAACTGCCAGCACCTGCACTCTTTTACCTGAAGGCTGTCTTCAGCCATGGGGACTGCTTTTCCTGTGTGAGGGGCAGGCTGGACATGCCAAGTCATTGACACCTCTGGGAACAGCCCCTAGCCCATGACTGATGGAAGTGGTGTATAAATACCCCAGCTCTCTCACCCCTTGAAGGGAGAACTCTGAGGTATGTGTTCTACATTGTATCCTGGGGCCCCCAGCCAGATTAAACTGAGTTGCTCACAGTGGTAATCGGGAATGATGCCAACTATTTCATCAATTTGCAAAATAAAAAGGTCTGCCCTGGCAAAGGGAACCCTTGTGAGTAAAGCTTCTATTTTCCTGCAGAAGGAGCTTAGGCAGAATTTTCTTTTCAGTTCCGTTTTTTTTTTCTTTTTCTTTCTTTTTTGACCTGTTTTGAGCTTCATCTTTCCTTCCTGGTCTCACTTCCCCATCCCCTACTGTTGTTCCCTGGGATCAACTCCTAAATGAACTACACACACCCACATCTTTGTCTTAGAATCTGCTTCTGGGGAACAAGAACTTAGCAGGGCACTTGACAGGCAGAGCAATATATTAATGATCACCAAGGGTGTGCCACTGCTGTACATGTCATTTATGCATCTCAAGTTACCCACCCCAAATCAACTTGTGTGTCAGGAACCAACACATAAAAAAGAATCAGAAAGAAACAAATGAGGATCCACCCCAATGAAGAGTTCTGCTGGGACAGAGTTTGTTGGAAAAAATGATGATTGCATTCTTTCCAAAGAGCCTGACACATGCAACTCCCGTGTTCATGCAGAGGGCCTGGTATCCCTACAACTATTCCAGGCATCCATTTCCCAATAAAAGTCCTTGAAGAAGGAATTACTTTCTCTCTCTGATGCTGTGTTTGTAATGAGGATGTGGCTGGCCACTGGAAGCAGCTTCCACTACAGAATAACATGGCTGTTTACTCAACAAATCAGACCATTACCCCACCCTCTTAGCTTCTCTCCTCCCACTTACTGTCACAGCTGAATGTGCAGTGTTACACCTGAAAGGTGTGACTGGTTATAAGACTCAAGGACTAGGGACACCTCCTTCTCCCTTCCTTCTTCCCTTCCCTTCCTAGCACAAGATTTCTGGGTTCAGTTCATGGTTCTGCTTTGGAGGGAAGTGAGAGGGATATTAGGGATAATTGGCCCTTGTTAAGTTACTTTCCATGGTCAACCAAAGCTCTAAGTTTCCATTTATCACAAAAGTCTCTTTAAAAGTTGACTTGAATAAGTATCTCAGAAAAATGACTAAAATCTACAAGGCATTTCCTGAAGAGAAATATATGCAACAAATTAACATTTACCTGGAAAGTCTGTCATGGTGTATATGTCATCAATACGTATAGATGTATATCTACATGTATGTATATGAGGATGTGTTTGTGTCCAGAATGTGACTACACACAAATACATGGATGAATCTCAAAAACAGAGTGCTAGGAAGCCTTACATCCAAAAGCACATATAGTGGGAATCACACACATAAAGTTCTAGAACAGGCACAAACTAATCTATGGTGATGGAATCAGAAGAGTGGTTGTATGGGGTATGCTGAGCTGGGGTTCCTGAGAAGGGGCAAGAGAGAACTTCCCTGGATGATGGCATGTCCTATACCTTGACAGAGGCAGGGTGCAAAGGTTTACTATATGTCAGAAGTCATGGATGCAACTCAAAACTTGTGCACATCATGTGTATAAACGTAACCCAAAGTAGAAGGGTAACGAGTGGTAAAACCTTAGCTAATGATATACATGACCTAACAACACATGTGACAGGGAATGGGTTGACTTCTGAAGCTACTTTGAAGTCTACTAAAATAGCATGGATTGATGGATGGCCACAGGGTTGGGTAGAGGGACAAACATGATAACAGCCAGTATAGTAAAATGTAAACTATAGAACCTAGGTGCTGGGTCTATATGCATTCACTATAAAATTCATTCTAGTTTTCTGTATGTTTCCAAATGTTCATAATAAAATGCTGGAGAAGAAAATACAGTTGGCGCTCTGTATTCATGGGTTCTGCATCTGTGAATTCAACCAATTGTGGATAAAAAATATTCGGAAAATGTGAGCCATGGTCTGAGAGACTGTTTGTTATGTTTTCAGTTCTCTTGCATTTGCTGAGGAGTGTTTTACTTCCAATTATGTGATCAATTTTGCAAGAAGAAAGTATAATCTGTTGTTTTTAGGTGGCAAGCTCTGTAGATATCTGTCAGGTCCACCTGATCCAGAGCCGAGTTCAGGTCCTGAATATCCTTGTTGATTTTCTGTCTCAATGGCCTAATATTGACAGTGGGGTATTAAAGTTTCCCACTATTACTGTGTGGGAGTCTAAGTCTCTTTGTAGGTCTCTTAGAACTTGTTTTATGAATCTGGATGCTCCTGTATTGGGTGTGTATGTATTTAGGATAGTTAGCTCTTCTTGTTGAATTGATTCCTTAACTAAAGTAGTGTTAAGAGGGAAATACACAGCACTAAATGCCCATGTCAAAAGGCTAGAAAGACCTCAAATCAACACCCCAACATCATACTAAAAGAACTAGGGAACCAAGAGTAAACAAACCCCAAAGCTAGCAGAAGACAAGAAATAACCAAGATCACAGTGGAACTGAAGGAGACAGAGACATGAGAAATCCTTCAAAAAATCCATGAATCCAGGAGCTGTTTTTTTTTTTTTAAAAAAAACAAAAATAAAAAAGGCCACTAACTAGACTAATAAAGAAAAGAGAGAAGAATCAAATAGACACAATAAAAAATAATGGGAATATCACCACTAACCCCACAGAAATACAAACAACTGTCAGAGAATACTATAAACACTTCTATGAAACTAGAAAATCTAGAAGAAATTGATAAATTGTTGGACACATACACCATCCCAAGATTGAACCAGGAATAATTTGAATCCCTGAATAGGCCAATAACAAGTTCTGAAATTGAGACAGTAATGAATAGCCTACCAACCAAAAAAAGCCCAGGACCAGACAGATTTATAGCTGAATTCTACCAGAGGTACTAAGAGGAGCTGGTACCATTTCTTTGGAAACTATTCCAAACAATTGAGAAGGAGGGACTTCTCCCTAACTCATTCTATGAGGCCAGCATCATCCTGATACCAAAACCTGGCAAAGATACAACAACAACAAAAAAAACTTCAGGCCAATATCCCTGATGAACATCAATGCAAAAATCCTCAATAAAATACTGGCAAACTGAATCCAGCAGCACATCAAAAAGTTTATCCACCACGATCAATTCGGCTTCATCCCTGATGCAAGGCTGGTTCAACATATGCAAATCAATAAATGTAATTCATCACATAAACAGAAAAAAAGTCAGAAACCACATGATTACCTCAATAGACACAGAAAAGACCTTCAATAAAATTCAGCATCCCTTCATGTTAAAAACTCTCAATAAACTAGGTATTGATGGAACATACCTTAAAATAATAAGAGCCATTTATGACAAACCCACAGCCTGAATGGGCATTCATACTGAATGGGCCAAAACTGGAAGCATTCCCCTTAAAAACTGGCACAAGGCAAGGATACCCTGTCTCACCACCCCTATTCAACATAGTATTGGAAGTTCTGGCCAGGGCAAAGAGGAAGAAATAGAGGGTATTCGAATAGGAGAAGAGGAAGTCAAACTGTCTCTGTTTGCAGATTACATGAACCTATATCTAGAAAACCCCATGGACTCAGCCCAAAAGCTTCTTAAGCTGACAAGCAACATCAGCAAAGTCTCAGGAAATGATTCTAACATCCAGAACCTACAAGGAACTTAAAAAATTTTACAAGAAAAAAAACCCCATTAAAAATTGGGCAAGGGACACAGACACTTCTCAAAAGAAGACATTTGTGCAGCCAACAAACATATGAACAAAAGCTCAACATTACTGATCATTAGAGAAATGTAAATAAAAACTACAGTGAGTTACAATCTCAAGTCAGTCAGAATGGCAATTGTCAAAAAAGTTCAGAAACAACAGCTATTTATTGTTAAAATAGATGCTGGCAAGGCTATGGAGAAATAGAAACACTTCCACATTGTTGGTGGGAATGTAAATTAGTTCAACCATTGTGGAAGACAGTGTGACAGTACCTCAAATACCTAAAAACAGAAATACCATTTGACCCAGCAATCCCATTACTAGGTATATACCCAAAGGAATATACATCATTCTACAATAAAGACACATGCATGCATATGTTCATTGCAGCATTATTCACAATAGCAAAGACATGGAATCAATCCAAATGCCAATCAGTGACAGGCTGGATAAAGCAAATGTGGTACATGTACACCATGGAATACTATGCAGCCATAAAAAGGAATGAGATCGTGTCCTCTGCATGGATATGAATGGAGCTGGAAGCCATTATCCTCAGCAAACTAACGCAAGAACAGAAAACCAAACACTGCATGTTCTCACATATAAGTGGGAGCTGAACAATGAGAACACATGAAACCGGGAAGGGAACAACACACACGGGGGCCTGTTGGTGGGAAGGAGGAGAAAGATCATCAGGATAAGTAGCTAATGCATGGGACTTAATACCTAGGTGATGGGTTGACAGGTGCAGCAAACCACCATGGCACAAACTTGCATATCCTACACATGTACTCCAGAACTTAAAATAAAATACAATTAAATTTCTTCTTTAAAGAAAAAAAAGTGTTTATTGACTAAAAGTAATTTTGGCTAGAGTAATCAATTAAAATGGTTTGATTTCCATTTATAGATTTTATGAATAAATGCTAGAGTTTTCTGTTAAAAAAAAATTGGAAAAAAAATTCCACAAAGTTCCAAAAAGCAAAACTTAAATTTGCCACTTACCAAGTACTACACTGAATCCATGTAAATGAAGTGGTGTATAGGCATTGTATTAGGTATTATAAGCAACCTAGAGACGATTTAAAGTATATGGGAGGATGTGCATACGTTACGTGCAAATGCTATGCCATTTTATATCAGGGACTTGAGGATCGGTGCATTCTGATATCCGAGGTGAAGGGGTGTCCTAGAACCAATCCCCTGTGGATACCAAGGGACCACTGGACCTAAAAGCAAGATTCTTGAGACTGAATGAGGAGACAGAGGAAGCAAAAATTTTAAATAAACAGCAAATCAAACTGTGGCACTGATGGGACGATAATTCTATATTTATAATGGGAATTACTGAGGAATTCTGTCCCCCTGAGAACCACTAAGCAGAGCCAAGCACCAAGTAATTTTGCTTGGGCATCCTTAAAGGAAATGTTTTTTGTTTTTTTTTTTTGATGAAGTTTCGTTTTTGT
>NW_012112808.1:5760356-5835638 GCF_000951035.1 Colobus angolensis palliatus | reverse complement strand
AGATGGGGTTTCACCATGTTGGCCAGGCTGGTCTTGAACTCCTGACCTCAGGTGATCCACCCGCCTCAGCCTCCCAAAGTGCTGGGATTTCAGACATGAGCCACTGTGCTCAGCCAGGAAACATCCTTTTCCGAGCCACAGACACAAAATGATTCCACAAAGGAGTCAATGTCCTGCATGAAACCAGGGCAACTGGGTAAAAATGGCTGACAGTGGGGAGGTGCAGCTGCATTACAACTTTCCTTCCTTTAAAGTCAGTATCAAATAACTCAATATAATAAATTGGCCTAGTATTTGTGGTTAAAATGGAGCAGGCAGTGGGGAAACTGTGTTGCTGGAATGTGGAAATACATTGTCCAAAGGGCAGCCTCCCACCTCTATGGTCCTACGGATGCAAGAGTGCTATGGTCTTTATGCTTATGTTCCCTCTAAATTCTCATGTTAAATTCCTAACCCCCAAGGCAGGGGGTAGGACCTTCGGCAAGGTGATTAGGAATCGCATTCCTAAGTCTATAAAAGAGACTCCAAAGGGCTCCCTTGCCCCTTCCTCAGTGTGAGGATAGAGTGAGACGGCACTAACTATGGACCAGGAAACAGGTCCTCACCAGACACTGAATTTGCCAGTGCCTTGGCTTTGGACTTCCAGCTACCAGAACTGTAAGAAATAAATTTCTGTTGTTTAGATGACATTCAGTCTATGGCATTTTGTTTTAGCAGCCCGAGTAAACTATGACAAAAAGGTCAGAATCAAGTGCAGATCAAGCCCTCCTTTTCCACCTGCTTCTGCCTCTCCACCTCATCCCTATGACCACTACTATCCATTCTACACACCCAGCCTGCATACTCGGCCTAAAGACCAAAACCCCCATCATCCGTGATTTTTCTATAAATTTGTCCAGGGCAAGTCAGCAAGATTTCAGCAGAAGTGGAATTCCCATTCCCCAGGAAAAGCTCCACGGGGAGGCTCATCTTGATACTGACAGGCTGCTCCTGTGACTGGCTCCTATGCTTTGACAACTAAGACTATTTTTACTTCCCGCCTGGGTTTTTGTAGTATTAGTGCCTGTCAGATTCATTTTACCTGCCTCCCATGGTAGAAAACTCCCATGTCCTAAAAACCAGAGAAAGGAATCAGCAGCATGAATAATAACCACAATCTCCTAAGTGTGACAAACTGAGACTGTTTGCAGGACTCCTCAGGACTGTCGCAAAGTGGGTGCCTGGAAAATGGACACCCACTCAGGGACCGAGCACTGGCTGTGTGTTAAAGACTTAACACGCTTTATTCCACCGACCCATGAATGATCCCCACTTCTCAGGGAAGGAAACCAAGGCTTTAAGAGATTACGTGGCCAGTCCAGGGTCCCATAGCCCATGGGTCCTCCCCAGGCCTGTGGTGCCCAGGCCCTACATCTCTCACTCTGCTCAGAAGTACCTACAATTACAAAATGTGGCCTCTCTTTCTCTGGAAGGTTTCCTCACGACCCCAAGACAGGGTGGGTACTGTGAGTTCCCATTTATCAACTGAGGTCACAGTCCAGCCTGCTCTTTGGACCCAGTCCTTTACTCCTTCCAGGATGGCCTATCCCAGGGTCTGCAGCTTGTCGCCTTTTTTTTTTTTTTTTTTCCATACAAGTGTCACTGATCCCAAAAACGTGGACACTGAGTGGGCCCTGAGGTCTCCTGCAGGCCCAGGGCTGGGGAGCCAGGCTGAGCTCCTGGCACAAAGGTTTTGACAGGGATGGATGAGCCACTGGGCTGGGCCCAAATCCATTTTGTTCTGAGTCAGCCTCTAAAAAAGATTGCTAATCTTTAATTCAAGGATTTTATTGTTCTATTACAGACATTTCAGCCAAGCAAAATGGGATTCACACTCTATCAGGAACCTCAGAAGCGCCCATAGCATAGCCTAGACACGTACCTATTTAAACTTACTCTCCAGGTGGCATGTGAGCACAGTCCTAGGCCTCAGTGGGGCCTACCCCAAGGCACACAAACTGAGACATGGCGCTGGCCCACTAGCCAGGGATAGACTGTGCTCGGTGCCTCTGTCCAAACCAAAGCACACTCACTGGAGTAGCTCAGACCATCCCTGACCTTCACAGCCCTTAGCCAGGCCACCCCCATTGTTCATGGAGCCTGCTAAGAAACTTGTCAGGCTGGGAGAGCCTTTGGGGACAGAGACCAGGCCTACCTGGGCCTCCCTGGGCCTCATTCCACCCCGAAGCACCAGAGTCCACCCAGACCTGGGAGTGTCAGAGAGCAGCCGGGAGATGCGCCCCAAGGCCCTGCCCTCAATCCCATGGGCACCTTGCCCTGTACCTCGGCCAGCCCTGGCTTCTGAGTGGGTGGGAGTGGCAAATGCTGAGGCAACTGAGGACCAGACGGAAAGATTAGACCCACAGATAGGACAAGGCAGGAACATTCCCTCTCGACTTTGATACAAAGTGATTTGAAAATGCAGCTAGGGTGAAACACACCCTGGTGTTTCCCAGGGCAAGAAAGCTTAGAAACAAAACCTGTGGTCTCCAAGACAAAGTAAAAAAACAAATGTTCACAGGGCTTGGGAGGAGTGCTGAACACACACAGACCCTGCTGGAAGACAAGTTTGGTATCTTACATGTGGCTGGAGGTCTCCCTTTATTCATCTGTTTGCCAGCTTGTTGAAGACTCTAGGCCTTGGAAGCCCAGCTATTCTCCCCTGAGCCAGCTTGACAGAGACTGCCCAGGCACAGAGGTGGGTCGCAGGCCAGCATTCTCACCTGCTGTTCAGGCTGCTATAACAGAACACCATCGACCGGGTGGCTTATAAACAACAGAAATTTATTTCTCATAGCTGTGAAGGCTGGGAAGTCCAAGATCAAGATGCCGGCGGTTTGGTGTCTGGTGGAGGGCCTGCATTCTTGTTCATAGATGACACTTTCTCGCTCTAGCTTCACACGGTGGAAGGGGTGAGGGCCTTCTCTCGGGCCTCCTTTATAAGAACACTAAATCCCATTCCTGAGGGGACTGATATCATGACCTAATCAACCCCCCAAAAGCTCCACCTTCTAACACTATCACCTTGGGAGTTAGAATTTCAACAAACGAATACTGGGGGGACACAAACACTCAGACCATAACCCCCTGGAAGCTTGAAAACCTCTGACACCTGCTTCCCAGTTCCAGAGGCTGAGATTTTCCTGGCCTGGGGTGGACCTGGGTTTAAAATCCACACAGGTGCCTCCAATGAGCTAAGCCAGGGGTCCTCACACTTGAGTGTGCCTCACAAGCCCTTGGAGGGCTTGTTACAACCCAGATGGCTGGATCTGCCTTTCACAGGTTCCAATCCAGTACAGCTCAGGTGCAGCTCAAGGATGAGCATTTGTAACAGGCACCCAGGTGCTGCTGCTGCTGCTGCTGCTGCTGGTCCTAAGACATCAGAGAGCACTTAGATGGGGGCAGAACAGAGCCCACGTGGCAACCCAGATTATGTGACCTAAGGCTGACCACACACAAACAAGGCTTTGGGAGACAGGCAACCTCAGAGTCCTGTTCCTCGCTCCAGTGCCAACTAGCAGGGAACCCCAGAGATGCCTCTCATGTCTCTAAACCTGAAGCTTCATCTGCAAAATGAGATTATCTGTGTAACAATCTCAGTAAGAGATTGAAGAAAAGAGCCCCAAGTCCCCCGGGCACACTGCTGCTCCAGAAGTGACTGAGGAGTGGGGAGCCAGGTGGGGCGGAGTGAACCCCAGAGGGCTTGAGACATGCAAGGCCACATGTGCTCCTAGGCCAGGAGGAAGCAGCACTATGTGGCTTATCACTGTCACAGGCCACAGTGCAGCCAAGAGGTGTATTGGGACAAGGAGGGGACTCCCCTTGCAGGCTCTCCACTGCCCCAAGGTGGGTGTTCCCAGCACCCCACTATAATACCGATGGCCTCTACACACAGTTGAGTGCATTGCTCACTGCTCTGGGGGTGCCTGTGAGATGAGCCCCGGGGAAACTGTCCTCGTGCAGAACAAGCCAGGAGTACAGGTGTACAGCCCTAAGTGGCTGCTTTACTGTGGAACCCCAGAGGAAAGCAATTCCAAGGTAGAATGAGTACTAGACATGTGGTCTGGAGACCCGGATGCTCTGGAGCAAGGGGTATTCCAGGCCTGTGGTTTCAAGCTCTTTTAGGAGGTAAAATTTTACTCTTCAAATAAAATTTTAAACAGATCCCTAACATATGAAAGGAAAAATATTGGAGTTTTTTGATTGTGAGAAAGTGGTAGGGGCAGGAGGAGGAGACAGTACCTGAATCACAGACCCCCCAGCCCATGGATGACATTAAAAATACACAATATGGCACAGGCACTACCCGGGGGAAGGATCAGGGAAAGCAGAGAGGACCTTGGAAATGTCATCCCTGCCTCAACCTCCCCTGCAGAGAACATGAGGCAACTGTCACAGAGCCTGGAACCAGGGGCAGCAGCAAACATTTCTGTAAAGGACCAAGAATAAATATTTCACGCTTTCCAAACCTTGTGGTCTGTGTTGCAACTACTCAACTCAGCCTTCATAGAGCAAAAGCTGCCACAGAAACACATAAATGGATGTGTGTGGCTGTGTTAAAATAAAACTTTATTCACAAAGACAGTCGACAGGCCCCCTGTGGCCAAGGGCTCTTGTTTGTTGAGCCCTGGCTTAGAGGAAAAGGGTTTAGAAGCCACTAGAAACAATAATCACCGTGCTTGTTTTTGCATTTATGACTGAATTCTCAATTCTTTAACTCAACTTGCTTTGCTCTCAGACTAACTAATCAATCAACTGGGCATCATAATACCATTTTTCCTGACCTTGAGGTATTTGTTCCAAGGGCCAAATGTGTTCCAATGAGCTAATGAATGTGAAAATGCTTTGAAATGTCTATGGTACTTTACAAACAGATCCACAAAATCTCTGCATCTAAGAGCAGAGCTTTATCATCCTTTACCTGTGTATCAGAAAGATTCCAGACACCACTCACCAAATTAGGCTGCCTGGGCTGCTTTTAAAGAACAGTGTTTAAAAAAATGCCCTAAAGGGATGTCAAAGCTAGAAAAAACAAATAGTGTCTGGCCCTTTCTCCTAGAGCCTGAGACTTTTAAACTCTTCATTAGTATAAAGTAGAAAATCCTCTACTCTCTATTTCATCCTGTTTGTTGACACAGTGGACTCTTAGGCCAGAAACTTATTAGTCAGAAGCCTTGTAGTTAATACCACTGGATGTCTCCTACACGCAGCCCAAACTGTAAGAATGTGGTATTGCTGCTGAATGACACTAAATAATCTCTTCATCATTAAAACAATCTTAATCCCACAGAGTTCTAACGTGCCTAAAGAGAGGTAAAGTCCCCATAAATGATCTCCCTCTGTCTACTTTCCACTGTATTTCTGGTAGCAAAGATAATGTGGCTACAATTTGTTAAGCACATATTACGACTGAGGGTACAGCTGCTCTGCAAAGCTTACTTCGCTGAATGATTACCACAAGCCTGGCAAGAAGGCATCTTAATTTACATTTTATCAGAGGGTGGAAATGAGGTCCAAAGAGCTTAGGAAGCCACTTGCCATCACATAGGTCGAAAGTGATGGAATTGGGATTTGGGATTTACTCCAGAACCCAAGCTCTTTCCACACAATTGCCAAATGACTTCATCTATACAAAAGCATTCATTATTTTCCCCAGGGTTCTTTCATTACCAAAGAAAAGATGCAATTTGCAAATGGCACCACTGGGACAATTTCTACCTCACTGATGACGCCCACAGGGTAAAAAGAGAATCAAATTGTTTCACTTGATGAGGCAAGAATTATGAAGATTAAAGCAAGAGCTATAGTCAACCTTGGCAGACATAAATTTGGATTATGATTTTTCTATAATGGTGGTATTTGGCTTTTGAAAATGGTATAAGCATAAAGAAAAATTGGGAAATTTGCTTTTTCAAAAGAAACAAGTTTGGGGAAAATTAATGTAGCAGAGACTAGCTAGCAGTTCACCAAATCTGTTTCCTCTTCTGCTTTCTACATTCCACTAATGTACATGGCCCAGCCTCCCTTGAGGTCAGAAGTTGTCACGTGACTGAGCTCTGCCAATGGAATGTGAGCATCAGTGAGCATCTAGTCCCTAAAACCCTGCTACCCCAAATCCTCCATGCTCTTTCCTCTTAATGCAAAGAAGCCCAGCAACCTTGGAAGCCAAGTTGAGGAGGGAAAAGCCTAAAGATAGAAGGATCTGGAGTCCATAGACTCCTTCTTGCAACAGGTGCAACTATAGACTAGAACATTCCATGAGAAAGAAATAAACTTCTCTTGCATTAACATAGAAATCTGGAGGACTTCTCTGTTACAGCAGCTATTATTACCCTATCTAAGTAATTCAGTAAACAATTTGATACAAATTAAAAAGCAGATCACATTAGTTCCAAATCTGTTCCACTTAAGAATGTCAGCAACTATGATTTGAATCATTATGAGAATTACAACTTCAGAAAGAAGTTCAAGTTATGTGAGTTAGTGAAATAATGTCCAGATGAATATTAAGTCTTTAAACTTAGTTCTTTCTTGCGTTCAAACCCAGCAATAACCACACTAACCCGATTGCAATTTGTCACTTCTAGTATTTTGGAAACATTTGGTTAAATAAAATATATTACTAAAATTAATTTCACCTGTTTCTTCGTACTTTTGTAATGTAGCCCATAGAAAATTTAAAATTACACTGTAGGTCACATTATGTTCCTATTGGACAGTGCTACTCTAGATTGTGCAGACCTCAGATTTTCTATTCAATTATTAATGGGTATTGAGCACTGCACGGGTGTTGGGTGGCCTTACTTCACTTCTGACAAGCCCTGTGACCTTGGGCAGGTTGTTTATCCCCTCTGGTTCTTGTTTTTTTCATGTAAAAGATGAGAATGCTGGCCCTATCATGCTTTGTAGACTGGTCATGTTCAGCCCTGTGATTTTAAACTAGCCCACTCAGATGTTACAGTCCAAACCCCAAACAGCAGGATCCTGACACTGTTCATGGCCAATACCATGAACATATTTTCTGCTTGTTGGTCTGTGCCTGGGCTCCAATTCTTGTTTATGGACCACAAGCACCCTTTGAACCTCCCCTCCTGTTGCTTCTCTCACATAGACTGCCTGGTTTCCCTCGTCTACTGAAGCTCACATTTAACTGCTAAACGTGGGCTTCTGGCCATTCCAGTCAACACCTGACCTGTAGGCACTCCTGACCATCCCCACAGGGCAGTGCCCTGCCAGCCTGACTTTGGTCTTGGAACATAGGCCAAGCGTCCTCTTCACCTTCTGAGGCCTTAGGCCCAGCTAAGCCAGACAGAGTGGGATGATCCTTTATCAAAGGAAATCCAGTGATCTCGCAGTGAAGCCCACACCAAAGGCCATCATTTTAAATATTTTCCTCCTTCCAAAGTTTATTTGAAAAAAGCACACTGAGGAAAAGCTCATTTCCTTAAGTTATCAAAGAACCAAAAACCAAAAGATGATATATTTTTCTGGAGACAGACTGCAAAGTGCAGAATAAATACAATTCTGTGAAGTGTACCAATAAATATTACAAAGAATTCATTTCTGCTACAGTTGTCTACCATCTTCAATACTACATTTAGCTAACTTAATTTTCGGTGGATCAAATTTATTCAAAGTTAAATTTCTCTTAATAGGTCATCTGAGTAAACAAGTTCAAGTGTTACTTGCCAAAAGGAAAAAAAAAAAAATGTTTCCAGGCTTCAGATGAAATCGGCAGTGTCAGGCTAAGAAAACAACCTTAAAAATTCAGAGAGCTGGAACAATTGCAAAGAAAAGTTGGAGCCCGGAGGTCAGTCTTGTTCATGCAGTTCTGAAGGTAAAAAAAAAAAAAAAAAATCACAAATTTCCACCAAAACTGGGTCTTCAAGGGGCAAAGGAAAAATGCCTTTTTTTTTTTTTTTTTTTGAGACAGGGTCTCATTCTGTCACCTAGGCTGGAGTGTAGAGGTGTGATGTCAGCTCACTGCAACCTCCATCTCCCAAGCTCAATCGATCCTTCCATCTCAACCCCTCAAGTAGCTCGGACCACAGACTCACGCCACCACACCTGGCTAACTTTTGTATATTTTATAGAGACGGGGTTTCACCATGTTGCCGAGGCTGGTCTCAAACTCCTGACCTCAAGTAATCCACTCGCCTTGGGCTCTCAAAGTGCAGGATTATAGGCATGAGTCACAGCGCCCAGCGTCATTTTTTTGAAAGCAGAAAATGTATAAAGTAATATATCCTTAAAGTAGCAGCTATTATAAGAAGATAGCACCCTGGGCTTTCTCTGGCACCAAAACTGGGCACTCTGTGCTCCTGGTTTTCAGACAGAGAGAAAGGGAGAAGGCAGGGGAGAGGGAAGGGGAGGAGGGCAGAGGGAGTAGAGGAAGGCTTGAGGTATGGCATGAAATTCTGCAAACACAGCAGTTATTAAGGGAAATGGGAGAGTGTCTAGGGGAAGAAGTTTTCTTGAATTTCTATTCTTGAAATTTCTTGGAATAAGTGGATTTGTGCAAGGGCAGGGATAAATGTAGTTGAAGATCTATTTTATAGGTGAGGAAATGGTCATCTGAGAGGCAAATCAGCCTTACGCCCCAACAGGGAATATAACCAGAATAGAGGTAACTCTGTCTCCAGTCTCCGAATCTACAGCCTTCCTCTAACAGCATCTAAAGCCAGGGTTTCTGACAGCACAGTCCGAGAAGCCCCATGACATCACAGGTGGCAGCTGGGTGTACTTTATGACAAATGCTAAATTAACTCCTGCCTGTGACCTTGCCACCATAACTCAGACAGCCAGGACGCACACTGCACCCCAAACACTCAAGTCCCTATGCAAACACTCACTCCTCCAAGCACAGAGGGAAGCCTGCTCTGCAGGCTCTGTTAAGCCTACTGCTGCCACTGACATCATCGCAAATAGAAAGGGAGAGAGTCCAGGAACCACAGGGCTCACCTCCTAGCCTCTCTATTTAAGATTTTCGAGGGCAGACAGCACTATGTTTAACCGGCACAAGTAATATTCATCGTGCCCAGGGCCTCTTAAGGAAAACTGAACAATGTTTTAGATTGAACCTGTCCTCACCTCACTCCTGCTCAATCATTTCACCTAACAACAAGTTAGAGGTAGAGAAGATGAACATTATTAAAATGATGCTTCTAAATCAGGACCTTATGGGTGCTTTGGCTCTCAACTTTTATCATAAAATATCTGTCCAGTCCAGACCGAGAAGCCATCTTCGACAGCATTCTGGTAAGGGCTTGGAGGTAACCAGGGCTCACAGGTGTCTATGGCAATGTTCTGATCCTGTTGTTAGAAATAGTCGATGCAGCAGAGGTGACGGCACTCATTGCGATGCCTGAGGTCTTCAGGGCTTGCCTACAGGGGTAGATGGTACTGAAGCCTCCTGTCTAGATGACGATCTGTTCAGACCTGGGCTGCCTGCGGTGTGTCCTGTTGACAGACTTGCTCTTGCAGGGAGTAGCTGGAGAATATTGCTCTAGGAATCTTGCACTGTGCCCCACCCATAATGATGCCCCAGGACAGAAGGTGGGAAATTCACGAATACACTCCTACTATGGTGCCATCAAACCCAGGACACTAAGCTGTTCACACTTTATTACTAATTCTCACAGCAATCATGAAAGGTCAGAATGATTATGTCGACTTCCAGAGAAGCACACAGAGACTCAGAGAACCTGGCTATTTGGCCAAAGTTCACAGCTTCAGGTGAGTGTGACTCTAAGACCTCGGTTAGAGATAAGGCCCTCAGATTTACATATTTGCTCTACACCCTTGAGATATTTGCAATTGGGCTGGAAAGACAGGAGATACGTCCAAAGACAACTGCAAGTTCTGACCACTCTGTCCAATAGCTCTTTCTGTGATGATGGAAATGTTCTGGGACCTGTGCTGTCATCTGTGATCCAACTATTGGGTATTTGACATGTAGTTGGTGCAATTGAGAATCTGAATAT
The DNA here is from genome assembly GCF_000951035.1 of Colobus angolensis palliatus. Taxonomy (NCBI): domain Eukaryota; kingdom Metazoa; phylum Chordata; class Mammalia; order Primates; family Cercopithecidae; genus Colobus; species Colobus angolensis. The sequence goes on along the minus strand of NW_012112808.1, from coordinate 5,825,616 downwards.
TTAATTTTAGTTGGTTTGAATTCATTTGAATTGAAATTGCCATTGAATGTCCACATTTAACAGCACACGTGGAGACATTTTATACCAGCAGTAGTCAGAAAAGAATGCTGCAGTCTGGGGTGGTCCAAGCGAGCTTCATGAAGCACATGGGCTCTGAGCCAGCCCTTGATGTGTTAGGATTTGAACAGAACTTCTGTTTCGGGCATGATCATCTTCCCTGTGGAATTTGGTTCTGAATCAAGGGCCCCAGAAACCAAGCCCAGTCCTTTTGGTCTGTAGGTAAGGAAATCAAGATTGTCCCTCCTGGTTCCATATTCCCTTTGGACCTGCTCTTTGCAACATGACTCAGCTTGCTTTTGCTTCCTCCCAAGTTTCTCCTGAAGCCTTTCCTCTCTTCCCTTTCCCTGTGTGCCCCCTGCCAATACGGGCAGGTCATGGGTTTGCATTCTTTTTATCTACCTAGACATTTTCTTTTCTGTCTGTGAGGCTGAGTCATTTCCTCTCTTGGAATGACTTTCAATGTGCTTTATGCTTCTACATCTGTCACTCTGAGAAAGGCATTTCCCAATACAGAAAGCAATGCCACTCACAGGGAGACCAATCACCTGCCTCCAAAACACACCCCAGCAACAGGGAACAGAATTCCCTCATCCTTGCTGGGTCTGCATATGGCTGAGCCTAATGCTCAGAGCTGGTCACCATGTCCTGTCTGATTCCATTCTTTTCCATATCAGGAGTGACAACTGGACTTTCTAATACTATTAGCTGATTAATACTAATCAGCTTATTAGTTGGACAAAAATGTTGAAAACTGACTACAGGACCAGATATGTTCTTGGCACAGAACCTGTGCCTTCCCTGCCATGCCTTTTCAGGCTAGCCCTTGGAAATCTCTGTTTTTTAGACTACACGTGGCTCAGTCCCTCAGTGGGGCATTTGACCCCTTCATACCCGTTTTCATTTCTAGCTGCCCTTGTGCTGCTTCACTTTCAAGTGAAAAATGTTCCTTGTGAGCATGGAACAACAGCCACAGTAACTTTTGGATTCCCCAGCTTGAGGAACACAGACTATGCAGGATTTTTTTGGTGGTGGAGATGGAACAGATAACCTATTCTGAATTCTTTTCAGCTTTGCTTGAAAGCTGATTGTTAAGAGTCTAAGTATGGTGGGAAGGGCACTTGCACCCATCTTCACAACAGATCGCAGACCTGCAATTCTCTGACATGTCTTCTGTACCCAACAACCTGTAGTTCTTTGGGCTGTAGCAGAGATTGTTTATATCCTTCCATGCTGACACTAAAGACAAGACAGGCCTTTGGATGGAAGATCAGCATGTCACTGAGCTCCTGGGCCCTGGACAGTGGCACACATGAAGTCAATCCCCATCAGGTAAGGACAGAAAGCCCTAGAGGGCTTCGAGGTCCAAGTCAAAGTGGCAAAACATGGCTACAGATCTACTCCATCCCACCGCCTGTTTTGGTACAACCTGTGAGCTAAGAATGACTTTTAAATTGATAAAGCATTATAAAAAATTTGTTTAAGAATACACTACAGATGCAATATGTGGCCTGCAAAGCCTACAGTGTTTACCATCTGGCCCTTTCCAGAACAAGCTTACCAACTCCGGTCTAAACCTTCAGGGACCTCATTCATCCAGAGGGGTGCCTGTCATATCCCTGAGGCTTGGTGGGCTGGGTTCTCACAGCTCCTCGTTCCCTTTGATCTGCTTTGGTTTGTTTTCTTTTTCAGTTCAGTAACCTCAGAGACAAAATGCTCCATATATCTTTCCGGGGAATGGTGCAATAGATATCAAATCTAACAAACAATAAATGAAAATCCACCTCTTCCAAGAAGATCAACATCGTGGCTGAGGATCTGGCCCAATCCCGGTGTCTCTACTGTGATAGGACAAGGTTCCTGTTTAAAAACCAGCCAGAAAGGACTCAAGCGACCAAAGCAAAGGTAACCACAAAACATCCTCACCCATCCTGCTCCTGCCTTAGTTTCTCACTTGGCAGCACCAGTCTCCACATTTGACCTCAGTACCGCATCAGGTGTGTCACTGTCTCTGACTCAGCCCCAGCTCCAGTAGAAAACGAACACAGAGGTCAAAACACACTTTAATAGTCCCTCAGGATGTCACCTGAAAGTTTCTTAGGCTCCCATCCTAAACATCCTTAGAAGCTCTCTGGATTAATATTCTGAGAAAACACACAGCAACTGCCTCTTCCTTAGCCACAAGAGAAAATGACAGCTGCTGCCCGTGAGTAGCCAGCACTGTTACCTGGTTCGGTGCAGTTCTTGCCGTTCCGGAGTCCAGCATCTTCGGAAGTCAGAGTGTCGTTCACCTGCATCAGCTTCCTCCCCATCATCCACTTTCTGTCTTCCCCTATGAGGTCCATGAGGTCAAGCTCTGGGGAGACAAAGACAATAACCACAAGTCATTCACAGCTGGGTTTCAGCTTCTGCTGACGCTGCGTGCCCGGTGCCCCGACCAGCCATCACTTGTTCAACCCTGCCTGCACTCCCGGCCACCCTGCCTCTAGCTGCCTGATGGGTTCCTTGCCGCACCAGTGGGATGACTTTGAGGTGTGTGTTCTAAACTGGATTCTAGATTCTTCCCAGTGGGATCAAGCTCCAGTTGTCTACTGTGTAACTCTCTTGATAAAGCACATTTGATCAACTGCTCCCCCTTCCCTGTCTCAATTCCCTGCTCCCAGTGACATCCTGAGAAATGTTTAACAACCAACTCTCGAAGGGGAAGAAAAGCCCTGTTTTGTAGCCACTGGCCAATTTCTGTGGTGTCAATATTCCCATTGTAGCCAATGCCTAGCTACCCACATGACATCATTGAAAATGGGGTTCAGAAGAGACGGACACAATCAGCTCCACTGAGTCAATAGCAGCTGGCTCCAGCCTATCGAGATCTAGCCCTTGCCAGTATCTCCTGAAACCAGCCCCCAAATGAACCACCCACCATTGAACATACTTCAGAATCTGCTTCTGGGGGTTATCAAGCGAAGACATAATTTGCCATTCCCAAAGCACAGATTCATGAGTGCCACACAGCATGTTTCCAATGAACAAGAGACGAAGGCATGAACTAGGAAACAGTAGGTTGGGAGAGCAGGTAACAGGGCTCAGGGCTGCAATGACTGTGGGGGTGGAGGTGCCAGAAGAAAGAACACAGGCTAAAGAGCACACTGAAGCGGCCAGTGCAGTGCATTCTGTTTGGGGCACGCTGAGTTTGAAGAGTCTGCAGAGCACGGAAAGGGAGGTATACCACCCGTGCAAATGTGAGTGGAGGAACCTCGGAGTGAAAAGCAGAGCCACAGCAAACCTCAGGGAAATCACCAGCAACAGGGAAGGGTGAGAGGCACATGTATGGATGGGGTCTCCCGGTGGAGAAGAGGGGGCACTGGGGAGAAGGAATGGAAGAACACAATATCCTTCAGAGAGGAGACAGAGCAAAAGGATTCAGGAAGGGATCATGAATGGAAGGAAAAGAGCAAGGAAAGCAGCTGTCGTGGAAGGTAAGCAGAAAGAGAATTTCAGGACGGAAGGAGTAGCCAACAGCCTTGGACGGCAGAAACATGACAGGTGGGACCTGGCATCATGGGGCCATGGAGAGACACAGACAGCAAGCCAAGCTGCCAAAGTGGCTCCTTCCAGGGGCTTGGCACTGAAGAAGGGACCTGAGGCAATGCTGCCTCTTGAGTGTCCAAAGTTGCCGCAGGCAGGAAATGGATCGAAACACAAGACGTGGGCCTAAGCCACGGGCCCAGTGGCTTTCACAGAAGGCCAGATGGTGCACCCAACCACACCAACACAGAGGCTGAAGTGGTCACTGAAGAGCTGGGGGGCATCCTGCCCTCTCCTCTACTTCCACAGCGATTCAGTTTCCCAAATGATTTCTCCTTTGTTACTGAATTCAAACCTCACAACCCTGCTCAAGAAAGAAAGAGAGAGTGTGGACATTGCCTCTCCAGCACCTGATCACTGCTGGCTCAGGGTAGGTGCTCAGTAGGTATGCGTTGAAATAATTATTCCCACTTTATAGGTGGAGAAAGTGAGACTCATGGAAGTGTCTGGAAATCACAATGCCTGTGGGCACCTCACCTAAGCTAACATGATGCATGTAATATCAGTAGCTCATGAACTGAGGTCTTCCTCAAACACAGACCCTGCTTCCACGTGTAAATTTAGCAAGATATCAAATTACAGTTTATGCATACCATCCAGGAGAGCCCCCCAGGTTTTTTCCCCCAGAAATGGAGGAAGAATGTAGAGTCTAATGAAAAGAAACAATAATTTCAGACTTTTGAAATACAAAATTCTACATGGTGGCCACATGTATCAGCTTAGCCCAAATTATGAGGACAATATCGAAGATAATTCAAGGTTGAAGCAAGGCATTTGTGGAGTCTGGATAACCTGAATGGTGGATTCTCATGATTAAGAATAGCGATGAATAGAGGCAAGAAAATCTCAAAGCCTCACGAAGAAACGATAAGGTTAGTAGCCTTAAACTCCCATATTATCACAAACAATGTGAAAGTGTGGAGAAGGGCATCCCCTCTGTCTCAGGCTGGGTTTCCCTAGACGCAGTCCCTGAGAGGAGGATTTGAGAGCAGGTGGTTTATCTGGGAAGTGATCCCCAGAAGAACCAGTAGAAGAGCAGAGTAGGACAGGAAATGCTAACAGTAGGTGCATTTGAAGTCAGTTGCCAATATGAATAACTAGAAACTGACCTCTCTGGAAAGCCCTGGGGACCAGTGTAGACATGCATCTCGGACACCTAAGAGGTGAGGAAGCTTGGGTATTCATCCAGCTACTCCTGGTCTAACACCGGTTGAAGCTGATGAAAGAGGACATAATCCTCCAGCATTTCCAATCTGCCACATGGAGGTCCAAGGTGATGCCCAGAAAAAGGCCTTGGGCAATGAGAGGCAGGTGCTGGAAGCTGCACTGTGCCAGCTGGCACTGAAGAGGTCAGAACCGAGTAATATACGTTGAGCACCACGACATCTGCCCATCTACACAGTACCTACCAAGAGAGAGTCATGCTGTGGCCAGCAGCATGGCTATTCCACTGTTCTTATAATCTGGGTCAAGGAGACATGCTTTGTGGTACTGTAATCTTAATGTTCAGGAAGACCCCAAAGATTTAAAAAGAAGCAGGAGTATCCCTTCCAATGACTTCCAAGTTCCTTCATATGCCAAGTTTCCATGGTTCTGAAACTCTTGAGAGAAAAGCTGATACCAATTAAGAGATGTAAAAATAAAGCCAGCTATTGTAGCAGAAAATTAGAGGATTTTTAAACATAATGATTCAATATCTTCAGGAATTAGACTCTTAAGGCAGCACCTCTGGATTCCAAAATGTGCAAACTTTTATCTGAATAAAAATGTATTTGACCACTGAGGGCTGACATAATAACACAGAGACCAGAGTCTGAGAAAAAAATGATGAAGCAATGCATTGCATCCGTTTCCTTCCCACAGAGAACCAAGTTTGACAATATTATAGCACAGTTCATCCGCCCTCGCAAAACTCCTGCTGAGCTAGGAAGAGGCAGTCGGTTCTGGGGTCACTTTACCTTTAGAGTACGTAAGTCAGAGGATAAGCGATTTGCTAAGATCAGAGTCAATCCATGGCTACATCAACTATCATTTCGTAGTTAGCATGGCTTCTATTCACTGAATGTCCGTGATGTGCAGAAACCTTTCCATTCTTCACCATGTTTCATCTTCATGGATGAAAGCCCTACATGGAAATACTAGTTCCTTTTTGTAAATAAGGAAATGGATGGACAGAGAGGTTAAGTATCTTGCCCAAGGTCACACAGTGAGGAAGTAGCAGAATGAGGATTTGAACCCAGGCCTAGTGACCTCAAAGGACAAATTCTTGGTAGATCCTGGGACAGGATGAAATCCATCCTGGTTTCATTATACAGCTATAGTAAAGTAGCTCAATAATGCAGCCTGCACCTTATAATAGGTTAGCAATGAAGAGGTAAATAAGTCTCACTGGACTTATTTCAAAGATGGTTGTTTCCCTAGAAGTTACAGTCATGCACCACAAAATGACATTTCTGTCAGCGTTGGAAGGCATATATGATAGTGGGCAACTTTTTTTTTTTTGGTCTGGCTCTGTTGCCCAGGCTGGAGTGCAATGGTGCACTGCAGCCTCAAACTCTGAGGCTCACATGATCCTCCTGCCTCAGCCTCCTCAGTATCTAGGACTATGGGTGCATGCCACCACATTCAGCTAATTTTATTATTTTTTGTAGAGACAGAGTCTCCCTATGTTGCCCAGGCTGGTCTCAAACTCCTGGCCTCAAGTGATCCTCCCACCTTGACCTCCCAAAGTGCTGGGATTATACACATGAGCCACCACAGTCAGCCCCATAAGATTTTAACACCGTATTTTTACTGTCCCTTTGCTGTATTTAGATATGTTTAAATATACAAATACTTACCACCGTGTTACAATTGCCACAGTATTCAGTACAGTCAGTCAAGTGCTGTACAGATTTGCAGCCTAGGAGCAATAGGCTACATCATCCAGGTTTATGTAAATACACTCTATGGTGTTGGTACAAGAACAAAATCACCTAACAATGCATTTCTCAGAACGTATCCCCACTGTTAAGGGACATGTGATTGAATTAGGAACAGCAGTGAGGCAGGAGCCTCCCCCATGAAAGGTTCACAAACGAAGGACTGAGACACTTCTAAAGTCCCACTGGGTGCAACTCACTCTGCTCAGTGTGATTTCCTAGAGACCAGGCTGGTCGCACGCATTATGACATGGAGGGCTATCTTCTTGCACTTAGGGAGGAGGGGCACAGGGTGGGCAGCTGAGAAGGCTTGGAGGGTGGGAAGGTGAAGGGGATACGGAGAGGCGCCCACACTGGCTGTCCTCCCTGCTCTCCCCTCGCTCACTTCCCCAGCTTCCTTGGACTTCTCCGCTACAGCAAAGAGGCCGCTCTGCAAAGCTACACTTGAGCAATGTCAACAAAAACACTTGGCCCCTGTCCATGGCATTCTTGGCTCCTCATCTGCCAGGCCCTGGAAGTTGCATGTTGGCCTAATTAGTCAGGGGAGGGGTAGGGGATGAAGAGGGGAGGCAGCAGGCTCACATGTCACATGTCATGGGTGGAGGCAGCCTGCAGGACTGCAGGCTCTGAGAAGAGGGGACAGGAGTGGGCTGTCAGGATAGCATGGGATGCTGGCTGGAAGGGGAGGAAATCAAGCTCTCAACCCAAGAACCAAGCGCATGCACTAAGGAAGGACACAAAGTGAGGCTGGACGCCAAGTTTCCATTACAGAGCTATGTGCTCACCCTTTTGTGCTCTCTTCCCTCCCCTTCCCCTACCTCCCTCCTCCCCACAACTGGGGCTTAGAGAGCCCAAGGATTTCTGACACCAAGAATGGATCTCCCTGCGTGCCCCCTGACAAGCAGCCTTGACTCGTAGCCTTCACCCTAACACTGTCTCCTATGTGAACCTTGTCCCATAGGGCTTGCAACCCTTCCAAACACCAGCCCCAGGCCTGGTGGAGAGGTGGGGCTGCCTGCTCTCTGATGGGAGAATTAACTCCTTCAGACACCTTGGCAGCAGCAGATGAGGAAGTTTGCTGCGTCACCAGCAATATTATCTTTTATGCCCCTCATTATGTGCCAAGCACCCTTCCTGTACCATCTCACTCCATCCTCTTGCAGGAATGCTGATGGGGGTAAGCAGCCAAGCCAGAACCCTAGGCCACAGCTGACTGCAAAGCTCAGATATGTGTTTCTCACCTGTCCCAGAGCTCCAGGAGCCCAGGGAAGTGATCTTAGGGGCATAGCATCTCCTTTGGAGGGGAGGTATTAACTCTCCCCTTCCTGTGAACTGGAATACTGCTTTTCTTTTTGGAAACTGGGATGCAGAGAACCATCCAGCTGAAACACTCAGACAGCCATGGCAACAGCTTCCCATTTGCAGATGAAGAAACTGAGTCTTGTAAAGCCGCATACAACACTGGAGAAAGAATGTCTGGAACACTCAGTTAACGGCACAAGAAACCACCAAGGGCGGCAGCACTAACTCAGGCTCTCTATGCTGGTTTGGTGCTCTTCACTAAGGCTATAAATACCCCACCCTACAGTTTACACAGCTGCCTCCACTCTGTACACCCCAGATCTTCACCCCGGGGTTGGAGGTCAGGTTTGCATAAGCCCGCAGCAAGCGGACGCCTTCTGCAGACTCAAGTGAGCAGCACTGCTCTCCAAGTGACCCCTTTCTTGCCCCTCCCCCTAAAGTCTCAGAAGGATGAGCCTGGTGTCCTCACCCTCTGTGGGTGAAGAGGGGAGCAGTAGAGGCCCTGGCTTCGTACAGGTGGATTTTTCTCATGGGTTTTCCAGCTGAAGCAAGAACTTCCCTGTGCTTTTGTTCATGGTCCTTGGAAAGGAGCACCAATTGTGGAGAGGTTGCAGTCCTCCAAACGAAGCTCTCCTAACCCAGCAGGACAGGAGGAAGCTGGAGGCTAAAAGGGCCATACATTCATTCCCCTCAATGGCCTCAAAGCTTCCAGAAAGTCAGAGAAGGGAAGATCCAGAGAAGGTGTCTGGGAGAAGATCTCCAAGCCATGGGAGGTGATAGGTTCTGTTTAAATTCTCTTCCATGAACTGTTTCCACAGCCTGTCCAATGGGCAAGAGGATGCTGAGAACACCCCCTTGGGCTGGGTTGAGGTCTCCCACTAATGTCTCCAACTCAGCGACGGCAATCACAGGCATCAACTCTTACCTGGATGTAAATTTCTTGCCAGTGTCAAGGCGCTACACCTCCACTCCAAGAGGAAACTCAGGTTGAAAGTTGAGCCTTTTCAGTCCCTCCAATAGGACAGGCTTCCCTTTAACCCAGAGGGGAAGAGGGAAGAAGGCAACCCTAGTCACCTGCCCACTTGAGGCAGGGCACTTCGTGCCTAAGGTCAGGGCACCAGCATGGTCAGGTTCTGGTGAGGGTCCTCTTCTGAATTGCATACTGATATATTCTTGTATCCTTACGTGGCAGAAAAAGAGCTACAGAGCTCACTAGGGTCCCTTTAGCAAGGGTACTAATCCCATTCTTGGGATGTGGTGGATGTATTCTGGTCTTATGAACTAATTACTTCTCAGTTGGGAGTTAGGATTTCGATATATGAATTTGACACCAACATTCCATACTTTGTAACAAAAAACCCCATATTGGACATTATATATGTGTGAGCATGGGAAAGAGATAGAGTTAGAGGGGAAGGGGGAGAAAAAGGGGTGGAAGAAGAGGGACATGATCATACAATCTTTTTATACCATGCACGTGTCCATTGATTGTCTTTTGGCAAAGAAGTTTTTAAAACTGTTGAACTTAGAGATGAATTATGCATTTCTCTCTCATAAAAAGATAAGTGTTATAAATATGCTAACCTTTTCTGGGAAGACATGGTCACCAGCTAACTAAGTGTGCACCTAGCAGATATTTTCAGAAAACACACTGCCCCTCATGTCTCCCTTTGCTCCACATCCCTCAAGGTGACTTTTAACAACCAGTGAAAGAGCAGAAGCTTTCCTAAAGAAATCTGCTCTATGGACAGAGCATTTTGAAAATAAATATCAAAACTTTGTATGTCTTCATATGATAAATTATATCAAGAAAACGATAAAAATCAGTACATTCTAAAAACATGTATATGTTCCAAATTTCGAATCAAAATTATATAACCTGATTTTAAAATTCCAAAACAAAGAGTTTCAATGACTTTTATTAGAAATTTGAAATTAAAATTCAACGACTTTTATTTAAAAAATGGATTTTTATAAATCCATTTATTAGAAATACGTAAATGCAACACCTTCTGAAAAGTTGCAAGATTAATCTACTGAAGTCAGAAAAGATGGGAAGATATTAACAACAGTCTGGGTAATTGGTGAATGAAATTGAAAATTTAGTATCTTGATATAGTAGTTACAGCCCATAATGCTTTTCTTCCATTTGGATCTATATATCTTGGGGAATTATCTATTACAAGTAGGACAGCCATTAAACTTCAAGATTAAAGTAAACTGAACCTTAAATTAAAATAAGGAGACCTTCTGTTAGCTGTATCTCAAAGTGTGGAACTAGTATTTTCAAAAATTGTTAAGTATATTCTATCATGTTTCCTCAATAAGATACTACTCATAAAGATAACAACATTAGCATCATCATAGTTTAGAAAACTCCACGTTTTGTTCTGTTAAAATATAAGTAATATATTTTAAATGGTTTATTTCATCGTTATTTTATTCCTATTACATTTATTTTTCATTGTATTTAAAAATCTGGGGCAGATCCAGGTTTTATGGGATCTGAATTATGTAATATTGAGACCACTCTTTTAAATATAAAATTTTACGAATACAATGATAGATATAAGGCTTAAAAATAATATCTCATTATACATATATATACATAATATATATTACAGTATTTCTTAAACATAATTTCTAAAAAAATATATACTTTCCTAAGGATCACAGTTTTAGATGACATAGTTCATTCCAGCTGTACATATGCCTTGCCTCAGGCTCTGTTGATATACTCCGAACACTTGTATTATTTTTCACACATCTAATATACTTGCCCCTGCAAACCTGCCCAATGTGTTTCTTCAGTTCTCTTTAAAATTCACTTTTTTGTTTCCAATTGAGTACAACTTGACAACTCTACATCACTTGGCTCCTCAAAATCACTGCCATTTCCATCCTTTGTGATTGGATAAACAATCCAATTCATTCGTGAGTATGAGTATAAAATTGTCTACTGCTTTCTCTCAGGCTGTCTTGTCTCTGCCATTATAGAACAGGGCAGGAAACTAGTCTTTCCTTAATTCTGGGCTTTTCTTAATTCATGCCTAGAGTATAAATATCACCAGTGAGTCAGGCAGAGGGAAGAGAAATGCAGTGATTTCTTCTCCACAATCCTGACTGGAACACCTTTCTTCAAAGATACCAAGTATCAGGACTCTCTAGGAGGTGAGGAGAAGAAGGAGGAGCTACCATGTGAACAGTGAGAAAGCACATTTCATCTGCACACGGAGTAATAAGAAATGTGTCTCCAAACAACTATTACATTGCAGTTATCCAAGTATGATTTTTATTTCCCCCATTAGACTATAAGCTTCCTGATGACATCATTTTTTTTTTTTTCTTATTGGCCCCAATACTTGCACAGAGAGATTCAATAAAACTCCACTGGGAAATTTAAAGTGTTAACTACACTGCAAGTTGGTGGCGGCACATTCCCCTCCCAGCATCCCCTCTCCCTTAGTTAGAAGCAATCTCAGATTTTCATTTTAGGAGAGACCTTTCCCTCCTGCCAAGTCTACCTGTTCTAGGAGGAAGCTCCACCCACCCACTGCACCACCAGCAAAGATGCTGCCTGAACTAAAGGCCCAAGTTCAACATCCTGTAGGCCATAATTATTGGTTCTGAGAGGTGCCTGTAACTGAACCAGGCCAATCAAAGCAGAGCCCCCAGAAAGAGACTCACCCACTCTGTCCCAGTGATCTTGAACCTGGAAGTAGGAGAACCTGCAGGCTGAGAGTCTGCAGACAGCACATAAAGGTAAGTACACCCAGACCAAAGAGCAGAGATAGGCAAGGTCCTGATGTCATCACATTTCAGCCCCTGATACCTGAAGCCAGACTAATCATAAACTTTTCAATTCCATGTTGCAATGTATTCCCTTTTTAGCCTGAGCCAGATTGGCTTGGCTTTTTTCTAAGAGCGACTGAGAAGCTCATAGCTAATACATGCTTCTACTTTTTTAAAAAATCCCATCCCATGTAAAGTCTAATGAAATCCCAGACAGAACCCCAGTAACGTCTTCCCCAGCCCTTCCTGGCTTCATCCTGTGTTCATCATAGTGCAATGCGGAGCAGAGAGCTATTTCTTTTCTTTGCATGAATGTCCCTCGCCATGCCATGAACACAGAGCCTCTTAAGTGGCTTCTATGAATCAGAGTAATAAAGCTCTAAGAGCCCTAGGGAAATTGTGAATTAAGATGGCTATGGGACAAAAAAGGTTCAAGTACAAGCTACAAGGGGAGAAGGCTGGCCACTGATGGTGGAGCATGATAGTTGACACCTAGCCCCCCAAAATACCTGGCTAGCCTGGGCCAACTGACAGCACAGGTTGGCTCAGCCACAGAAACAAAAGCCTCAAATGTCATTGTAGTAGTGCAGTAATGCTTTACGTTGTAACATAGTGTTTGCAACCTTGAAAGGTGTCCTGGTTTGGGTTTTCCAAAAGCCAAGTCTGAGACAAAGACTTGGGTGCAAGTCGTTTATTCTGGAGAGAATCCCAGGAAACAGTGAAAGAAAGTGGAAAGCAAGACAAGGAAAGGGGAAAATGCATTACAGAGGTTGCTGCCACTCGTAACAAGAGCAGGATCCCTCTGGAAGCTCAGACACACATTCGGAATGCTTCCCCAAATTGTCCACGTGAAGAATGAGGCTGTGGCTTCCATTCCTCACTAGATGAGGCTTGCTCCAGGAGAACAAACTCCCCAGAGTGCAGGCTGCATTTTTTTTTTTTTTTTAAGGTGGAGTCTCGCTCTGTCGCCCAGGCTGGAGTCAGTGGCATGATCTCAGCTCACTGCAACCTCTGCCTCCCGGGTTCAAGCAATTCTCCTGCCTCAGCCTCTTGAGTAGCTGGGACTACAGGTGCATCCCACCACACCTAACTAATTTTTCTTTTGTGTTTTAGTAGAGACAGGTTTTTACCACGTTGCCCAGACTGGTCACGAACTCCTGAGCTCAGGCAATCCACCCGCCTCGGCTTCCCAAAGTGCTGGGCAGACTGCACTTTTGAGTGAATCAGGCTGGCTCCCACCTCTCAGGAAGACCCTGAGCCAGGAAGCAGAGAGACACATAGCCTACGCTTGGGGCAATGCTGTATTGCAACGGGAGTCTAAGCTTACACTGAACTGCCCATGGCACCTGAGGCTGGCACCAGAGGAGAGCCGAGGGGCTGCCTTGAGGGACACCAAGTGATACCAGCCCTGAAGGTAACCTTGACCTCATCTTGGAAACAATGTCTCTTAAAACAAGTGGGAAGATGTGTTTGGTCTAGAGCCATAGAAGTAAGAACTTTTTTGGGGGGGGGTCTTGCTTTGTCACTCAGGCTGGATTGTAGTGGTGGAAATTAGCTAGCTGGAACTACAGACATGCGCCACCACACTAAGTTTTTTTTTTTTTTTTTTTTAAGAGATGGAATTTCACGATGTTGCCCAGGCTAATCTTGAACTCCTGTCTTAACCTCCCAAGTCGCTGGGTTAACCACCACCCCTGGCCCATAGATTTTCTGCTAATGTTTCTCTCTTCTCTTTTCACCATTGGAACTTGACACCAGAACTAAAATATCTTCTCAGTGCCTCACAGTGAGAAAGACAGAACTGAGGTGAGGACAGGCAGTGAAGCTTCCATTTAAATACAAAGCCACTTTATTCTTCTCACTTTTTCCTATTCTTTGGCCCACTGCTTGCAACTTTCCAAGTTGGAAACTGAAACCAGCAATAGGAGAATAGCAAGGTTGAATGGAAAGAAAGACAGATCCATGCTCTCTCAGTTTCAGCCCAGAGTCTGAGATCCACTGATAGGTAAGGGAAGGCAGGGAAAGGAGAGAGGATGTGGCTCAGTCAGACCAGGATAGGCTGATGCAAGCAGAACTTTCCTGACCACCACCTGCTCCTGAGAAACAGGGAGGCTTGCTTTGCATATTTCAGCCAGAGAGCAAGGCCTGTCTCACTCTCATCCCTAGTGAACCTTTATATTTCTAATTGACTAGGCATTTGCCTAAATAATTAGGCTTTGTTTATTTTTCAGACTCCTGACAAGGAGCACTGGTAAACCTAAGTGCAGACTTCCAATAACTTTCCCCCTTGAAAACAAGCAATATTCAGCATGTAGGTTTGGCTGTGTGCCCCTAGCTGAGGGCTCCTGTCCCACTCTCCACAGTTTGCTCCTTGCATGGCTTTCTGCGTCCTTCTCTCCAGCCCATATTCTCTCTCCAAAGCCACATGAGACTGTTGCCTTCTCAATGCTGTGAGCTACCCTGCTCATCACAGCCACTACCAGCCAAGGTCAGCATGTCCTCTGATGGGAAGCCAGAAAGAAAATCCTTTTCCATTGTTTCTAAAAGTGAAGGAAACAGGAACAAAGATGGGGGGATCAACAGAAGAACACACACACACACACACACACACACACACAAAGTGTGGGGTGGGTGATGGAGCGAGGGATTCTAGGAACAAAGGAGCGTGTCCGTCTCTTCTGGAATCCCATATGGTCACTTCATGGCAGAAGGATGAGGGGGTGGTGAAAGGGCAAATGGCTCAGGGCAAATATTGTGACTATAAAGACTATAAAGACACACACAGCTTTGTCAGCGCCCAGTACACAATCTCACAAAGGGTAGACATCTCTGAAGTTAGAGCTGTGTTACATTCAGAAATAATTGTAGTAGCAAGAGCAGTAGTTATTGTAAAGTGGGTGGGATTAGTAAATGTCCCCATCATAGATACCACAGACATTGTACTTTACTCAAGATCCCTTCCACCAGTCCCCACGGAGTAGCAGCAGAAAGTTATGGAGAAAGGGGAGAAGGGGTGGCCTGACTTTACCTTAGTTCCAGGGATGGGCCATCATCATTGTAGCATAATTGGGGGTATTAGCATACGGCATCTCCCTGGCCAAAGGTACTGGTTCAGGAAGAGGTAAGCGGCCAATGAGATGGTAGGGGAGGTTTGCTGGTGCCTTCTGAGAATAAAGGCCTCTCACTCTTCAGAGGGAGCTACTGATGTCCTATTTCTCTTTCTCTTTCTGTGTATAGAGGCAATGCTTGCAACTGCTGCAGTCATTTTGCCACCATGGAGGAAGCTGCTTTGGGAATGATGCTAACATAAGGAAGGGAGGGAAAGGAGAAAACAACACTGGGTCCTTCATGATATCACTGTCCCATTGATCCTACCTGCCTTGACACCCACACTCCCTGCAGAAACTGCTGATAAATCTCCCAATGCATCAAGCATTTTGCATTGTTTTTTATTTTTGACAGCATGAAGCCTCATGACTTATATGTCAGATTAAGCCTTTTGTTAAGAAGATAGAAGCACTGTCATGAGAAACAACAGACTTTGGTTTAAATTACTGCTCTGCAACTTTCTGACCCATGTGGCCTCATGAACGCATAAACTTCTTCCTGGAAGCAGGCTCTAGGAGTGGACTATTCCATAATGAGCCTGCTTGGACACAAAGATTTTTATGAAGGTCAATGAGACAGGGCACAATGCCTCACGCCTGTAATCCCAGTATTCTGGGAGGCTGAGGTGGAAGGATCGCTTGAGGCCAGAACTTCAAGACCAGCCTGGACAATACAGCAAAACACCATCTTTACAAAAAATAATAATAGAAAAATAGTTGGACATGGTGGTGCACACCAGCTACTCAGGAGGCTGAAGGGGGAGGCCACTTGAGCCCAGGAATTCAAAGCTACAGTGAGCCGTGATCACATCACACCACTGCACTCTAGCCTGGATGAGAGTGACACCTGGTCTCTAAAAGTGAAGTAAAATATAAAACTGGGACAATGAATGCTCACCACAAAGTCCCTGTCCTCCTTCTCAGGGGTCCACTGTCCATCACATCACATTATGTCTCCATCAGGGCAGCCTGTCAACCAGGTCTAGTGCCCCTCAGCTCTAAACTGCAGTAGAGAGGGAGGACAGACCAGAATGAGGAGTCTCTGGAATAAATTCCCATCTTTCCAAGGGGATTCCTTGCCTCAGAGAGGTTCAGTGAAGCCAGGAAAGGCACTGTGAATGTTGGTGTCTGATTTGCAAGGCAGCTCGAAGCAAGGGTTGAGCCTCATGAGGAGGGGCTGGGACTTCTGAGGGGCTGTAGAAAGTCTTCATTGCCATCTTCTGCTTCCAAGGCCACCCTGATTCGGTTTCCAATTAGAAACACATTGAATCTGTGACTCGAGCTGATCCCATCCTCTCCAGTGACAGGCTGTCTACCGCCAGATGATAAACAGGAAGTCACTGAGTAAGAGGAGCGTGTCTGTCCATGCCGGAGGGGGTTACCTAACTTGGGCAGGCAGAGCTCCAGTAACCACATCTCATACTGCGAATGATGCCTACGGCAATGATGCCTCTCAGGCCTTCTGCAAAGGGTGGCAGAGGAGGACACCAGTCTCATAGCCTCAACCGTTTTTGGGAAACAGTAAACCAAAACATGCTCTTCTATAGAGACAAGTGCAGCAGCTCTTTTCATAAATTTATGCAGACGATGCACACGTTGAGAATGGAGAAATTGTATCTCAAGTTCTTTCATTTTCAGTTCAGTTTTACTTTACAATAACTGCTGCTCTTGCTACTATTATTATTTCTAAATACAACACAGCTCTAACTTCAGCAGTGCTTACCCTCAGGGAGATTATGTGCTGGACACTGGCAAGGGAATATGTGTACTAGGAGTCATAATACTTGACATCCTGGGTATGCTGACCTCATGCCAGGCACGGTTTTGAGTACTTTTTTTTTCATCTCAACACTACTTACTTTTACAACAGGTTTGAGAGCTGGGTGTTGTTATCCTCACTTCTGAAATAAGAAATCAATAGCTCAGAACTGAGTCCAGCAACTTGCCAAAGGTCACAGGCTACTTGTCATCTCTACATAGGACTACACTGCAGGCAACAATTAGCCCAATGTCAGCCTTAGGACCATCCTAGCAAAATAAAGGTGATCTTGAATATAATGGGGAAAAAGGAGAAAAGAAAAAATAACAATGATGAAGGTGATTACCTCAGGTTCACAGGCTGTGCAGCAGCAGAGCTGGGCCTGGCATCCACATTCCAGCTCCCACTCCAGAGATCTTCCCTGAATATTTTGCTACCTTAATCTCAGGGCACACAGATTTTTTCCTTGGCTTCACTAACATGCTATTTATCTGGCATGATCTTCCCCTCAATGTTTCCATCTGAGACATGGGAGGGAGAGACCCACTTTGTTAAAAGGAAAACACAACAGGAACATCAAAAAGAGATTTTCCCATGGCAAAGGGGGGAAAAACTATAAATACAGTGAAATGTTAATGGTGAAATCCTGGTGGTGGGTATCTGAGTGTTCACCATCTAATTGTTTTGATGTTTCTGTATGGTTGAACATTTTCATATGCAATGTTGGGGGAGAAACAGTGTTTCCAATATCTCAGTGGTACATTAATATTGATAACAACCTCTTGTAGTACCTGAGGGTGATAAGAAGAAAGATCAATGCAACAGCAAGGGCTATGGTCAAGCTCGATGTGTTCCAAGAACCCCTCCCGGGGTGGCCGTGACTGGCTGCCGTGTAGCCACTGTGTGGTCACATCACCTTGCCTGGCCACCAACCTTCAGTGCTCCGCTTCTGGAACTGTTTCTACCGTGATTAAAGGCCTCTAGGCCTGAACTGTCACCAGCAGTGTGACATGGTGCCAACACAGTGGCCAAGCACATGACAAACATCCATTTTTGACAAGACAACGTCCTGGGGGTGTCAGGCGGGTGGAAACAGCCGCTTCCAGAAGGAAGGCTCCTGTGTGCTGGCTCCTTTACTCCCGAGACATCTGCACAGCAGAGTCAGAGCATCCCAGCACCTCAGTGTCTCTCAAGCTGCACAATCGTTTCATTTCCTCTTCTAGAGCTGCAGTGTGACTTATCTTCTCATCAGAGGGGCTTGGAGGGCTTCTCCTACGTAGCAAAGCCATACCAGCAAGATGTCCTCCTGGGAGTCCATGAAATAACTTGGCTCAGGAGCAAATTATCTCTGAGCGGCTCTATTTTCAATCCTTCCTCGAGATATCACTATTACTAGAAAACTTACCTGGCTCTAATTTAATTGTGAAACAAGGCTTGTCCCTGAGCTAATATTAAAATGGAAATCTTCTAGTGAAATGGCTCATTTCTCTGGTGAATTATTGCCAGAAGGAGATAGGGCCTGAATGCAATTTGCTTAAGTGTCGCACAAACCACTCTGATTCCTGAAGACACTGACCTTATCTTGTGCTTGATCAACCCTGCGCAAGCTCCCTGTCTGCTGCTTGTTCTCTGGAGTTCTCTGAAAAGCCCATGCTTAGTGGAAAAGCCACAGGAAAACGTTCACTCTTATATCTGCTTCATCATTATAGTTTCTTTCTTTCTTTCTTTCTTTCTTTTTTGAGACAGAGTCTTACTCTGTCACCCAGGCTGGAGTGCAGTGGCACCATCTCAGCTCACTGCAACCTCCACCTCCTGGATTCAAGCAATTCTTCCACCTCAGCCTCCCAAGTAGCTGGGTAAAATGGGCGCTTGCACCACGACCAGCTGATTTTGTATTTTTAGTAGAGATAGGGTTTCACCATATTGGTCACATTGGTCTTGAACTGCTGCCCTCGTGATTCGCCCACCTCGGCCTCCCAAAGTGCTAGGATTACAGGCGTGAGCCACCGCGCCCCGCCATCATTATAGTTTCTATCACCATTCCTCTGCATTTCTAATTATCATCTAAAAAGATGCCCAGTACCCAAAGAAGTTTGCTTTTGCCCAGTTTTCTAGAAAAATGTTCAGGGTGACTTTTTATCAAAAGCCCTCTTCCCCTTGCCTTTGCCCAAAGCCTGAAATGGGGAAGAAGAGTTCATGGGGTGGGAAGAAGAGCTGTGAGGGCAGAGGCAGCAAAGGCGCCAGCCTCTAGGAGCTTGCAGCTGGGCCTCCCCAGGACGGCGGTGCTTGTATCAGTTGTTTAAATGAAAACAGGTGAAAAGGGAGGTAAGCCAGTTTAGGAACAGCATTCCAAACAGGAAACTACCTAAGTGCAGGTGCTGCAGAATACAGAGGTGGATAACGGCTCACAGCCCCAGGACTGAGACTCTTACCAGCCTTTAAGAAGCAGGTGAGCTGGGCACAGTGGCACGTGTGCCTGTAGTTCCAGCTACTTGGGAGACTGAGGTGAGAGGATGGTTTGTGTGCAGGAGTTTGAGGCTGCTGTTAGCTATGATCTCCCCACTGCATTTTAGCCTGGACAACAGAAGGAGACCCTATCTCTGAAAATATAAAAATAAAAAGAAGCAGAAGAAGGAGTAAACAGGAAAGACTTAACCTCCCAAAGGAAATACACGCCATATCCAGGAGTTTGGGAGATGTTTTGGTTGGATTTGATTTTTATGGACATGAACACACTCTGGTTCTTGCAGGGGTCAAGCTGCTCTGAAAAGAGATACAAGTGAGACTTCTGAATTTCCCTCCAGCACCCAGAAAAAGGTAGGAAACATAACAGGCATTCTTAATTAATTCCTGCAGGAGAACTAAGGTAAAAAGATGCTTCTTGACATCATCCTCAGCCCTGCTTGGAGGTACAACTGGAGGCCAAGATTTCTGTTTTGACATTGAGCATTTTGGTGATCCAAAGGCACCTCCCTGGTCTCCCACTGGACCATAAAGATATGAGAAACCCAAGCACCTGGTCTTGGCTGACCCTACCTGGGAATTTACTGCCCATTCTCCTGGGCCTGATGCTCAGTAGGGCCAGTCTCAGCGGAGTCAACCGTCCGAGAGGAGGATCGACTAGAAACCGCTGTTCAGGCTCAGACTATAAATTTTTTGAAACAGCCCCATCCACAGCTGTAGATGGCTCCAGGCTGCTCACGGAGGCAGGAGAAAGTGACGGTCCCAGCTCTTGGGCTTACCTTATGTGACTCTGTGCCTCCTTTCAGGATTTCTCTTTATAAACCTATTTTTGCAAATGGTTTTTTAAAAGACCCAAATGAACTTTTTTCAAGTTGGGTCACAGCCATGATACCAGATGAGTCATCAGAAGTCCAAACCTGGGGATCGTTTTGTGGAAGAATATAATTTTGGAACTAGGAAGGTCCTTAGAGAGGTTCCGTGCAGCACTCCAACAGAAATATAATGCGAGCCATGCAGGCAATTCCAGATTTTCTAGCAGACGTATTAAAAAGTAAAACCAAACAGGTGACATTAGTTTCAATAATATATTCTACCTAACCTGATATATCCAAAATATTATCATTTCAACATGTAATAATTATAAAATTATTTTATCAGCTTTATCAATACATAGCTTAAGTACCATAAAATTCCTTTTTTTTTTTTTTTTGAGACAACATCTTGCTCTGTTACCTAGGCTGGAGTGCAGTGGCGTGATCTCAGCTCACTGCAACTTCCGCTTTCTGGGTTCAAGTGATTCTCATGCCTCAGCCTCCTAAGCAGCTGAAACTACAGGCGTGTGCCACCATGCCCAGCTAATTTTTGTATTTTTTGTAAAGATGAGGTTTCACCATGTTGCCCAGGCTGGTCTTGAACTTCTGACCTCAAGTGATCTGCCCACTTCGGCCTCCCAAAGTGCTGGATTTACAAACAACCAGCTAGTACCATAAAAATTCACCCATGTGAAGTGTACAATTAAATGGTTTTTCATATATTTACAGAGTTGTGTAACCATTACCATCATCTAATTTTAGAATATTTTCATCACCCCAGAAAGACACTTTGCATCCATTAGCAGCCACTCCCTGTTACCCTCTTGCCCAGCCCCAGGCAACCATGAAACTGCTTTCTGTCTCTATGGAGCTGCCTGTTCTGAACATGTCATATGAATGGAATTGTACAGTATGTGGTCTTTGCTGAATTGCTTATGAATTCAGCATAATGTTTTCAAGACTTATCCGTGTTATAGCAAGCATCGGTGCTCCATTCCTTTCCATTGCTATTGTGTAGGTAAAAAATTCTTCTTCTCCTTCTTCTTCTTCTTCTTCTTATTATTATTAGAGACAGGGTCTCATTCTATCACCCAGGCTGGAGTGCAGTACCACCATCACAGGTCACTGCAGCCTGGAACTGCTGGGCTCAAGCGATCCTCCAGCCTTAGCCTCCCAAGTAGGTAGGACTACAGGCATGTGCCACCACGCCCAGATAATTCTTATTTTTATTTTTTGTACAGATGGGGTCTCACTATGTTGCTCAGGATGTCTCAAACTTCTGGCCTCAAGTAATCCTCCCTCCTTGGGCTCTCAAAGTGCTAGGATTATAGGCATGAACCACTGCACTTGGCCAATAAAAAATTACTAATCAGGTATTTTTCATTCTTTTTTGTACTAAGCCCTCAAAAGCCACTGTGCATTTTATACTCACAGCACATCTCATCTAGCAAGCGACACTGCAAGTGCTCGGTTGCCACTTGTGGCTCATGGCTCCAGTACTGGACAGCATAGATCTAGTCCACCTCTTTTTAAGAAACTAAGTATGGCACTGGAAGGACAATGACTTGCCCAAGGCCACATGCCAGTCAATGGCTCCATCTGAGCTTGAACCCAAGCATTCCTGGGACCATCCAGGGGCACCATGCTTCCTCCTCACCCATCTTTGGGCCACCTAGAGAGGACAAAGATGGAAATCCATCTGGCTAAACAGACATCCGTAGAAGTCCATGCTTCTCTCTCAACTACACTCCAAATCTTAATCATCTTTGATTTTCAACCAGGGCGCAGGCCCAGTGGGACAAGCATTGGGGCAGCCCAGCCACAATCATGCTAAAGAGAGCACCTTACCATCCTATTGGGGAGGGAATTCTCAGCGGTAGCCACCACTGACAGGCAGTAAGAGTTAAACTGATGGGTCACCATGACAAGCCACTCAACTCCCCTGGGGCCCCTTGGCAGAGGAATAATACATGCATCTCCTGCTATGCAGGGTAGCCCTGGAGATGAGGTACAAACACGCCTGGGTAGATGAGGTCTGTTGAGTAACGACAGTCAATGAACTTCTATCCCTTATAAATAATATTGCCACATGGATCCCCACCCAGTGGATCAAAAGCATTTACTACTTCTGGGAAAGGGCAAGGCAGATGCATGCTTCCTTTCGTATATAGTAATGGAAGTAGCTTTAGTCCTAACAACACTGTGTGAGAGGTATCATTACCTGCATTTAAAGATGAAAGAAGTATGGCACAGCGAGCTTACATAACTTTCTCAAGGTCACAGAGCTAGTAAGTGGTGCAGCCAGCATTTCAACCCAGACAATCTGGCTCTAGGATGCAGGTTCCTGACCACCATGCTGCCCTGGAGAAACCTGGAATTCCAGGGAACACTTCCCTGTGAAGTCTCCTCTTCCTCAGTGGAAGCAAAAGACCTCCTAGCCCATGCTGTGTGTCCTCTGGAATCTCGCCTTCCAGCTCCAGGGAACATGTGTGGCCACCCTGACCAGATTTCCCACACTACAGGCATGAGTCAGAAAGAAGAAAAAAGTTTTCTTCCTTTCGTTCGTGAGTTATCATTACTTGTCATCATGCATGTTATACAAGCCACAAGGGTCTGGATTTATTAAATTGGAAGGAAAGCTGCTGAGTTTGTTGCTGAGGAATGGCAGACTCTACAACACATGCACTCACTGCTTTTGTCCCCAAAATGTGCCTACCCAACCTGAGTGCAGCCTCAGAAATCTGTGCCTGAAATGCAGCCTCAGAGATCTTCGCTTGAGGTGGCAAGCAACATAGCGAGCATGGGGAGGCCGCTTCCCCGCAGATGAGCTCTCCTCCCCAGCCTCTACTCACTGAACATTCAGTGGAGCCCGAGACCTGTGAGGGAACCCCTGGACCATGTGAGGTGACCTCACAAATGCAGCCAGACTCTGGGATCCAGCTGGCGGTAGATGGACATCACTGCCTGGGCAATGTCACTCTGTGGCAGCACAGTAGGATGGCACAGCCCAGAGGCTATAGTCTGGATGAAGATGGGCACAGGCATGCTTAGTATGTTCATACAATGCTATAAAAGATCCCCAATTTCATATAAAAAGCCAAATGTACAGTTTCTCTTAAAAACCAGAAGACCTGGCAACATGGCCAGAGTTCATGCCATGTAAGCCCTGAGGGGAACGTCTATCCCATGTTGGACAGGAAAACCTCCTTTGTGCTCACCACGGGCTCCACTATTCCCTACTGTCTCCCACTGGGTCCTCTGATTCAGACATGGAACATGCACACTGGACTGGGCTATGGAAGAAGACGGTGTGGCCTGGCTCATCAGGCCTATCAAGCTTATCATGTCTTGCTATGGTGTTTTCATCTCACATGTGAATGCCTCCTTTCTCCATCTCCTCCAGAAGCTCTTTAAGGACAGGACTATTCCTTGCACTTCCCTTCTCTTCTTTTCCTGACAGACTGGGTTAGGCCCACAACAGGTTCTCATGCAACATGAGAAGAGTCTATGGGAAACCTGTGAGGACACAGGTAACAATGGGGTGACTTTACACAGCCCCTCACTGGTCAACCCATGCCAAGACCTCAGAAGACTACGGAGGGTGTACAGATGTGGATCCTACAGGCAAAGATGCTGATGATTCAAAATTAACCAGGAAACAATCCGAGAAGCAAATGTCAGAAGCAAATACAATATGGAAAGGGTTCAGGAAGTCTAGAGGATTCCAACTTGAAAGCTCAGAAGAGCTCAGCCCCTGAGAGGAACAGGGGTAACGCCTGGCAAGGGCAACATGAACCTGTGCTGCGCATACCTTCATCAGACCCCAGAGTCTAAAACAATTTCATGCCTCTCTTGAAGCGAAAATGCCCTGAAAATGACAGACTCCTGCAACCAAGCATGGTAGGTCATTTGCACTCCCTTGTTGAAATTTCCAGGATGTGCCAGCACCCCAGCACATGTTAGGCTTTAAGTCTGTCCCCTTCTGTACCTACTCCTATAGGGATCAGCAGATGAGACCATGGGTCCAAAGCTGGATGCCTTCTATAAATGATACCATCCTGTCTGTTGCCTGGGGGCACTCAGGAGCAGCAGGATTGCCTAAGCCCGTGGGAAGCCCAAGCATCCAAGAATTGCTCCACAAGTTGCCACATGACCTTGCTTCACTCCAACAGGCGAAGCACCCATTGCATAATTACATAAATCTAAATGTACCCAAAGCTCTACCATGAGATTGTGAAATCAAGCACCACCTCTTCTGTGTATCTCTTTAGAATTTAGTACAGGGCCAGTGACCCATTCATTCTAAACATGCTGACCCCTCCCCCATACTGGAGGCTCCACTGGAGGATCCCAACAAGTTTATATCACGGGAGTTGTTGAGTAAGATCTGCGGAGTTATTCTTTGCCTAGTTTACACAATCCAGTGAGACAAAGTCACATACAAATGAATATACCAAGACGACTGAAGGGCAATTGCAAGGGGTTTCTGGAACAGGCACCCCCTGTCCATTCCAATTTTAGGCTTTTTTTTTTAAGCTGAAAGAAGAGAGAAAAGAGAAAAGCTTTGAATATTCACTTATTGGAAAAGATGAAACTGAACCCCTCTGTCAGCTAGCTGATTGCAACAGATGACAGCAATGATTAAAGTCATCTGTCTGCGTTAATTAGCGCCTATGACCACAAGTATATTGTTACTCTGTCACCACCATGATTTTTCCTCTTACTCCAAGCCTTGGTGGCAAAGATTTTGCTACCAGCAACTGCTTGGACCCTCACACAGCAAAGGGTCTCTTCAGCACAAAGGTTGTCTGAGTTCACCCTGCCTCCTATCTGCCCCTTCTGCTGCTGACAGACTGTTTGGCTCCATTTCCAAGCTAGTTATTTTGGCCGCAACATCTCTTTCATCTTCAATTCACGGTTGTCTGGGGGTAACATTTGCTCTGGCTAACATGGCCCACTGTGTCAAGAGGAACAATATTTGCCTGAGATGGTTGTAAAAGATAACAAGGAATTTACTAGGAGCTACACACAACACTCTGTGTTGTCTGGTGGAATCAACCACCACCATAAATTTCAAATCCAGGCTGCTGGGCTGAAACCACTGAGAATGTAGCCAGGCCACAAAGAAAGGCCATCTGTGATCTATATATCCCATTAGTTGGCATTCAGGATATACAGAATCTCAGCGACTTTCTAAAGTTACGATACTGGGATCAACTTAACTCTGCTCACCATCAGAGAAAGTTACCCAACAGAGCCAGCTAGAGAGCACACAGACACTGGAGGAGCCCCCTTATGCCCCCTTGGGGACCCCTGCTGCCCTGGTGCAGTGTCCTGATGATAGCTCCTCAACTCTAGGGCTGGAGTCTCCCAGCTCCTCCTGGAGGGCTTTCTGCAGGACCAGCACAGACAAACTGAGAGGTAGATAAGATTTAATTCTAGGAGAGAGGAGGGATGTGGGCAACCCGCAACCTTCAGATCAATACCCTGGCTTTCTTGCCCCTCTCGTGGGACAATTCTGAGGCCTATTCCACAGACTCTCTGAGGCCCCCGCTAGGGCTGGGCCCTCGTTGTCCCCTGCAGTGTTCTGCTTAAGAATGCACCTTTATCAGCCCTTCCCCTCACTCTGTTTCATTACCTCATTCTCTCTCTTGTGCTTCTTAGGGCACCTCCTTGCACCCAAGTCCTTGTCTGAATGTGTGCTTCTAGGGGAACCCAAACCAAGACACTGGCGAAACAGACAGAATTTAAATTAATAAGTTCTTACTTTTCTTCCCTGTCTGTGGCTTCTTCCACAGCGAATGCTTTAGTGCTCTCTTACTATCCCTAATACAGAAATAGAGGGCATAAGAAAATGCCAGTATGAAGGAGGGGCACCTTGAATCCAACGGCAGTGAATGGCTACACTGGCCTAAAAGCTGCCCACCAGCATCAGTCTACTCTAAAATCTCTTTGCTTACATTATCTTCCATTCAGAGGGTGAGCTGGGTTTTTCATTCTGAGCAGCGTTCATGGGCAGCAGCATGACAAAAGGCAGGGTGAATACTTAGGTTATCAATTAGTGATGTCTGTAACGGTACCAGGATAGAAGAGTGGTGATCGGCACGTCAAGCATTTTCAATCACTTATATATGGAAAAGTATAACGATTTTGGAATCAGACAAACTAAAAAGTCAAAATTCAGCTCTAACATCAAACAGAAGTAAGACCTTGGACATCTTAATTTACCTGTGTAGGCCTCAGTTTCCTCAGCTGTGAGAATGCAGATAACAATTTCCATCCTATAAGGCCATTATGAGGACTGCAAGATGATATGTGAAAGTCCCTGGCACACTCCCAGATCCATAAACGTTTGGTTCCCTTCACCAGTGGGAGCCAGGGAGCTGCCTTATAAAAAGTGTTTTGGATTTCTTAAGCAAACACATTATTTGCCAAAACTACTTAATACATTTAATAGCAAAGAATCTCAAAAGGATTAAAAAATTTTTTAAAAGCTCTAAGACTATGAACCTCTCTCTCTGGCCATACCTCTCTTCTGGTTGAAGTAGTTTTTCAGTGGAATTTAATGCTCCAGGCAAAGACATCTGATTCTAAATAAACTCTAACATACCCTTCAGAGTATGGTAATTCTCAGGTCAATTAAAAACACTGAAGAAAGAAGATGCTGAGAAATGGGACTGGCTTTACTGAAACATGCTTTGAATAATTAACCAGCAACTATGCAAGTTTAGACTGTGTCCATTAGCTGATTGTTCTGTTTAGAAAAGGGACTGTCCCATTTGGCATGCCAGGACGGAGACTATCCCAACCGGAGGAACCTGATGCTCCTGACAGTATGTGTATCCCAGCAATCAAGATAGTGGAAATTTGTGCAAGTAAGAAGTAACTCTAAAACCTTGTGCAAATTGTATAAGCAGTAGTTTAGAAAATATGCTGGAAAGTTAGCTGCCAAAAGCCAAAAATGACAGCAATTTAAGGCACTGGAAATTGCCAGCAAATATGCCAGCACCCAGCACTGAACTCAGCACAGCATGGACACTGTACACATGGCTGTTGAATGACTGAATGACTGCCGACCCCTGCACATCTCCTCTGCACACTTGGAATACTCAGAAGACAGCATGTGAGGACTGCAAATAGGAAAGATGGTCTTTCAGATCACTCAAAAGACAAGAGACAAAGATTCCTCCAAGGAACAACTTTCTGAACATGCTGAGCATAGGCAGTCTTCACTTGGCATAGTTCTGATAGGCATTAATTTAGTGCCCCAAAAACACTGTCCAAGTTTCAGTCAGCACGGTATATTAACTGTGAGTAATTGCTAAAAGTGTAAATTTCGCCCCAATGCTTCAGTCCTCAAATCAGCATGCAATTAACATGTGCACCATGATCCATGACTAATACGCTGATTTTTTTTCAAAGTGAGTCACCAGGGGTCACTGTGCATCAGTTACTCAGTCCGCCAACAGATAGCAAATCGTGAAGTTGTATTGCCTTCCTGTCTCCCAGGGATAAACCCATTTTACAAAGATAGATGACCAAAAGAAACAACTGGCCAACAAGATGAGATGAAAGTGAAGCAAAGAAATGAAACGTGTTCATGCTGGAAATGAAATGTGAATGGAACATAAATGGAGCTAGAGAAGCAGCAGCTGACCCTGGGGATGTTGACACTCCCGAGGTACAGACACTCTAGATTTGGAGCCACGGGAATTAGTCAAGACAAACTTGACGCAAATGAAGAAAGCAGTCTTGAGGAAAAGGAGGATGTCTTAAAGAAATGCTTGAAGATACTTCATGACACGGAGAGCACAGAAGGTAAGATGTTGGAAGCTGAGCCAAACTTAGAAAGGAGTACGGATGCTTGCCAGGGCTTAGGAAAGATACTCGCTCCACATCATAAGCACTGTTCAAACTACTCTTGGTAAGTTTGTTTTACAAATAAATAAAACACTTTGGTTCTCAAAACTATAATGGCTTTTCAACTGGACACTGACAAATTATAATTGGATCTATTTGTGAGATACAAAGTGATGCTGTGATCTACCTCTACAATGTGGAATGATTGGATCAAGCTAATTGACATATTCATTATCTCAAACACATCATTTATTCCTCCTGTCCAACTGAAGCTTCATATCCTCGGACCAACATCTGCCCATTCCTTCCACTCCCCAGCCTCTGGAAACCATTATTCTGTTCCCTGCTTCTACGTGTCTGGTTATTTTAGATTCCACATACGAGATCATGTGGTATTTGTCTTTCTGTGCCTGGCTAATTTCACTTAGCACAGTATCCTCTAGGTTCATCCATGTTGTCACAACTGACATCGTCTTTCAAGTCTGAACAGTACTCCATTGTGTATACACACCACCTTCTCTTTATCCATTCATCTGTTGATAGATGCTTCGGTTGCTTCCGTATCGTGGCTATTGCGACTAGTGCTGCAACAGGCAGGGGAATGGGGATATCCTTTCAACATACCAACTTCAAAGTCTTTGGATGTATACCCAGAAGTGGAGTTGCTGGATCATATAGTAACTCTACTTTTAGTTTTCTGAGGAACCTCCATACTGTTTTCCATAATGGCTGTATTAATTTACATTTCCACCAAAAGGGTACTAGGGTTCCCTTTTCTCCATGTCAATATTTCTAATGTTTTGTTAAATGTACTGACTAAATATTAGTTTTACTACTTTCCATTTTACTATGCTTCATAACCAATACGAAGAGTTTTTAATGATTTGAAAAAAAATGCTAAAGTTTACAAAACCATCATAATTTTTTAATAAATTATTTAGATCATATTGCGTAGTTGCAGCTTACATGGTAATATTTACAATTCTGTACTACTGCAGCATGATGAACGGGACATGGGGCACACAGAATTCTCTTTGAAAGTAGAAGCTAGTAAGGAAGACAAATGGCAAAACCTTGCCTAGAGGTTGGTTCTGATGTCTGGCTCCAACAAAGAGGCAACGTGCCAGCAACGCGGTAGATTTTCTCTACCTCCCCCAACTCCCCCCTCCTTTTTTTTTCTCTTTCTGGAACTGTGTCATGCTGTGGAACAAAAATGGACTGAAAAATAAGCAACAAACCTATGTAGGTTTTATAAAGCTTTACCATTTAGCAAGTTGTCTTTTAAAGGATGGGTTTCTCCATGGAATACTCTCAACCATCTAAGGTAGAGGACACACTTATCACACTTATTTACAAAGGAGAAAACTGAGGCTGAGAAAAAATTAAGCACTAACCCCGAACCACACAATTAGGAATTGGAGGACCTACAACAGTGTCATCAAGTAGAAATAAAATGTCTAAAAAGCAAACCACATATGTAACTTTAAATTTTCTAGTGTTCACATGTTAGAAGTTTTCTAAAAGAAATTAAGTGTAGTAACTTTTAATTAACCCAATATATCAAAAATATCAATGCAGCACATTCTCAATATAAAATAAATAAGGAAATAGTCACATTCTTTTCTACTAAGTCTTCAAAATCTGATGAATATTTATACCTATAGCAAATGTCAATTCCACATTTCAAGTTGCTCCATCAGCTACACGTGATTGTTGGCTACCAAACCAGAGAGAATTGGGAACTGTCTTCTGCCTCTAGAAATGAGCATTTCAGTGGCTATGAGCCTCATACTTTTATCCACAACATTATTACCTCAGGATTACACCCTTTCCTCCTAAAGAGTTTTCTGAGAAAGTCATAGATCACTAAAAAGAGCTGAAGACATTTCAGAAATTGGAGTTAAATTTTTTTCTCCATAATTTTCTTTTAGTCAAAAAAAATATTATGCAAAGCAACTGGGGTTGCAAGTAACTTTGGCGAAGGTAGGTACGAGGGTGGGCATAAGGTGCACACAGAATTGTTTCTGTACCTAAAGAGGAAGGCTCACTCACCAGGCAATGCCCCACTGAGCCATCAGAGAGCCCAGAGGGGTCATTGGCCCTGCTTTCGAAATGCTATGTACTTTTCTATTCACGACTGATGTGGACATATGAAACTGATTTTTGTTTCTAACTCTACTAATTGAATTTATATTCTCTTTTTTATTTGAAAAACATATTTATAAACAAATATACTTCTTATGTTGAGATGCTTTTAACTTCCTTTTTTGACTTATTACACTGATTATAACCACAAATAAAATATTGATTAAAAGGGATGATAATGATCACTCTTGTCTATTCCTGATTTTAAAGGAAATGCTTTTATTATTTCTTAATTGATAATTATATTTACTTTCAGGTTTTGATAAATACTCTTTACTCCCTACTAACCCTGCTCTGCAGACAACAAGATAGAGATAGAGACAGAGATAGAGATAGAGATAGAGATAGAGATAGAGACAGAGACAGAGATAGAGATAGACGAAGAGGCAAATCATAGGTTCAAATTTTAAAGATATTTTTCTGCATCTATTGAAATAATCCTGTTCTTTTTTCTTTAACTGTTTACGAGATAAATTACACTATAGATTTAAATAAACATATTTTAAACTACCGATCAAAATTTTTCGTGTTATACATCTCTCCATATTTTGGATTTCTTGTTCAGTCATGTTGTTATATTTTTCTAGAAAAATTGTCAATCTCATCTGAGTTGCCTAATATGTTGGTAAGAGTCACTTTATCTTTTTAATAATCTCTGCTATAGTTGTACCTATGCCCTCCTCCTTTTTGTGCCTAACATTAGTCATTTTTGCTGATCAAGCTTGTCAAAGACTCTGTGTATTTTACTGTTCTTCATAACAAACAAAACTTCAGTTTTGACCATTCTCCTGATAATAGCTGTTGTCTATTTAATTTATTCTACTCATATATATTATTTCCTTCCTTCCAATTTGTTCAGGTTTATTATTCTTCCTTCTAACTTATCACACTGAACAATTAGTGTATTTAATTTTAGTCTTCCTTTATTGTGATATAATAAAGCATAAGATGATATATACAATATGCAACATAAGGCTATAAATGTCTCTCTGGACTCAAATAATTTAACTGGTGTGATGTGATGTTGATTCAGTGACTGTTTTTTTTTTTTTTTTTTGAGACTGTCGCCCAGGCTGGAGTGCAGTGGTGTGATCTCGGCTCACTGCAAGCTCCGCCTCCCAGGTTCACGCCATTCTCCTGCCTCAGCCTCCCAAGTAGCTGGGACTACTATAGGCACCCGCCACCAGTCCCGGTTAATTTTTTGTATTTTTTATAGAGACGGAGTTTCACTGTGATTAGCCAGGATGGTCTCGATCTCTTGACCTCGTGATCCACCCGCCTCGGCCTCCCAAAGTGTTGGGATAACAGGTGTGAGCCACTGAGCCCGGCCAATTTAATGACATTTTTTGAGACTTGAGTTATGGCCAGGTACAAGGTGAATTCTTATACCTGTCTTACTGTTTATATATTTTGAAAAATATTATGCTATATTGCTGAGAGTAAAGTTCTATATATGTCCATCAAATCAAACCATTGTTCAAATCTTCTATACCTTAATATTTTTATTATTTGATCTTTTAGTTACCAAAAAATTGTATTAAAGTCTCTCAGTCTGATTATAAATTTGTCATTTTTAAAAATTTCTTGTTTCTTCTTATATCTTCAGTTTCTGGTGAAGTTTTTTTATTTTAGCACATTGAGACTATGTTATTAAATGTTTAGAAGTTTTAAATTGTTTTATCTTTCCAGCAAACTATACCATTTACCATTAAAATTACCATTAGCATTAAAATTGTCTCAAATAATAATGTTTTGCTCTTAAATCTACTTTATTGGATAGTAATATCCAACCTAATCCAATGGTGTCTTTTAGTTAGTGTTTGCCTACTACATATTTTTCCATTCTTTTATTTTCAACCTTTTGTGCCTTTGTGTTGTGAATGTATTATCTTAGCAATTCCCTATTAATTTTAACATACACATTTCATTTAATAAAATTAAATTTCACTCTATATTGACTCTCTTCTTCAAAAATACAAGGACTTAAAATGTTATAATTCTGATTACCAACTTAAATTGATCATACTTATGTAGTCATTATTGCTTTATACAGTCTGAAATACTTAAAATATCTTTTATATAAATATATATAAATATTACTATTTGAAGTTACTTAGAGTTTATTTCTACTGACAGTTTCAGAGAAAATTTCCATTCTTCTTTTAGGAATCCTATGGTGATGACCAGTGTGAAACCCATTACTATAATATGTTAATTTCTTGGTATGAGGTTTCCAGGACCATGAAAGCAGTGTAAAGAACTCCAGATCCACTTGGGGCAAGTCCACAATAACATATTTTTAAAGAAGACTCCCCCAGCCCCACCTAGAGCCCAGATCAAAAGAGACAAACTTTCTAGCATTTTATTTTGTGGGAAGCGGATTTACCGTACAGTCCCGTTTACTAATCAAAAGCCTCCTCTTTCTTGGCAGGGTCACAGATCCAATTCTCCAACCCACTTACACCCCCAGCCTTGTCTTCTGTCCCTGTGCAGTCATTAAAAGAGACATCTCTTGTTTACTGAGATGGGCAAATGCCACCAGGGGAGATGCAGTAGTGAGTGACAACATGATCCTTGGGTATTCAGCTTCCTCTTTATTTACATCTCCAAGGATATCTCTCACCTGCTTCTAAGTTCAGCTCTGCTGTGATATTATCCAGCATTTCCTGTTGCTTTGGATCAGGAGGATTTTCAGGTTATCTTGTCTATTGGACATCACAAAGCAGTCACAATGAGCTTCAGAAAAGGCTTACCTGATCGTGTCATTGCCTTCCTGCTTAAACCCTTCAAAGACTCACCTCTGCCCTGAGGGAGACACCTGAATTCCTACTGCAACTTCACATTGCTGGCCTGCTGCCTCCTTCTCCCACCCCAACTCCTCCAGTGTTGCTTCGCCCCTCCTCACCTCACTCTAGCAACAGGCCTTTCATGCTCAGTCTCTCTGACGTGCCATGCCTCTAACCACCTCATAGACTTGATCACTGCTGGGTCTTTGCCTAGTAAATTCTCCCCTCCACCTCGCCTTGATGTATGTCACGCCTCTTCATTCCTCAGATGTTGCAGGAATTCAGGGACCCCAAACGAAGGGACCGGCTAAAGCCGCAGTAGAAGAACATAAATTGTGAAGATGTCATGGACATTTATTAGTTCCCCAAATTAATGCTTTTATAATTTCTTACACCTGTCTTTACTGTAATCTCTGCATATAAATTGTGAACATTTCACAGACACTTATCACTTCCCCAGTCAATACCCTTGTGATTTCCTATGCCTGTCTTTACTTTAATCTCTTAATCCCATCATCTTCTTCGTAAGCTGAGGAGGATTAATGTTGCCTCAGGACCCTGTGAGGATTGCATGAACTGCACAAATCGTTTGTAGAGCATGTGTGTTTGAACAATATGAAATTTGGGCCTCTTGAAAAAAGAAGAGGATAACAGCAATGTTCAGGGGAACATCAGAGATAAGACTTCTGGCCGCCGGTGAGCTGGATGGAACAGAGCCATATTTCTCCTCTTTCAAAAGCAAATAGGAGAAATATTGCTGAATTCTTTTTCTCAGCAAGGAGCATCCCTGAGAAAGAGAATGCACCCTGAGGGTAGGTTTATAGACGGTCCCCTCAAGGCGTGCCATCTTTTATGGTCGCCCCAGTCTCCTGCAGCTCCTCCAGGCTTACTAGGATGAGGAAAATTCCCACCTAATAAATTTTGGTCAGACAGGTTGGGGGCTCTCAAACCCTGTTTCCTGATAAGATGTTAT
This sequence comes from Colobus angolensis palliatus, assembly GCF_000951035.1. Taxonomy (NCBI): domain Eukaryota; kingdom Metazoa; phylum Chordata; class Mammalia; order Primates; family Cercopithecidae; genus Colobus; species Colobus angolensis. Next base: position 5,792,054 of record NW_012112808.1, on the reverse strand, counting down.
CAATGACAGTGCGTGCCCAAAACCTCATTAGCAATTTTAATTTTGTCCCATCCTATGGTCCTGTGATCTTGCCCTGCCTCCACTTGCTTTGTGACATTTTATTACCTTGTGAAGTATGTGATCTGTAACCCATACCCTATTCGTGCACTCCTTCCCCCTTTGAAAATCACTAATAAAAACTTCCTGGTTTTACGACTCTTGGAACATCACAGATCCTGCCAACATGTGATGTCTCCCTCGGACATCCAGCTTTAAATTTCTCTCTCTTGTACTCTTTCCCTTTATTGCTCAAACCAGCCGAGACACCTAGGAAATAGAAAAGAACCCATGTAACCATCGGGAGTAGGTTCTCCCGATACTCAGATGTTGTGTCTGGCCCTAGAGGCTAATGTCCAGTTGCCCACTGCATGTTCTCACCACACCTTCTTTCTAACAGTTATTGCAGTTTATGATTAGATGCTTAACAGTATGAGTATCTAATGGATGTCTGTCTTCCCAGCATCTTCTTGGCACTGTAGCCCTACCAGGTGGGTCAGCGCCCGGCTCACAGTATCTACTCATAAGTCACTAAAGGAATGCTATTGAATCAAGATGAATGCAGAAGCTATTAGGATGACCCCTTGATGAAGGGATAAAGGCCTGGATTATGGCCTGACAATGGAACAAGTGGAAAGGTCAGATAGGAGAGAGATGGAGAAGAAAGAATTGACAATATTTGGTAATTGTCAAACAGTTGGATGACAGAATACATTTAAAAGGGAGCTATATTTCATTGGAGGATATTTGATTATCTACATTTCAGCTGCTCTGAGTATTGAGTGTAAGAACATTCAGGTGGGAACCTCCAGTGGTCATGGGGAATACTGGAATCATGCTGGGGAGCAGAATGAAGGTCACAGTCATCTGAATCAAGGTGGGGGCTGATTTTCCACATGGGGATTCAGTTCTTGGGGAAGGCTCTGGGGAGAGAGGAACGTGGTGCCTGGGGCTATGTCCTCGGAACCAAGGGGAGGAAACAAGAAAGAGCCAGAGAAAGACACAGGAAGCAGCCCTAGCAGATGAGAAACAGAGACTGTAAGAGGGGTTAAGGAAATGAGGCATAGGTTTCCAGCAGGAGAGCTGAGTCTACAATGTCAAAGGCTGCAGAAAGGTCAAGAAGAACTATTTCCACATTACACCAGAAGAAGCTATGCAAGTTCAATTCTGTCACGAATTACCTACTCCTTTCCATGTTCTCCTGTACATCTTTTCAGGATAAACTTTAGAAAGGCAGACAAGATAGAGGTATCTACCCTTTGGGGTTCTTCTGAACTAGGAAAAACGTTAACTTCCATTAAATCACTCTAAAAGTTCTCAGAGATTCAAAAATGATGCATGAAGAAATTCGCAGTTATTTTGAGGAAGTTGTGTTCTGAAACTATCTAGATGTTTCTGAATGTGTCCTATTCCCTCACCTCCCACAGCCCACCCCATAAACAGTTGTGCTTTGAAAACTTCTGTGTTGTTTGAGTTATTTTATTCTGGTCACAGATTCATTATTCCAATGTTATTCATATCCCCAGTATCTTACAAATAACATACATCAATCTTATAAATCATACTTTCTAATCATTAATACAGGTCTCAGGAAATCACGTGGGAAAATTTCAGTAACTCTTAGAGTTATTTGGAGAGTAAAAGCCCTACCTAAAATTTAATATCATACAAACAGACATAAAGCACCACAAATAAAAAAGAAACTTTTACTATTGCTTACATATTTTAAAGAGACAGACACTTTCTGAGCAAGTTTAATGATAAAAAATATTGAACTTTACTAAGACGAGTAAAGGAAAAAAAATTGTGTATCAGTAGGAAATTATGCATTGTTTAGAGCACATCTTTCCAGATTATTCTTACTTTTCATTGCATTTGAGCTCTTTTATGACTCTGTAAATTGACAGTGACGCAAAATAATTATCTATACATGCAAATTTTGTCTACTAGGTTCAATTGACTTCTCTCCCCTACTATGAAAGAAACCAATTTTGCCTCCATTTGCACATTCATTTCAATATTCCTGATCTATATTTGTGTCTGTTCTTTGGATTCTCCTTTGAAATGTCTATAACATCTTACCAGTTTCCTCATTTATAATGAGTTAAAGAAAATCTTCAACACATGTTTATTTTATATCTGTAGGAAGGTCATGATTAACCATTTCTTTAAATGGTTACTTAACTAGGGATGCAAACTTGCCCCATGAATTTAGAGACAACTGACAACTGCCCTGTACTTTCAGATTACAGCCATGTGTGGAAAACATCAGCTGCAATCCCAGCTGCTTTCAGTACAGTCTTGGGAAAAGAGTAAAGAATTGCTTTCTCCCACAACCCAAACTTCTATCGTCCAAACCTTAATCTATGTGGGACATCTCAAATGCAATACAAGCAAAACTGACCTAATCCCACACCTGCCCATTGACTGAATGAATAAAGGAATGAGGTTGAAACACCTACAAAACCTGGGGCTGCTATTATTCCCATCAGGGCCCAAGCAGTCCGGCTCCAGCTTAAGCCAAGGCCCCTCCCTCTGAGTTGTAAACTAATCTTCCTCTTGGAGCTGTATCTCCAGTGTGCCCATTCACAATCCCACCCCTCACCTCACCTCTTCTGCCTTTTCCAGGAAATTCTTTGAGTTATTATTCTCAAAACTTAACATTCTATTGAAATGAGAGTCCACGATGGAGATCTGATAGCATTGAGGCACAGGTAGATGAGCTGGAGCCAATCTCTTTTTCCAAAGCACCAGTCCTGGGACCTTGAAGGTATAACTGGGTCAACCAAAGGGAACCATTCAGACTCACTGCCCGATGGGATCAAGTTCACTTATTATTCAGCATTTCTACAGCCCTCAACATTCATTTCTCAGCACCCTTTTCCCAGAGACACAAAGGGCAGCCATTTTGCAGTAAAATGACCCCCATTGTCAGGGGAAGCTGATTCATTATTCATCACGATTGCCCTCAATGACAGCTGAGTATGCCAGAGTTCTTGAATTCAGAGCCACCAGCCTGGAAGGAGCATCTCCAATTCAGCCAAGAAGAAATCGAGCCGAAGACACCGTTATCTGTCCACAAGCACCACTGACGCAGACTGAAGTGCTAGTTATAAATCATTCTTATCTACTTGTCAATGCTGGCTTTGGGAAACGCCCCTGGGCATGCACGGTTAATCTACTTATAAGTACTTTTCAATTTTTGAAAATAATTCAGATGTGGTAGGGCTACCCGAGCCGAGAGACTGGGTGAGATTCTCCTAATCAATAGGCCCACCACAAGAATGGGGAAATGGAGAAATGGAGTAATGGAGTGGCCTGAAAAGGGCCAGGACATCCTGAGAAAAGCATCTTCGGCCTGAGAGGAAATGCCTGGGGAGTGGGGAGTGGACAGCTCTGAGCTACATGAGGAGCTCCCAAGCCCCGTGTATTGTGTACACAAACCCTGGGGCCTCAAAGTACGTGGACAAAGCAGGAACACATGGCTGAGCAGAAATGCCATCCAGAAAGAATCCTGGACAGGTCTGAGACAGGCACGCCTCCCCACACCACTGGATCCTCCCGTCCGTGTCCTACCCTGACAGCCACATCTCCGCTTCCCCACTCTGCCCACTGGCATGGTCTTTTGGGACATGATTGGTTTGCTTTCCCCCAATCTACTACAAGATCCCTGCAGGGCTGCAGAGACTTATTCAAACAGTAGGATACAAATCTACACCAATCCTCTTCACAGGGACAGGCTGAGACAGGTGGTAGCCCGTGGCCAGCCAGGCTCACAGGTGGCAGGTGCGGCACTTGTTGCAGGTACCTGCAGATACCCTCGCCGGCCATGCACCCTGCTGCTGTGAGCTCTGGCTGCTCCCGGCTCTCAGCTGCCCCCATGTCCAGAGAAGCCGCTTGCTTAGGAGTCACACATTTCTCCTGCCCCATGCAAGGGGCAGCCAGGGGCTAGTGAGTGGCTGGCTGACTGGGTCTACAAAAAGTGGTCCCTTTGACCCAAGATAAGGTCAACTGTGTGATGTTGCTTGTGCTCCAGAGAACACTATGGGATCAGCCAAACCCAAGCAGAGACAACATCCCAACCTGACCTTCATCCCCAGCCTATCCTTCTTCCCTCCCTCAATTACTCACCTGCCCACAAATCAGGCTCGCTAACCAGAAATAGTGGGTGACCCACAGAAGGAGATTTAGATTCCTTTTTCATTTCCACCTTCACAAAAGAGATCAGTTACTGCAGCAGCACCTCCTCCGGCTTCCCTGGCTTCCTGAGCCTGTCTGCACATACAGAGTTTGGTCCACTCTGAAGACAGTTTTACTATCCCTAGAGTTCCCTGTCACTTAGAATTTGGAAACTCCTGGAAGGAGAAAACTGCTTTAACAATGCAAACTCACATTCAGAACTACTTCTCCTTCTAGAAGTAGGACAGTGTGGTATTGACGGTCTGCATGTTATTTCAAAGCAACAGAACCTCAGATGTACACCGCCGAGGCGGCAATGACTCACAAGAACATCACGCGCCTCTAGTTTCAGACACCATTAGATAAACTCCAGTAGTCACAGCCGTTGTTGCAGTGTGACCCGAAGCCCCCACTGGCAGTCGTGTGCATCTGTGATGATTTTCAGGGGGGAAAGGAAAAAATGAATGCTTTATTAATAAAACTTCACTGGTCAACAAGATTTTCCAAGACACTGGAAGAAACTAACAGAAGAAGGCATCAAAACCACCATGTTCAACCTGGTTAAACTGATCATCTCTGCTAGGCCCTTGGGGTTGGGCAGCCTGAAGGAAGACAGAAGAGACTTAGGACAACCACAGATTGTGCTTCTCACACACCACAGACCATGGGACCCCATACAGTCCAATGAGGGCTATAGGACCTAGAGGGCAGCTTCCCAGCCTTGGACTAGTGCCAAGGCTGCTCACAGGTTCCCAGGTTGTATCCAGGCAGTTTCCTCACCCATGCCTCCATTCTCCCCAGTTCCCAAAGGCAAAGCCATCGAGGGGGACCTTTGAGATCCCTCAGGCTGGCAGCCTGGACCCTTGGGGTGAAAACAGTGTGACAGGGTTGTGTGGATCAAATCAGTTACCTGCTAACATGGCACACCTCTCCGGCCCAGCAGACACGCAACTGATGCGTATCCAAGCTCCTCGGCCACGCCCGGCTGAACTGAATGGAGGAAGGAAGGGTCAGCCACCCTGGGGTCACCATCCTCTGATGGGCTAACAAATGTCCCAAGGAAGCGCCCTCTTCTCCAACAGCGCCCAGTGCCTCTTGCGTCCAGCTGGCCCCTTCCCGTTGCTCATGCAAGTCCTCAGGTGAGCAACGAGCTAGGAGTTACCCATCTCCTAGCCCAGCTGTGGGAGACAGCCTTGGGGGTGCTTGGAGAGGCTGCTGGCAGTGGGATCCCCAGTTGCAGGAGGTGGCACTAGAAAGGCAAGGTGCTATTTAGAAAACACACAACCTGTTGCTTTTATCTGAGGGTACTGGGGCTGTTTCTCCCATTGTGCTTCATTTGAGTTTAGTGTATCTCAAACACTGCGCAAGGAGCATAAGAGACAGACAGGGCTGTCTCCAGGTCTGACCCCAGACACTGTAATTTTGGAAAGACTCATTCTTACTCTGTGTTGTTTTTTTTTTAAAAAAAGTAAGCTTTTCTCAAAGAGCTCCAGTGATTGCATCACACTTCCTCCGGTGTGATTAACACTTTTCCCCACACTGTGATTCCCAACTGCGTCCCAACCTCAGGAGTGGGTCCTCCCACGAATTTGGTGTGTGTGTGTGTGTGTGTGTGTGCGCGCGCATGCACCCGTGTGTGTGCTGGTTGAGGGATGGGAATAAAACTCCTTTTTTGGGAGGGGAGAAGGGAAAGAGAAGGAGAGGAGGAGCAGAAAGATCAATAATAATACTGATGATCGTTGACGTCCTTGTTGAAACAATCAGCGTCCCAAGGACAGGAGGTGTGCCTTCGGTATGTCTTGTCTGGCCACCCCCTTTGCATGCTGTAGAGACCCAATACCAGACCAGGGTGGGGACTAGGACACCAGGACACTGGCGACTGCTCCCTCCCCATGGTTAGGATTCTCTCTTGGCCTCTTGGCTGTGGGTTGCCAATGACCCCTTTCAATCCAATAAATCTGACTATGAAGTTCAAACCCAAGCATCCACTTTGCTTTAAAATCCAAGTTACATTTTAAATAGGTACCATCCATATTGGAAAACTGTTTATTGGGATCTGCTGCAGCCGAACATAGCATCCCCTCAGACCCTGCCATTCCACTCTGGAGTAAAAGCCAGATCAAAATGCATGCAAGTGATGGCGGAAAGGCACAAACAAGAACGTTCTGAGCTGCACAGCTCATTATAGATGAACACTGGAAATCACACAAATGTCCATCAGTTCTCACAATAAAACTGTGAACGGCAACAATAATGAATAACCTACAACTAGACATGACCACGTGGATGTATCTCACAAGCATAACACTCAGCCAGAGAACAGACACACAGATGACAAACGGCACAAGAACAGGCAGAGCTGCTCTCTGCTGTTAGAAGCTAGGACAGCGGTCACTCTTGCGGGGGGTGACTAGGAAGGACCACGTGCAGGTTTCAGGGATGCAGTTCTCTTTCTTAATCTGGTGGCTGCTGTCTAGTTAGTGAAAATTCATCAAGCTATATATACGTATGATAGATACCCTTTTCTGTACATATATTGAACTTTAAAAAAAGTTTTAAATAAAGTAACAAAATGAATCACATTCTCTCTGCACCAAAACCATCTTTGTCACTTCCTATTTGGGTTGAAAATAGAAAAGGCAGCAGGAAAATGTTACAGCCGCTCAGGCACCCATAAAATCGACTGAAAGCAAAACCGACAGACACGAAACTCGGGCCCAGGCTTAAATCAGAAGGCGAGGTGGAAGCTGGGAGGAAAGTGGGGGAGCAGGCTGCAATTTGGTGAGAAGGAGGCCAAACCAAGAGCCCCTCATGAGAGCTGCATATCTCTCCTGTTCAGTCTCGCTCTCACCAAGAGCGAATCTCAATCCAGCTGAATTCAGCCACAGGTCAATGCCCATGCTGTTGTCCATTCAATGACAAGATGCAGGAGAAGCGACAGGTCCTGTGCATGGAGAGCAGGGGAAGGATCAGCTTAGAGCCCAGATTCCAGCCTGGCCCTGCTGGTGTTTGGTTGTTTCAGAGAGACTGGACCCAAGTGGAGCTAGCACATGACGGGAACAGATGCTGAACCCAGAAAGCACAGATTCCCGTGACTTGAAAGGGACACCACACCAGGCCTTCTCAAAAGGTAATTCTCATGAAATCCCTTCTCAGGATGACTTACAGATGGCAAAGTGGGTGAAGATGGGCAGCTGAGGCAGGGGAAGAGCAGATGGCCAGCCGGCTAACCAAATGCAGATGCACAACCCCGCCATCCACACCAGACACTGACACCCGACTGCAGGCCCAGGAGCACCAGGTGCTGAAATTCCTCCCAACTTCTCTTTTCATGGCAGAAAGAACTTCAGAAGGAAAGTGAAATGGATGAATATCTGCAGCTCCTGAAACCTAGAGGATCTTTAAACTCAAAATGTGAAGAATCCTAATGAAACAGAGCTAATCAAATGTTTGTTGTGTTGCCATAATTTCTCATCATCATCATTTCAGGCCAAGTGCTATATAGTGTAATGAATATCACATTTTAAAGTTCGTCGCAAGGCTCGGAAGTGTCCAGAGCATAGGTAGTTCCTTGGAGAATAACAGCCCAGAAAAGAAGAGGGAAACTCTACCGAAAAATAAAGAGTGAGGTTTATAAACATGAGCCACCATCCCCAAGGGACACTTCCTCTCTCCATCTCCACACGTGCATCCCTCTCTCTCTGCGGGTCTCTGTCACAGCTGTTGACCTTTCAATATGCCCTTGGTGCTTATGTTAAGTTTGTATTTGTTTTTTTGTTTGTTTTGTTTTGTTTTTGAGACAGGGTCTCACTTTGTCACCCAGGCTGGAGTGAAGTGGCGCAATCATAGTTTACTGCAGCCTCAAACGCCTGGGCTCAAATGATGCTCCCTCCTCAGCCTCCCCAGTGGCTGGGAATACAGGCATGCACCACCATGCCTGGCCAATTTTTGCATTTTTTTGTAGAGCTGGGGTCTTGCTATGTTGCCAAGGCTGGTCTCAAGCTCTTGGCCTCAAGCAATCCTCCCACCCCAGCCTTCCAAAGTGCTAGGATTACAGGCGAGAGCCACTATGACAAGCCTGCTTATTTTTTCTCTAAAACTAGTGTAGAATGGAGGATAGAAGCATACTATGATATATGGGCCGGTCTATCAACCCCCTGGGAGGGATGGAGACTCCAAGCTTCTCCAGGAAAGCACTGCTGGCTTCCCCCTGAGCTCTCTTGTGGAATGAACCCATATCACTCACTATCAACAGCCCCTGCACACTCCCATGCTGTTTTTTAAGGACACTTCACAGGTGGCATGAGAGTCTTTTGATTGTACATGCCTGTTCTCCCTACTGGACTCTAGGTGCCTTCAAAGCAAGGACTGTGTCCCATATGCTATTTAGACCCATATGCTACCAACAGAGCGTGGCTCCCCAATAAAAGTTGGTTGAATTATATCAAATTAAATTATGAATAAATTCAAAAAAAGAAAAGTTCGCCATAAGATAGAAGAAGGGGTCAGGACACTGGAGTTAAATTAGGCTTTGAAATTTGACTTATACGTGAGCACTTCATAAGTGTTCAAAGAAAGAGTGAAACTATTTCTTCATTGGGTTTGTCACCCAGCGTTCATGCTGTTAAATGCATTTATGATCAATATGCACCTTGACCCTGAAGACTATGGACTGGCTCTTCATCTTCAAGGTAGGCTGGAGCAGAAATCTGGAGGCTCCAGGTACAGGCTGCAGGGCTCAGTTGCACCTTGTAGGTAATGGAAAAACTGGGACATACGAATGGATGTTCTGCAGGGGATGCATCTGTTAGCATCTCAAAGCTACTGCAGGAAGCCCAATCCACAGGATGTGCTGGAACAGTCACGAGGAAGGGGTTGGGGTCTAGAGGGCCAGACAGGTAAGGAGCCAGAAGGTGCAAGTACAAGGTGTCAAGAATCTGGACTTGAGGGGAGATGAGATGGCAGTCCAGATGAGGGGCCATGGGAGAGATGCTGTGAAGGAGCTGGTTCAGAGACCCAGCTTCCCAGACGCTGCTCTGATGAAGACACAGGAATTCAGGAGGCTCAGGTATTCAACCTAGGTGTGTAAATAGGAAGGGACCCTAGTGTAGGAGGTAAGTCCATGAATTTTGCTTTAGATCAAGGCAGAGCACCTGAGTGAAAATAAATGTTTCTTCTTGCACCATACAGGGACCCAGAGCCGCAGCTAGTCCTTTTTACAAACTGGAGAGAGCACCACCCTACCTCACCTTACTCCCACAATGGGTAGGGGCATAGGCAGGGAAGATGAGTGGGTAGCACCTTCACGCACATTTGAAAAAGGCAGCTCTTGCTCCAAGCAGCTACAGCTCCAGGCCAGGGTCTCAGTCCCACTCAAACAGAAGCAGACGTCCTGTGCAGGGCATGCCTTGTGCCACCACATTAAATGGCCCCAATAGAGCACTATTGAGATTTAAAGGACAGTAGAGGATATAAGAAATGAGTCAAGTATTCTTGGGTAGAAAATAGCCGGAGTGGACACATTAACTCGGCAGCATTTAACTCAGTGTGTGCGAGTTTACAAAGCGGAAACAATGCCAACAGCTTCTACACAGTCACACCGTACTCCAGGCCAGTGCCAGCTAAGGCTGGAGGAAAAGAGAGACTTCATGACACCCTCTCCTGGGAACAGATGATTATAAGGAGTGTCTGTGACCACAGGGCTGGAAATCAAAGCCCACGGCCAACCATCAAAATAATAAGTACTGTGCAACAGAAATGATATTCATTATCATAGGTGCTGTTCCTCTTCCCAGACCCTTTAGAAATACCTTCTGTTCATAGCCTCATTTCTTCAGAGCACGCCAATGACATCATGGTGCTCCTGTGCACCTGCAGCTCCCTCTGAAGTCAGCAAAGCCACCATCCGTGGGAGACTCAGGAGTTAAGTCTGGAGTAGTGAGGACGCTGGATCCCATCTCATAAAGAAAGGAAACCCATCCTCCTTTCTACCCCAAGAAGGTCTGCATTTTTCTCTCTCGATATTGCTAGGCTCTCAATAAAGTAGCCCGTGCTTCACTAACATAAAAGGGTCTCAATCTTGGCATTTCATCTGAAGTGCAGTCATGCAAGGAGCGAACCATATGCTTGAGTGTGTGACCATGTGCAGAGGGCAAAATCACAGCACCTGCTGGCTGCCCTGTTTCACGACAGTGCTTCTCAAACTTCTCTTTCACAGGCAATACATGTCAAGTGAGTTAAGTAAACTTTCCTGGGTCTCGTCCTCAGAGGCTCCCATTCAGCAGGTTGGGGTGGGCCCATGACTGCATTTCTAACAAGCTCACAGGGGACCTAGGCGGTGCTGATGCTGCTATTTCAAGGCTCTCGCTTTGAAAAACATGGGTTTATACTATTAGCAAAACTTATGACATGCAGAAGAAATCTGAGTTGTGCAATCTCAATGGCTCTGTGAAACCAATAGAAAATAACTTTTACAAAAGTAACTCTCATGAAATAAGAACAAATAATGATACAGGCATGCTCAGAGCAAAACCATATTAGTCTGGCTATAAATTAGCCTTAGAAGGTAGCGTCTTTCAGGAGGCTAGAGGTTTAAAATCAATGATCAAATTGGAGAGAAATTAGTGTTACCAATATAAAGACAACTTAGCATAAATGCTCCCATTCTACAGATAAGGAAACTGAGAACAGAAGAGGACATGCAGAAAGTTAACAGCTGAAGTGAGATTAGAACCCCTGTCTCTAGACTCCCTGTCCATCACTCCTGTTGTAGACAATGCCCTTCACTCTTGTGAACCTAGTTTCCTGTCCCTCAATGATTTCATGACAGGAACTACAAAGATGCAAGAGCATCATGAAGTTATACTGTCCTTCATAGCAGAAAATACAGATTAGTCCTGCACAATATCAACATAAAAGATTTCATTCCTGGTGTCTTCTAAAATAAACCCTCACGGTGTGCTGACACTCAGAACATTAATCAGAAAAGTGCATGTGCAGGCAAGTATATTTCTTGTCCCCCCTTCCTCCTCCTTTCCTTCCTACTCTACTTTCCAATGGACTTAGAAAACTTTGGAAAACAAACCCCAAGGTGAAAGAGCCATCATTAACCTTGTGGTGAATTCAATCAAGTGGTGAAAGAGCCACTTATGGTACCCCAGAAGTCTGCAGGAGGATGCCTTCCCATGCAGGACAAGATATGTCCATGTATGGTTTCCTTGGCTCAAGATGCAAGGATGATGTTCTTGCCATCTTAGGCAAAACAACTGTCCTGAGTTGCCTGGAGCAGACGTCCTTCTCCTCCCAGGCTTGGAGCTGCTGTGTGCAATTCGGTTAACGCTGCTGGCTTGTACAACCATGGGGAGCCTGGGGAGATCCCCTCCCCACCCTGGACTACTCATCACTCTTGCGAAACTCGGTTGACAGTTAAAATTTTGTTTTTCCTTCTCAGTTTGTTATCAGAGGAACAGTCAGTATGTAGGAAAACCAAAGCAACTGTCAAGAAGAGAAGATAAGAAAAACAAGATGTCTGTTTAAAAAGTAAAGGTCATGATGTGACGCAGTTAAACAAGATAATTTAATCTGATACTAATAACCCTCTTGGGGGTTGATTCATTTTCCAAATTGGTAGCTCCTCCTTTGCCATCACTGTCCCATTCATAGTGTGCTTTTGCCTACACTTGTCATAGAGGTTCTGGGCTTTTCTGATGAGGAATGAGTTTCCGTAGAAGAAGCACAAGCTGAGGTTGAAGAGGCAAGGTGAGGACACCTGATGCCAGGTGGAGAATTCCCTCTAAACAGATTTAGACAAAAATTATAAAAGCGTGCAACAAGCCTAAAGGCAGGTAGCTTAGCTGACAGAGTTCTCTATCAACATGCAAAAGCTTTCTAGCTCCAGAGGCCTTGTCAGTGGCTTTCCCAGGTAGTGCAGGCTACTGGACTACCTCGGTGATGCCTGGAGAGTTAACATGACTGACAGCAAATTCATGCACAAAGTTGTTCAGTTAACAGTATTCAAATATCTCAAATAGACTATAATATTTTAAATAACCAACAAGAAATAAGTGTGACCTATACAGTCAACAGAATGCCAACCTGACTGTGAGATGATAATTATTAAAAACTTTAGTGACCTTTATTTCAAATATGTTGTCACAAAAGTGCAACCTGAAACATTCTATTTAAAAGTCAAAAATACAACATACAACATTACATTTATTTTGTGATGACCATCTCTTATTTTATTCATAAAAATATTCATAGAATAAAGAGAGTTGAACATCACAAAATAAATAGAATGTCATATGTTGCATGTTTGACCCTTAAATAGGAATATTTACTACCTACATGAATAATATTTACACGTATGACCAAATGCTAGAACACTGAAAATAAATATTTTGATTGTCAAGCACAGCATAATTTTAACTCAATTTCTTCTATTTCTTATTATTACTTTTATAATCTTATTATTACTTATATAATCTGCAGTATTCCACCACAAGATGTAAGTTAGCTTCCATTTAGTTGGTACAATGTCACCTTGGAAAAAGTAATCATCCAATAAATACTTGAGCCTCTCCTCTATACGAGGCACTGGGCATACAGCCATGAATGCCCCAGACCAAGTTCCTGCTCTTAGGGAGCTGATATTCTAGCTAGGGGAGGGTGACAACAATAACATGAGCTAAAAAATATATAATCAAGTGATAATAAGTTACATGTTAATGTAAATGTCCACATGGTGGGTGTGCACACACAGCCAATCACTCCAGGACTTCCTGTTTCCGCTCTGCAGAGAGTTAGACCATGGCCAATATTCAACACACTGGGTGCATGGGTTTCCTATTGCTGCTGTAATAAATTACCACAAACTTAGTGGCTTTCAACAGCCCCATACAGTTCTGGAAGTCAGAATCCTAAAGAAGGCTTGCTAGGCTAAATTTAATGTGTCAGCAGGACTGCATTCCTACTGGAAGCTCTTGGGAAGAATCTGCAGCCTTGTCTTGTCCAGCTCCTGGAGGCACCCACCCCCCATTCCTTGGCTCGTGGCCTCTTCCATCTTCACGCCAGTAATGACATCATTCTGACCTCGGCTTCTGTTGGCACATCACCTCCTCTGGCTGACTCTCCTGCCTCCCTGTTTCACAGGAACCATGTGATAGCACAGAGCCCACCCTGATAAGCCAGGATCATCTCACGATTCCAAAGTCAGCTAACTTGCAACCTGAATTCCATCAGCAACTTGAACTCCTCCTTACTGTGTAACATAACAAACTCACAGGTCCCAGGGATTCTGACATAAACATCTTTTGGGAGCACTATTCTGCCAACCACACTGGGGTAACTCTTTGTCCAACTTCCTGGCAGAAATATCCAGAAATGTCTTTCCTCAGAGATGTTTACCATGGGGAAAATAGTATGAAGTGTTTTCTCAGAAAGTATAAGTTCAAAACTCTCCTGTCTACCTGTTTTTCACTTTGGGCAAGTTACTTTAATTTAAATGAGGATAATAATACCTAATCCATGGTTCTGCAGAGATAATTATGTGGAGTAAACCATAGAAACAGGTGTGAGCCTAAAAAATGCTAAGACAGAGTAGTTAATATCGGATAGCTTTAGTTGTTCCCAAATCCCAATTTCTTTTTCTTTGTAACAAACTAAAAATTTCAAGCTAAAATCTGAACAGGTATTCTGGGATACATGGTAATTAGCCAATGTCATGTGATTCACCCTTTCCCACATTCCCATTGAAGGAAATGCAGAAATGCATAAAAGAAGCTGAGTGTGGATGAGTGCCTAACACACAAGGGATTGTGACACATGGAGTGTGGAAGGGCCCATGGGTCCCCAGCTGTGAATCCCAGCTCAGAAACATGAGGCATTTGCTGCAGAAAGGAACTGTTGTAAAGGGCACCCCCCATCAATATGTCTTTCTATACCCATCCATTCAGAGACCCCAACCTGGAAAGGCAACTCAACTAGGCAAAGAAGCAAAAGGAGGGTGGTATGCAGCCTTCTGGAGAGTAACGGAATAGAGGGGCGATGGAAAGAGCCACAAGAGGGTTCAAACCAGGGGGGCAGACTTTCACCCACTGTCTCTAGATATAAGAACTAGGAAGAACTGTCACTGATCAAAATTATAACGAATAAGGCTCCACCTCGGTATTCTAATTACAAGGCAGCAGGAGCAGGAGATCCCCTCTCAGGCAAGCTGAATCACCCTAGAAAAGTCAACATAAACACTGGAAGGTTGACCAGGGAGCATGCACATCAACCACCCCTTCAGCATAAGTGATGCTCACAGCAACCTGACCCTCGTGGCCAGGTAAGAGTGGCGAGGGTGCTGAAGGGACAGGAGGGTCTGTTCACAGGCACACCCCTGGCCTGGACCTTCTCTTTCAAAGGTTGATAACTCAAGACAACTTTGAAAATTCTCTGCAACATCTGAAGTAAAACACTATTCTTCTAAAAAGAAAAAAATACATATTACGGGAAGAAGATGTAAATTTTAGAATCCATTTTTTTATCTTGATATCAAATAAACATAGGATATATGAAAGAAAAACCACTAAATGGAAAAGGCTAAGATTACAAGGGGAGTCAGCTAAGATGGACATGACAAGACATAAAATGGTTAAAAAAACCAGAAATGCAAGCTCAAAACATAAATGGGAATAAGAAGCAGCAGACAGCAGACCCAATAGTGCTGAAAATCAAATCACCAAGGGGAAAAAAATCATAGGCTCTTACAGAATGAAGAGGAAAAGACAACAAGATGAAGACACAGCCAAATGACTACCCAAATTACAAACAGTTCATGTTCCAAGGGAAACAACCAAAACCAAAACCAACAAGAAGCCACAATTAAAGGTCATATTCTCTGGGCAAAATGAAGTAAAATTAAAACTTGGTGTGTGTGTGTGTGTGTGTGTGTGTGTGTGTATACACTTTGACAACTTAGAAGTTAAAATTCAGTCTCTCAAATAATTAATTGCAGAAAAAATAAAAACTATAATTACAAGACTATTTTAAATGTAGCAATAATGACTGCATGACAATTTATAATTTATAGTGTGAGTCTAAAGCTACAGTAAACATCAAATGCATTATAAAGCAAGAAATAATAAAAAGGAAATAAAGCATTTAATGCAAGATATTTGAAAATAAACACGGGAATTAAGAGGATATTTTGAATAAATATTAAAGCTTTATTGACTCAGGGAAAAGGGAAAAAAGAAAAATCAATGAAGAAATACAAGACACAAATTTTCACAAGTAGATAAAATACACCAAATACAGTCAGATTTTATCAAGAAAAAAATAAATGAATAAGTTAGTACTGAGAAAAGGTTATATAATCACAATTACAGAACAAATTAAATCAAAAAAAGTACTTCATAATTTTGTTCATGTCTAAAATCTTAATGAAATTAGCACTTCTCTAGGAAAACATAAATTACCCACACAGAAAAGTATCAACGAAAGAAATTAAAGTTTGTTCAAAATTATCTTCATAGAAGACTGTAAGTCAGGCAGCACTGTAAGTCAGGCAGCACTGTAAGTGCTTTCGTCAAATTTTCAATATACAAAATTTCCATGCTTCATAAGATATTGCAGAACATGGAGGAACACAGAAATTATCTATTCATTTTGTAAAGTTAGTGTGATCCTGACACCAAAACCTGGCAAAGGAGCTATATGTCTATTTTCTTCATAAATATATATGCAAAAATTTCATAGAAAATGCAAACAAAATCCAATATCATATTAAAAGTATATATCACGCCTTTGTAAGAATTACTTTCAGAAGTGCTTTAGTAAGGACTTATATATATATTTTTTCTATATATATAGTGTCATATTAAACACTTTAATAAGTGTTAATAAGGCATTTGATCACATTCAACTTCCATGGATAATTTTTTTTTTTTTGGGGGGGATGGAGTCTCACTCTGTCACCCAGTCTGAAGTGCAGTGGCATGATCTCAGCTCACTGCAGGCTCTGCCTCCCAAGATCACGCCATTCTCCTGCCTCAACCTCCCGAGTAGGTGGGACTACAGGCTCCCATCACCACACCCAGCTAATTTTTTGTATTTTTAGTAGAGATGGGGTTTCACCATGTTAGCCAGGATGGTCTCGATCTCCTGACCTTGTGATCCGCCCGCCTCAGCCTCCCAAAGTGCTGGGATTACAGATGTGAGCCACCACACCCGGCCTTGATTTTTTCTAATGTAGAAAACCACAAATAAAAGGAAACCTCCATAGCATAATGAAAAATAACCAGTGTCACTAACAGCCAACAGGATCCATACCCCAATGGACAACACATGGGCTTCCAACAATAAAAAAACTCCTCAGCTACAGAATCAGTCTAAAGATATTGGTTGATAAAATAAGTTTATTTTCAGTATTGTATAATTTCACATTTTTAAGAAAAAAATAAAGAAGCAATATTTTGAAAGACTATTAAGGAATGAAACAAGAACAACAACAAATAATAAATACCAGAGTAACCTTCATCAGTAAATGTAAGAAAGAAATAGAGAAATAATCACGAATCTTGACAAATTTTTTAAAAGCTTTTATCAAATGAAGAAGCACACTATGAACAAGAAGAATCAACATTATAAAATGCCATTTCCCATAAATTATTTATAGATTTATCAAAACCTAGAATGATTTGGAGAAAATGTAAAGGATTATGAATTCATCTGGAAAGATAAATGAGTGATAATAATAAATAGTTTTTTTCAAAACAAGAGGAAGGATGTCTTGACCTACCAGATAATTAACATGCTAATAAGCTACAATTAATTAATGAGTAAATATAACAAAATAAATATCATAAAATATTTGCGTCTGGTACATAAGAGAATAGGCATGAAATAAAAGTGATACCACAAATGTGGAGGTAGAGGAAACAGTAGTCAATAAACAATTCTGGAATTAACTATTAAATATGTTAATCCATTTAAACTAAATTTTAATCTTAAGCTGAAATAAATTCCAAATGAAGTAAAGAGTTAAATTTTTTAAAAAATAAACCATACAAATGGGGGTGGGGTGACATAAAGAATTATGTGGAATAAATACATGACTGAGAGCCTGAATCTAAGAATAGGAGGATGAAAAAATACAAAGGAAAGAGATACGATGTGTGAGCCAGATAACATGAGAATCTTCTCTATGCCAAAAAAAAAAAAAGGAAAGAATGAACAAGACTTTTAAATAGGGCAAAGTAAAATAAAATATATAAAAGCTCTTACAAAACATTAAGAAAAAATGCTATTATCCCATTAGAAAGAAATGAAGACTGGATATGAACAAACCCTTCTCATAAGAAAATAAATATAAAAGTTCAATAAACATGTAAAATGTTGAAACTGATAGGTAAAGAAGGAAGGCAAATTAAACCAACAGGACACTATCTTTCTACAATCAAATTGAATTAAAAATATATAAAAATAATTCTGGCAACAGAACATTGAATTGAGCACTCTTAAATACTGCTGTTGGGATTTCAAATTTGTTCCAGTTCCTGGAACAAATTACATGGTAGTACGTGTTAGCCTTTACGATGGGCATGCCTTTTGACACTGAGATACCACCTTTAGAAATCCAGCCTAAAGAAACTGGCAGAGATTGTCAAAGACTTCTGACAAGAACAGTCATCAAAGTGAAGGCATGGAAAATCTCAAAATATGGATCTCAAATAGAACCCTGAATAAATAAGTTATGATATAATCAAAGGATACAATGTAATAGTTAAGACCACAGGATGTGGAATCAGACTGCCTGGATTCAAATTATACTTGACCACATAGAAACTTTGTGACCTTGAGCAAGTTATTTAAACTGTTTGTGTCTTATTTTTCTTCACATGTAAATTGGAGATAACAATGGTGTCTACTCTATAGACTTATTATGGAGATTAAAAGAGTCAGTACAGGTAAAACACTTCGAACAGTCCTCAGTCACACTAAATGCTCAATAAACATTACATGCTGCAACATGAAGAAAAATACTGTGATTATTATTACTATTAAGCAGACATTAAAACTAGTTTTTAAGATTAATTCCATGGAGGGATGCCAATGATAAGTTAAAAAGCATGATCCACCAATTGTATACAATTTCTTCCAGAAACTAAGAGGAAGCATCTCCTAATTCATTTTATGGGGCCAATATTACCCTGGTAGCAAAACCAGACAGTGATAGTACAAACGTGATAGAAGAAAATTACAGGTCCGTATCTTCTGTGATCCTAGACACAAAAGCCCTCAAACAAACATGATCAATCAAATCCAGGAAATACAAAATGAAGAACACACCATGATCAAGTGGGTCTTATACAGGGTATGCAAGGCTGATTCTGTATTTGAAAATCAATCCATGCAATCCATCATATTAACTGTCTAAAGAATTAAAACCACCTCAGCATATCAATTGATACACGAAAAATATTTGTTAAACCAATATCCGCCCTTGATAAAAACTCTCAGAAAACTAACATGAGACGGGAACTTACTCAATCTGATAAAGGCAATCGATGAAAAACCTAGAGCAAATAGCATACTTAACAGGGAAGGACTAAATGTTTTCCCCCTAAGATCACGGACACAAGACAAGGATGTCTATTCAAACTCAATATTGTACTAGAAGTCTTAGCCATTGCAATAAGTCAAGAAAAAGGAATTACAAACCCTGGATCTGAGTGCTTTTAGCAACTCTGTTCATAAATTAACAAAACTAAAAACAACCCAAATGTTCTTCAACATTAAATGGATAGACAAACTATTGTACATCTGTATAGTGGAATACTACTCAGCCATAAAAAGGAATGAACTACTGATGTGCAAAACAACTTAGATGAAGTTGAGAAGCATTGTATTGAGTGAAAGAAGCCTGTCTCAAAACATTACAAACTATAGAACTCCGTGTATGATGTTCTCAAAAAGATAAAACTACAGTAACAGAGAACAAATCAGGGTTCAGAGATGGAAGAAGTGTATAAATACAAAGGGGTAGCTTGAGAGAGTTTTTGGAGCATGATACATTGCTCTGCACTCTGTCAGTCAATTTTAAGGGTTTTTCATTTTAAAAGCAGGATCCAAAACATTATATGTAGTATGATATCAATTTAACATACGTAAGGGAAGAAATATTCCACAAGGCTTGGAAAATACTGGAATTGACCTGTCCTCATGCCCAAATTTACTCAAAGTAGGTACAATGAGTTTTCTTTCTGCACGTGGCCCAACAACCACCTGTGATTTCAAACAACCAAACCGCAGAATGCCATTCAAAAGGCCCTTAATATCATGCTTATGAAGCCTGGGTTCTGAAGGTCCTCGGAAAATTTTATTTCTTTGGAAGTATCTTCAAATCACAACCCAGAATTCCAACAACAAGGATGAAAAAAGTTGAAAACCCGAAAGCTCAAAGACCCCTAACAAAACGAATTAATGGCCACTCATTTTCAAAATGGTCAATCATCCTAATAGTCATATGAGGTTACAACCCAGGTAGAAGGTGGTGAACCAACGATGCAAACTCTCTCCTGAAGCAACCCAGGAGCATTCCAACAGCCAGTGTTTCTGATTAAGCAAATCTCTTTTTTGTCACAAGAAGTGGCTCACTCTGAAAATTCCTAATTTTTCCCATGTACTAACTACACTAAACGCCAAAACATTCCCAGAAAGATTCTAGCATTTCAGAAGAATTTCAGAATTTGAAAAAAACTTTTACCAAGAGTTAGTTTGCATTAAATATTTTTTATAACCTTAACTTTCTGGAGTTTTTAAAGAATTTACTAAGCAAGGAATCAGAAAGCCTGGGTTCTGGCCCCAATTCCAATTTCCTTTGACATTTTACTCAAGAGTAAAATAGGATGTTAAGATTGAATGGTCCCCAAGAGTTTCTCCATCTCTAATACTCTAGGAAACAGATAATGGTGAAAGTAATATTGCAAGGGCCATGGCTAAGCTGCTTGAATGAACAAACTACTCAAATAAGCTATTTTCATGAAGCATTCATTCAGAAATACTGTGCAAATGACAGAAAAAAAATTCATTAATCAAAGAAACTGTTAACAAGCCATGCATGGCCTTTATCCAGCACGTAGCTCAGGTTACCGTACCTGACAGTAATAAAAGTGCATCCATGGAGAAAATCCTTCATGGTTCAGTTTTACTAAAGTAGACTGACCTGCCCCAAATTGCAAGAAATCCTTTGTGTAGAGTGCAAAATTATTTGGGGTAGAATTTCCTTAATTCTTGATGTTATACTTTTTAATTGACTTTTTTGGGGAATAAGTGACATAAATTACTGGACTGCTCCTTTTGTACTAAAAGACACACGGGTGTGCAGCATAAGGGATCCTTGTGGTGTTGGATCTGCACAGTATCTTGACTGTGATAACAAATACACAGACCTACACAGGTGATAAAACTGTGTGTAACTCAATACACTCACACACACATACACACACACACACACACCCGTGGGTACAGTAGTCCTCATTCATCCTCAGTTTCACTTTCTGCTGTTTCAGTTACCTGCAGTCAACCATGGTCCAAAAATATTAAATGGAAAAATCCAGAAGTAAGCAATACCTAAGTTTGAAATTGCCACTGTTCTGAGTAATGTGATAAAATCTCAAGCTGTCCTGCTCTGTCCCGCCTGGGACATAAATCATCCCTTTGTCCAGCTGATCCACTCTGCAGCCACTTAGTCACTCAGTAGCCAACGTGGTTATCAGATCGACTGTCACAGTGTGGCAGTGCCTGGGTTCAAGGTGAACAGTAGCCTAACGCTATGTCACAGGCCTACGTCATGCACCTGACTTCATCTCTTTATGTAGGCCCTGTATCATCTCACATCATCACCAGAAGGGTGAGCACAGTATAAGAAGACATTTTGAGAGAGAAGGAGAGACCACATTCTCATAATCTTTCTTACAGTATATTATAATTGTTCTATTTTATTGTTAGTTATTGTCAATCTCTTACTGTGCCTAATTTCTAAATTAAACTTTATCATAGTTATATAGGTATAGGACAAGGCATAGTGTATGTAGCATTCAGTACTATCCATAGTTTCAGGCATTCACTGGGAGGTCTTGAATCATATCCTCCATGGATATTGAAGAACTACCACAAAAATAACACTGGAGAAATCTGAATAAAGTTAGTGGATTTTATCAATGTTATTATCCTGGGTATGATATTATACTATAGTTTTGCAAAATGTTACCATTAAAGGAAATGGGAAAATGTGTAAGAGATGTCTCTGTATTACTTCTGCCCCACCCTGCCAGGTGGAGTTTGGCTCTTGTTGCCCAGGCTGGAGTGCAGTGGCGCAATCTCAGCTCACTGCAACCTCCGCCTCCTGGGTTCAAGGCTCACCGAAACCTCTGCCTCCTGGGTTCAAGTGATCCTCCTGCTTCAGCCTCCTGAATACCTGGGATTACAGGCATGCGCCACTTCGCCCGGCTAATTTTGTATTTTCAGTAGAGATGGGGTTTCACCACGTTGGACAGGCTGATCTCGAACTTCTGACCTCAGATGATCCACCCACCTCGGCCTCCCAAAGTGCTGGGATTACAGGCGTGAGCCACTGTGCCCGGCCCTCTGTATTACTTCTCACAACTGTGTGTGAATCTGAAATTCTCTAAAAGAAATTTTCAATTTAAAAAAAGGGGGTATGGGAAAGATTAAGCCTTCTCTCTACTTCTGACCATTAGTTCTACCAAGAGGCAGTAGCTCTTCCCAGCTTCATGTGTACAGTAGTTAAAAGAGAAGGAAGGAAGGAAAGGAACGGAAAGGAAAGGAAAGGAAAGAAAAGGAAAGGAAAGGAAAGGAAAGGAAAGGAAAGGAAAGGAAAGGAGTTAAATAATTTGGGATGGCCCTGCTATATATCTAAATAAATTATTTAGCGCTTTCTTACTCATAGTTGTGAGGGCTGAATACATCTTGAGTCTAGGAGACTGTTTCTGTTGAAAAAACCTTCCCCATTCCCAGATTCCTCTCCTATTGGATTCTCAGAAGTAACCAGGTCTTTTCCCTCAAGACGGGATACTGAGTGATCTTCTCTGGGAAAACTGACTACCCCCTGATAGAGATCTAAAACTTGAGATACGAAGCATTGCCCAATAAAATAGCCTAGTTAGATAGCCTTACAGAGATATCACAATCAACGAGACCCTCTTTGCACAATTTCCGGTCATCTTTTCAACAGCACCACCTAAATATGAGTAGTTGCCAAAGATCCCCTGACATCTGAAGAAATCATATACAACATGAAAAACAAGACAAAACAAAGGAACAACAGCAACTTGAAAAAACAGAGTCCATATGGGGAAAAGAAAACCTCAATACTACTATGAATCTACTTAGGGATATGGGAGATGATATTGTACCACTGAAGCGGAACAGGATGCTACTAAAAATAGCTTCCACAGGAAGAAGAGCTCTTGGAAATTAAAAATATGACAGCAGAAATTAAACACCCAGTATAAGAGTTGGAAGACATGGTTTAAAAAAATCTATAGAAATTAAAGCAAAAGGATGAGAGAAATTGGAGAGAAAAGATAAGAAAATTAGAAGGTCAATCCAGGAAGTCAAACACCCAAATAACAGACAATCCAGAAAGAGAAAAGGGAGTACTTAGGATGGAGAATATTATAAAAGGGAAGTTCCCAGACCTGAAGAAGACAAGCTTCCAAAGAGAACCTGGTGAAAGATCCAAGAAAATGAATGAAAATAGATCCACCCCAATCATATAATTGTGACATGACTGAAGATGAGGAAAAAACAGACCAATAGGAGCAAAGCAAAGAATAGACATGTTCTTGGGTGGGGGATACAGGCTTCCAAAATGATTAACCAAAGACAGCATCAGATTTCTCAGAGGCAACAATGGAAGCTAGAAGACATTCAAGCAATGCCTTGAAAATTCCAAGGCAAATGAGTTTCAACCTAAATTCTTGACCCAGCCTACTTCTAAGTGTAGAGGTAGAAGGAATATATTTTAAAACACATACAGTCTTGAATCTTTACTTTCCACACTCCCTATTGTAGGAGGCACCTGGAGGGTATGACCCTCAAAAAATGTACACTGAAAATTCAGGAATAAGCCAAGAAAGATGCATACCTGGGTTCCAGGGAACAGAGCTTTCATCCCAAGGGAAAGTTAAAAGAAATATGCAGGACGAAACTGAAGGGTGATGGCAATATGACAGCTGGCAACAGACTTTACAAGTGACCTGTCCAGATCAGAGTAGGCCAGAGGAATCTGGTAAAGACTTCCTCCAAAGAAGACGTGCTGGAATACTTAGTGTCCCTGCACATATTGAGAGGAGATGGAAGAGCCAGGTGTGAGGGCTCACACCTGTAATCCCAGCAACTCAGGAGGCTGAGGCAGGAGGACTGCTTGAACCTAGGAGTTTGAGGCTGCAGTGAGCTATGTTCATGCTACTACACTCCAGCCTGGGCAACTGAGCAAGATCCTGTCTCTAAAAAGAAAAGGAAATCTAGGTAACTGGAGAGAAGTTTAAGTTTAAATTTGTGGTGGAGGCTTAGAAAATGAAGCAGAAAAACACATATTCATTCACATTCAGGACAGGAAATTTAAGTACAGTGTATTTCGTAGCTCAATGATGAACAGCAAAATGTGCTTGTGATAAGGTGAATACTGACCTTCAACCCTTTGGTTCTTAGCTTTGGCTGCTGAGATACACTAGCACCAACTGTATCGCTTTTGTATAAAATCCCAATGCCCAGGCCACAACTGGGAGCGCGACAATAGAATTTCTGGGAGGTGGGACTCAGATATGAGTAATTATTAAAGTTCCCTAAGTGATTACAATGTGCAGATGAGACTGAGAAGCACGGAGCTAACCATAGATGCAATGTTTACCCTCATGCATACTATTCCAACATCTTTATCTGCAGCCACAAATGCTTATCATCTTGACTTTCAACTGTCAGCTCTATATTCCACCTGGATGCTCTCAAACTACAAATCTTCAAAAATAAATGTTTCATATTCTGTTTTAAACATGGCATTATTGACTTGCTGAGGTCGTCAATCCCTTCTCCCACCCCTTTTGTTCTATTGTCAAAGTCCTGATCCAGAAACCTGCTCCTTTCTCTGTCCTCTGCGAGTTCAATTCCATGGCAGACTGGCTGACTAAAGTGAAAATGACATTTGCTGAGATCAAACAATGCAGAAATGCAAAGTGAGAAAGGAAGAGAAATATTTGTTGCAAATATTGCAAATGTAAAAGTTGCAAATGTGAAAGTCCCTAAACTAGGTCACAGACGAGCTGACTTTATTTGTTCACTTTCTCCTAAAAATAAATCGCTATTGACAAGCCAACGATTGCTAGATTTCATGATTTAAATAAGTGATGTTTATTGGTTCAGACAGTTCCAAGAATGATGCAGGTCTTTCCTTGTTCCCTGGAGTTTCCACCTAAGCAACTAAACGTGAAAAAGTCATGACCAACATGCTCCATGGTCCATGGGTGGGTCCAGCTAAGATGAGTTTCTACCCAAGCCTCAAATATCTATGTATAGCCATTCTAATCCCACCCACCTCCCTTTCTACATGTCAATCACATTAAATGACCAAGGCTTCATTTGGGGTCTATTCCTATAACCAGGTCCCCTGATGGTGGTCCCCTACAGTGTCTGGAGTGCCATCTGACATCCTTCTCTGAAGTGAACTAAAGCAGCTGTGTCTCCAGCACCTGCACAAACCCTTGATGTGAGCCCATGTTTTAACTGACTTTAATCTACCAATCTGATATTGAGAAATGGTATTTTATTATTTTTAATTTGATTTTCTTGTTAAAACTGAGATGAAGTTTGTTGTTTGTGTCTGTTGGTCATCTGCAATTGCTTTATTGTAAATTGCCCATCTGCATCTTTTGCCCATTTTTCTATGTTTGCCTTTGTATCCTCCATTCTTCCTTAATCTTATTCCCTTTATTTTTCAGGTTCCAACTTTTCCTGACCACCACAGCCTCCTCCATGCCATGCTGTATTTCTCATCCTGATCTCTCATAATTCATGAAAATTACTTATTCAGCACCTCTCTTCTCAGTCAAGCTTGAACACCACAAGGATGAACATCAGGGTGTCCCTCAAAGACAACATGGCCACCCTAGCAACTAGCAAAGAGCCTGCCATTTGTTGAATGAACAAACGGGTGAAGGCCCCTGTGTCTTATGCAACTGGGGTCCAGGCAGGAACTCCCTCAAGGGATCCCACTGAGAGAGTTTCATGAAGGAACAGTCTACAAGGGTAAGTGTAGGTCTGGGAAACCAATAAGGGATAGTGTGGCCCATCCAGGACTAGCAACAGCAAGGAGCATTGCCTTTCCAGGTTGGAAGTGGAACAGGAAGAGAACAGCAGGGGGAATCTTAGGACACCTGGAGCCCATCACCACTTGGTTCATACAAAATCTTCTTCTATTTGGGTCCTTAATATTCACATTCTCAAATCCTACAGGATAATCCCATTTGTGAAACCATTGCAAACAATAAATATAAATAATTGCCAAACAAGCTCTACAGAAAAAGCAGGCGAAAATGGGCCAGAAAAAAAAAAATCCAAATTACCTTCCTGGCAGCACAACCCATTTGCTTTGCAACTTCGGGAACATTTTCTAACCACCCCATACCTCAGTTTCCCCATTATGAAAGTCTATGTACTATTATGCCTCCAAAAAGTTTTTTTGCTCAAAGAAAAGAAACCTCCATACAGAAAAAGAAAATTGCCAAAATTTTGTCCTATCAGCCAACTTCCACCAGGCCTTGGAATTCTCAGCAAATAGCTAGTTTTGCAATTCTTTTAGCTTCGCCAACCCTCCAGGGTGAAGAAAAAAAAAAAAAAACAACTTCCCACAAGGATTTGAGGCTTGCAAGTGGAGGAAATCTTTGAGAAAAATCTGGGTTGATGAGAAGCTAAGAAAAGCCAAGAGGAAAGAGACATATCTATATATGTTTATGCAAAAAATAGAAAAGGTTGAAAAGCAATGTGTTTCTAAAATACTGCTTCTATGAAACCAACCTTCTGTTACTCCTTACTCCTCAGTTAACTGAAAAAGGCAGGGTGATTCCCCGTCTTCTATTCACGTCCTCCTCCACAGAGGCTGGAAAATGCAGCAGCACGCAGCCCTGACGTAGGTGGACTTGGGTTCAAACCCCACCACTTAACAGACACTAGGCACTGCACTCCCCCTTTCTTCAGCTCAGTGCTATCCCATGAGAAATGGGTAATGATATTGAATCCGCTGGACTGAGAGCAGAATTATGTTATCAATGGCAAAACCTTCAGTTACTTTTGCTCATGACAATAAAACCCATGTCAGCCAATGGGCTCCTAACACAAGATGACTAGTTTTTATCACAGGCACTGTAGTTCAGCGATCAAAAGAGCGTCTTCATTTAACAAATACCTTTCACACTTGCCTCTACGTTTACGATATTTATACATCTTCTGAGCTCCTACTATGGGGCCAGTGACTGGGGTACAGAGGTGAGGAAAGTTCATAGGGTCCCTGACCTCCTGGAGCCTAGAATCTGGGGAAGAGGAGATATCAAGCAAATCATGACCAAATAAACACATAATTACTAATGGTGATAAATGGCTATGAAGTGAACATATGGTGTATTCAGAGAGAGAAATGGAGGGACCCAATCAGGAAGATCTCGAGCCAGGTAGTGAGGAATTCACTAGCCATGGTGGACAAAGCAGTCCAGACAGTGGGACCAGCATGTGCCAGGAATCTGAGATCAGAAGAATCATAGATCTTTTGAGGAGCAGAGGAAAAGCCAGAGTGGGGACGTGTGGAAATAGAAGGGGGAAACAAAGCTGGAGATTCCAGCAACCCTCACATCAGGCCATAAGAAGGATTAAACAGTTGTGGTCATCGCCATAGCAGAAAAGGGCAGCCACAAGGGCAAAGATGGGCTCTCAGCTCTGCAATTTAAATTTGCAGTTCAAATACCCACTGCAACCTCTTTTTCAAATACCACTTCTAGATCCCACACCAGCTAAAATAAGCAGCAATATTTTCATGAGTAGAAGATATTTCAAAGATAATATACGCATACATACATATGTCTGTGTGTATGTTTGTCTATATATGTTTGCATGTATGCACATATGTGATATTCACCTTAGCCACCTTGGGAAATGTCTACATTCACTACTAAGTTACGATCCCTTCAGATCCTCGGGTTTTTAAAAAGGCAGCCACGACAGTATCTCCCACAGCAGAGGCTCTTATAATGTGACCCTACACTCCTCCACTGAATGACTGCTGGTATCTATGCCCTTCTCCTTCAACGTGGGCTGACATCTCACACTGCTTTGACTAACAGAAAATAGTGAAAATGACATTCTGTGACTGTCACTTCTGAGGCTAGGACATAAACATGCCATACACTTTCACCTTGTCCTTTTGGGATACCTGCTCTCACGATCCAGATGTCATGCTCTTGGGGAGTTCAAAGTGAGCCACGTAAAGAGATCACATGGAGAGGCCATGTGTGGGTGTTGTGGTTGGCAGCCCAGCTCTGAGGGTCCAGCGAACAGCCACATCGACCCCAGGTGTGGGAGAGGTGTTGCTTCAGATGACTCCAGATGCAGCTGTCAAGCCACCCAGCTTTGCAATCTTCCCAGCTGAGGTCCCAGATGTAACGGAGCAGAGACAAGCCATCCCCATTACCCCAACCAATTCCTGATCCAAAGTATCCATAAGCCAAAAAATTAAATGGCTGTTTTACACCACTAAGTTTTGGGGTGATGTGGTATGCAGCAACTAGTATAGAAAGTATCTCAAAGTATATACATACATACATACATGCATGCACATATGTATATGTACATATGTGTATGTATATGTAGTGTATATGCATGTGTGTGTATTTTTTTCTTTTTTTCTGTTTTTGAGACAGGGTCGCACTCTGTTGCTCAGGCTGGAGTACAGTGGCACAATGATGGCTCACTGCAGCCTCAATCTTCTGGGCTCAAACAACCCTGCCGCCTCAGATCCCGAGTAGCTGGGATTACAGGAATGCACCACCACACCCAGCTAACTAAAAAAAAATTTTTTTAGAGACGGGGTCTCACTCTGTTGCTTAGGCTGGCGTATATTTTTTTCTAAATTACTAATGACCTCCCTGAGAACCTTCTACAGAGAAAGTCTAGAATTACTCCTCAGTTAGAATCCCTGGGCTTTATCCACACTACTTCTGGAAAAAAAATGGCTGGGTAGTTTACGTCAAAGAAAAATATAACACTTTTAAACCACTCAAAATATCCAAAAGTAATCTATTCTCATTGCAAAAAGGAAAGAAAATCCTCCTCAGCAAATCTAACACCTTATTTTAATTGGCTTTGAAAAAAGAGATCAAAATGAGATCTTCATCCACAACAACTAAATAGGGCAACTAGAGCTCATTGCTTTCCACCACTGAAGGCTCATGTCTCTGAAAAGAGTGTCTGCAGATTAAATAGTACCTATAAGGTGGGCATAGCGCACTGCCTGGCACATAAGACCCCACCAAATTCCAGTTATTATTATTGCTTTTGTTGTTGTTAGAATTAACATTTTTCTTGATTCCAGCACTAATTCTTCCTGACCTAAATTAAGCAGACCTCATGTTACACCTCAGCAGAAAAGAATCAATGTAGATTCTCACTGTATTTAACCAAATACTGAATATGTAGAAAATGTTTTCAGTATATAACCAAAACTTTTCAGTACACAGCCAAATCTGAGTTTCATTAGATGTCTAGAAAGGGATCTCGAATTCCATATGATTAGAAATGTTATGAAACATTATATAAGATAAGTATCACACATCTCTATTTTGCTTTGGTAAAAGAACTGTCCTTTAAAGAAGGAAAGAAGAAAGTAAGGAAGGGAGCAGGAAGGAAGAAAGAATGAAGGAAGGAGAGGGGGAGGAAGGTCCAACAGAAGGAGGGAGGGAGGGAAAGGTCAATATGTGTTAGAAAACAAGCTTCTGAGAAGTTACATTTGACAATCATTGCATGGCTTTCAAAGTGACTAAATGAAAATATTACTTTTGATCATTATGAAGGTACCTCCATGGGATTATGTAAATATTACAAAGCTACACCCAAATGGTGGTTTGAATACAAGAGGACAGAGTTGGGAACAAAGAACCAGGTTACCTCAGGTTGAATTTTTCCTCTACTCTTCGAATCCTGTGTGACTTTAAGCTAATCATTCAGCCTCTCTAAGCCATAGGTTCTTCAAAACAATGCTTCATTCCAAACTTCAGTATCTGTACCCAAAGGACCGCTAGGTAGTGTAGGCCCCAAGTTTCCAGGCTAAAAGTCATCATTCAAATGCTTAGGTGTGCCAAATGACAATTCCCCATGCAAAATTATCATTTGCAGATTCATTATTAATTAATATGTTAAAAATTATCTCGAAAAACCTGTGTCTTGCTGCAAAATACTACCGTGCATCACATACTGAAATCATCAATACCTAATGGAAGAAAAGTGATTGGAGACCATTTCAACTCACATGTCATTCGGGGGCAACACAGGGAGGCTGGCTGGCATCCTCCTTAACACTGTTGGCTTTTGCCTGTTAGATCTTCAGTTACTGGGGTGTGGAGGGGTCCTAAGACCAACAGAGATGAGAAGGGAGGAAGAGGAAGTGAGAGGAAAAAAGAATATGAAAGGTAGAAAGGAGAAAGGGACAGAGGGAGGGATGGGGAAAGGGCTGTGCTATAGAACTAAATCTGAGTCAGTGGCACCTGAACAGAAATGTCACTGCCAGGGAAACCATTTCAAAATGACATTCCGGTCCCCAGGTTTCAAGCTTGCAGAGTGTCTGGCCCCCACTCCCCCAGCCCCCAAATCCCAGCTTTTCAGGCCCCAGACAGCCCCCTGTCATTGACTGACTTAAGGTCCACCCTTCACCCAGAAAGAAATGTCTTTTACGTTCTTGAAAGTGGTGGGAACTCCATGTCTTATAGAGCCCCAAAATACCAGAAAAAATGGCCAGCGTGTAATCCACTTGGAATAGCCCTTTCCAAAGGTGGCATGAACTATAAACTGGTTTTTCACTAGAACAAAAAAAAAAAAAAAAGGAAAATAGAAAGGGGATTAGCGAAAGCCCCCTTAGTGAGACTCTCAGTAGACTGATGTCTGGCAGATGTGAATCTGCCCTGGGAGAGATTCTGCTTCCCTCACACCGGCATGGCCCCTTTCCTGATGTCAGAACCCAAGGCTGCGGGATCTGAGATCCAGGAGGGCAATCGAGAGAGCCATGGGGTCTTCAACAGCTTCACTGAAGACCAAGACAGACTCTCTGCTATTACTATATATGACGAAGTCCGTCAAGCGGTCTGCTAAGACCTGAACGAAGACTGACGCCCGTTCAGCTTCCCCATCAAGCAGGAGACCAGCCAAGCTGGGGGAGACCCCTTTTTAAATTCATGGCACCTTTGAAAATATTTTATGGTGACTATCAAAATGTCTTTATTCTGCACCTCATAACACCTTGCATTAGAGCTACGTCGACCTTAACACCACAGCACATACCTGTGACTGTTTTTTGGTTTTGTTTTGTTTCTTTCCTCACAATCCTTTACACGGTTGTTTCCCCACGAATCGTGCCACTTTCACAGCCAGAATATAAAACCATGTTACAACAGTTAGTCTCTCATGTCTTTCCTTCGTTTTTTAGACAGCTGAATCACAGGGTAGAAACTGTTTCAGCAGACAACTGTTCTGAGCAAACAAGATCTATTTCAGCTCAAGAAAGGCCAAGGACAAAGACAAGATAAAAGTTGTGGGTTAAAGGGCAGACCCTGCGCAGACAACCTGGAGAGGAGCGGACAGTGTGATGCGTGGTCCACTGCAAACCATTTCTTCCACAGCCGCAGCCCTGCAAAAGGGACTGCTGGGGAATAAGTCCCTGTCTTCCCAGTGAGTGGTCATTTTAGGGGAACAAGTCCTCTACTAGCCCGTAGCTGGAGGGCCAACACTTTTTCCCTCCCCGAAGTTCCCGGCACCTGTTCTGAAAGGGGGGTGAAGAGCTCTCTACTCGGGCCGTCCCGCCAGCTCCCTGTATGGAGAACATACGGACAACTGTATGTTAAGCAGTTACCTTGAATCCTTCAGCAAGCCGAGGAGTGTACAGGTGGTCACCTGCACAGGTGCCAGGTCTACCAGCACAACTTTATCCCTGGCCTTGGGGGCTGATGGAGGGTAAGACTCCCCACCACCGCCACCAGCAGTCCCTCCAGCTCGCGAGTAAGCAGCGCACAGGCGGGCACAGGTAAATGTTCCCAGGGCGGCCAGGCGGCCAAGCCTGCCGGCTGCTGGCGCTCAGGGTCCCCACCTCCCATGCCTCTGAGTGGAGCAGGGGGAGTCCTCGTGCCCGGCACCCCACTCCCCCCGCCAACCCAGCCCGCTTACCCC